>NC_052240.1:5356521-5672372 GCF_013401445.1 Tripterygium wilfordii
CCCTAATTTGACATTTTTAAATATTTATCAATAGACTAATAATAGTCAAACCCAAAGCTTCACATTAAACAAATGATGCTTAATTATTTGTCCTCTACTGTTTCTGCATCTCTCTTGTTAGACAGCTAACGTTCATAAGCTGTATGTATCCACAAGCAACGTCACATGCTGTTGCTACAGAGTCACTTCTCCATTGTTTTCTGAAATGTTAAATGATATAACTAGCATTAGCACCTACTTTGGCTCTTATAAGATATTAAAATATGCTTACAATATTTATGTATATATATTAAGATATGACCGAAAAGTTCATATCTTTATTAATTATTTGAATCAAGATTCTCTGCATTCATAATACATTCTAAATAAATTATTATGATTTTTTTTTTGTCTAATCAAACAATCGTATCTTTTATGCACATAATACCCACAAGGGGCAATTATACTCATGACCCCAACCCCCAAACAAAAATTCCCAACCGCAAGCTCCTGTGAGACTAGAACGCAAGGCCTTTAAGGTCCTGAGTGGATTTGAGGGTTTTACAATTCTCTAGAGTTTACAATTCACATATAATAGTGGAGAAAAAGTCATACAAGTTTTAAAAATAAAAATACAGTGTGATATGACACACCTCTCAAACTATTAGATTCAAATCGTATAGTTTACAATTTTAAACAAATTGCGAAACTCTTATCCGTCCTGAACGAGATAACCTGCCAACTGGAGTACATCCCTTAGTCGACTAGTTTACTTACACCCGGGACGACTCAGGATACTTTTGAGATAAGAATCATAAGATATGCTTTTGAGATGCTCAAGTTTAGCCGAATATTAAAAAAACGTAGTACGAGTATATGAGTCTTCCTTGGAATATTCTTTTCATTGTTGCAGATACCACACCTTCCCTTTCCTGACTTCTATTTTTCTTTATTTGATTGCTTCTTTAAATAATAATAATAAAAAAAAGATTTGAAGATAGTTTTTACAATAATCAAATAAAACTAATTATTTCATATATTATTCTTTTACTTAGTCGAAAAAAATGTAGAGCTCTAATTTGTGTCTGACTTGATTAATTGTATGATAAACCTTTAATCCTTTTTATACAACATTTCAGAAATCAACACTAATACGTAATTGGAATCTTTACTAGATACTTATGAACAATATTACGATCAAGATTGATCGATTTATTTCCATAAACAGGTATTGAAGGAGGGGGAAAATGAACTCCTTACTACATGAGTTTTGGGTGATCATATGAGGATTTGGGGTTTGGGGAGACCTATGTACCGCAGACCTTTCACAGAGAGAATAGACCATATTGCACTCTTGAGAGAGTTCAGACTTATAGACTTTTAGCTTTTCTCAGGAAATGATGCTCAGTCAACTGTGGATCACAAAGCCCATTTCACCATTCAGTGCAGAAAAGTAGCATCGGAAGATTACTACAAATTCAAGCTATTTGAGAACTTTCTCACTGATATATAGGGTTAGTTTGGCAAGCGATACATGATTGGTTGTAGCATATATGCTAACAGACAACCAAACAACAATTTTTCAGCTGCAATTCGAAGACAATTTCCCTAACATTTTATTGTCATTTTGGAATGCTACCTTGATGGACCATTTTACTAGTATTTTTCAATATAGCCCCATATTGTCCTTACCTAAATATTGAAGTGACCGTAATACCCCCATTTTTTCGTCTTCCTCTTTCACCTCTGTCTTCCCGACCCGATCGGACAAGCTACTCTCTCATCAACGACTATCCCGACATGGATCAAGGATATCTTGCCTTGCCGTCTTGGTCACAGCCCTCAGCAAGGACAGTGGAGCCGAAGGAGTTAATCAGAGGGAGATGAACTCAAAGAATTATTACTCTTCCTTATCCGACGTTGTATTTGAAAGTGTGAGAAGGCGCATCTTACTAGAGAAGTCAAGAACACAGATGGAAGCAACCAAAGTTTTGGTGAATATTTGTGGAAGGGGTGGTGCTCGATCTGACAATGTAGAGATAAACAAATAAATGTTAATTTTTTATACAAAATAACGACATTAAAAAGTTATTTTGTCAAATATGTGGTGGAAGGATATCCTAAAATATTTATAATTATTTATGTTTACTTTATTAATTGTATTTTATTTATTTGACTTTTTTTTATGTGATATAACTATAATGTATAATACTTATGTAATTTGTCACAAAATATTACACAACATATATATTATCAGCAAAAGTTGCATCAAACACTACCAACCATTCAGACATCATATCTACTATCATTTATTATCCAACATTTCTTATACTAGCATATCTATTACTGTCAATATTGTTTGCCAAACTAGGCCATAACTTCTCTAGGTACATTAAGTTACCTACTAATTCTATTGACACATGGATAGAGATGGAGGAAGTTTTTCCGCAAACAATTCTACAAGGTTGAACCAGAAGTCATAGTAGTAGATTTGTCCATGATTACTCCTCAATTTTCAGGAGAGCCAATTGAGCCTTTCCTCAACAGGTTTGGAGAAGTCATACTTAGATGCAATACTGAAATACCAACAAGAGAAGTGGTAGCACTAGCAGTACAGGGCATACTCATTCAATTCAGAAAGAAGTTTGATGATTTAGACTTCCTGATTTCTCCCATCTAATCACCAGGATTGTCTACTCCGAAAGAGTCCTTAAAGAGGAGCAATACATGAAAAACTATTACGTATCCCATGCCCATGCACGTGTCACTCCATGAAGGATAAGTGGATCAGCACTAATAAGTTCATGTAGAACAAGTCTTATTTCAGTTGTTGCAGTTTCCTATTCTTTTGGCGTACTTTCCTAGTCTTATGTAAATACCTAGTCTCTAGCAGTTAGTGGAGACGTGTTTCAATTTATGTTGCTTGTAAGGCTATTAATATAGCCAGTTTGAATTCAATAAGGACTGAATTACTATTGTCCAGAATTCCTATCTCTTATTTCTTTTCTCCTCTCTCAGTCTTATCAAATTGGTATCGGATCCGGTCCAAATCATGGACACCCGTGGGAAATCAAATGCAGAATTCCGTAGTGAGGTTAGTGAAGCATTAGCTCGTCACGAGACAAGTGTTGATCAAGTTCACACGGCCCTACAAGCTGTCCTGACAGAGTTACAAGCACTACGCACTAGTCGAAGTTCCAACACTGCTCAACCTGAAGTCAACCCTTTTGCTCAGGAAGGATCGTCCCATCACCCACACACTTCTCAGACTTCCGCTGGCTCGGATCAACCACATAAATCGCAACTCAAGTTGTATTTTCTGAAGTTCAATGAAGATGACCAAAATGGCTGGATCTACAAGGCGGAACAGTACTTCCAAATCTAGAATGTCGCTATAGATCAACAAGTTAAGTTAGCCTCCTTCCATTTGGAAGGTATTGCTCTTCAATGGCAACAATGGCTGACGAAATTTCGTGGTCCTCTTACCTGGGATGAATTAACCAAAGCCATTTTGCATAGATTTGGCCCAACTAACTACGAGGATCCCGCAGAAGCCTTGACCCACCTAAAGCAGACGACGACTGTTGCAGCCTATCAAGAGGCCTTCGAACGTCTCTCTCATCGAATTGATGGCCTACCAGAAACTTTTTTATTGGGTGTTTTATTGCTGGATTGAGAGACGACATTCGCTTGGATGTCAAGATCAAACAACCCCGTACCTTGGCAGATGCACTTGGGGTGGCTACACTGATCGAAGAACGCAACCTACTTCAAAGGAGACCAGCTCTCCAAAATCGTATTTTGCCAGCAACAACGGGGCTGAAAGGAACCACCAATCCCTCGGCTGGAACTTGGGTCCTCCTCCTAACCACCGCTCCAGTTTTGGCTCTAGCCCACCATCCACACCGGTTCGTCGAATCACCAGCCAGGAGGCACGCGAACGCCGGGAGAAGGGACTATGCTATTACTGTGATGAGAAATGTTCTCTGGGTCATTGTTGGGAACAACCACAGTTGTTCATGATCGAGGATGCGCTCAATGCGAACGAGGAGAAAACCAGAGAGCCCCAGCAAGAAGCGGAGTTTTTAGAGGCGCTACCAGAGATTTCTTTCCACGCTATTGCCGGAGTAGAGCATCCACAAACCCTCCAAGTTCTGGGTAAGCTGAAGAATAAGAATCTGATGGTGTTGATCGATGGAGGTAGCACCCACAACTTCATCGACCAGGCCACGGTCTCCAAGTTTGGGTTGTATGTCATGCGGAACAAGACACTTCAAGTGGTGGTTGCTAATAGAGAAAGAATTGAGTGTGCAGGACAATGTCAGGGGCTCACAATTACTATCCAAGGAGTTCCCATCATTGCTGATTATTATGTTATGCCCGAGGCAGCGTGTCAAGTGGTCTTGAGAGTACAATGGTTGGAGACTCTTGGACAAATCGAGAAGAACTACAAGCATCTCACTATGACCTTCCGTATAGGTGAAACTAGTCACACCCTCCATGGGTTGAGAAGGGCTGCCGAAGCTTCCAACATAGAGGTTCTAAATGACCAAGAAAGTTCTAGTATGTTGGGAATGAGATTTGTTTTCTGTTGGATTTTGAGTATGATTTGATTATCTCAATTAGTGGTGATTGATTGAGGTAAATTAGCTGTGATTAGAATCTCTGTAATTAGTCAATATAATTATTTCTTTCCTTGTATAGATATACTAAAGTCCTAAACATAAGGACTTGATAGCTTTGTATACTACTACTTATAAGGCCATCATTACAGTGAATGAAATAACTAAGTGAAGCTATTATTCCTTGTTTTCTGTATATTGTTTTTCATCTTGGTATCGAAGCCGGCCGTATCTTTACATCACCCAAATCCTCATGGCTAATGCTCAACCTGAAACCTTCTCTTCCTCCACACCCGAACCATCTACACCAATCCTCCATGTTCACTCAGAAAATCCTGGTTTTAAAGTAGGTATTACCCTTACTGAAACTAACTATGATGTATGGTCCCAAATTCTGGAGATGCAGATTGCAGCACGTGAACGATTGGAATACATTATAGGAGATACAACCCAGCCAAAAGAAATTGATGCTTCTTATACAAAGTGGTATGCCGAAGATCAAAAAGTCAAAGGATGGTTACTAACATCAATGTCCCCTGAAATCATGAAGCGTTATCTTCGATTACGCACTGCACGTGAAATATGGACTGCTCTTGCAAAGACTTTCTACGATGGATCGGATGAGTCTCAAATTTTTTCATTGAATCAACGAGCCTTCTCAGCTAAGCAGATGGGTCGCCCTCTCTCAACTTATTATGGTGATCTTGTTGAAATTTTCCAAGAGCTAGATCACCGTGATAAGATTGTTATGAAAGATCTAGATGATGTAACTGCATATCGAAAATCTGTTGAACGATTGCGGGTACATATTTTTCTGCATGGTCTTGATGCAGAATTTGAACAAATTCGAGGTGAAATACTTAGAAAGGATCCAGTCTTAGATTTTGAAGCTACATATGCATATGTACGCCGTGATGCTATTCGTAGGATTACGTCCAATGGAGAACTGGACCAAACTGATTCATCTGCTATGGTTGCTTATCGATCCAAGTCACACCAATGGAAGAACAATTCGAAATCTGGGCCCCCAAATCGAAGTACTGATAATGGTAAGTCATCTGGATCACAGAATCGAAGCTATGACGTAGGAGCTGCGCGCTCAGAACGTCTCTGTACACATTGTGGTCAGAATGGACATACCAAAACTCGATGCTATGAACTTATCGGGTATCCAGAATGGTGGGATCCAGCTAAGGCACCAAACAAACGAAGTTCTAAACCAGGTCATCACGCATCTGTTGCTGTGGCAGAACCTGTCATCAATCCTCAGGAGGAATCGACATCTCTAATTGCTACTTCAGATAATCTTGGTAAGGTTCTTAATATTTCTGCACCTATTAGTAATACTGTATGGATAATTGATTCAGGAGCTACAGATCATATGACCTTTGACAGTAAAAATATTCAGTCTTTGAACCCATCTTGTCAACCTATTGTGTCTACTGCGGATGGTACTCCATCTAATGTCATTGGAGAAGGCAATGTCAAACTCACAAATAATCTCAACCTGGAATCTGTCTTGGTCGTACCCTCTCTCAATTATAACCTACTGTCCGTTGCCCAAATAACTCACACTCTTAATTGTATTGTGATTTTTTGGCCTAACCTTTGTGTTTTCAAGGACATCTGGACTCAGAAGACAATTGGCTGTGGTACTAGAAGGGGGAAGCTTTACTATCTTGATTTGTCACAAGGAAGTACTAATAAGTTGGCTCAAGTTTTGTTGACTGATAGTTCTAACCACAATCAAAATTCTGACATTTGGTTGTGGCATCGACGGTTAGGTCATGTTTCCTTTGGATATTTAAAGAAATTATTTCCAAAATTATTTTCAAAGGTGTCAGATACTAGTTTCAAGTGTGATATTTGTGAACTGGCTAAAAGTCATCGAGTTTCATTTCCTATTAGTATGAATAAAAGTGCAGCACCGTTTATGATTGTTCACTCGGATGTATGGGGCCCAGCAAAAACTTCATCTTTGAATGGTGCTCGTTGGTTTGTGTCGTTTATTGATGATCATACTCGTATGACTTGGATTTGTTTGATGAAATCAAAGAATGAGGTTAGTTCTTTATTTCAAAAATTTCACAAGATGATAGTTACTCAATATCAAACTCATATCCAGGTTCTTCGTACGGATAATGGCGGGGAATTTGTTAATCATGACTTAAAAAATTATTTGAATTTGCATGGTATTGTGCATCAGACTACTTGCCCCTACTCGCCTCAACAAAACGGGGTTGCTGAGCGTAAGAACCGTCATCTCCTTGAGATAGTACGGGCTTCTCTATTTGGAGGGTGCATGCCTACAAATTACTGGGGCGAAGCGGTTAATGTGGCGGCTTATCTTATTAATCGGGTACCATCTAGTTCCTTACACTTCCAGACACCAATTCATGTTCTTCATTCAATTGTAAGTGCACCTAGTGTATCCAACTTGCCCCCAAGAGTATTCAGTTGTGTAGCTTTTGTGCATCTTCCTAAACCTGTTCGTAATAAGTTGGAACCACGGGCTCTCCGGTGTGTCTTTGTGGGATATGCTTCTCATCAAAAGGGCTATCGTTGCTATCACCCCCTATCTCAACGGCTATACACTACTCTTGATGTAACCTTTCATGAAAATACTATGTATTATACTGCATCCGAATCTCCACTTCAGGAGGGGAACCGAAATGAACTGGAGAATGAAGCTAGATCTGGAACTAATTCCTTAGGAGAATTGACATATATTAATGATGGAGATAACCAGAGAAGCGTGACTGGTCATGAAGTAGAAAGTCAATGTGAATCAAATGAAGCTAGACAAGAACAAATGGACAATCAGGACGTGCACACAGGTACCCCGGATGAGAATGATCAACTACATCAACAAGAAGACCAAGCAATAGAACAATTGCCACAAACTGAACTTCAAGCAAAGCAATTGGCTCAATCTGAGTCCCAGGTAAATTCACAATCTCAATTAAGAGTGCTACCCAACCGAGTCACCCGAGGTATACCTGCACCAACCTATGAACCCTCGCTTAACTCCAAAACCAAATACCCCATGAGTCATTTTGTGTCTTACCATAATCTGTCAAAGGAAAGTGAATCTTTTGTGAATCAATTATCTGCTACATCTATTCCTAATAGTGTGCAGGAAGCTTTAGGAGACTCCAGATGGAAGGCAGCAATGAATGAAGAGATGAAATCTCTGTAAAAGATATCAACTTGGGAAATCGTAGATTTACCTGAAGGGAAGAAACCAGTGGGATGTAGATGGGTCTTCACTATTAAATATAAATCGGACGGGACCATTGAACGATTCAAAGCCAGACTAGTTGCTAAAGGGTATACGCAAACTTACGGAGTGGATTATATGGAGACATTCGCGCCAGTAGCCAAAATTAATACTGTCCGAGTCCTACTATCATTAGCTGCCAATCTTGATTGGCCTTTGCATCAGTTTGATGTGAAGAATGCATTTTTGCATGGGGAATTACAGGAAGAAGTGTATATGGATTTACCCCCGGGTTGCAGCATGAAAATTGAAGGTGACAAACGGGTTTGTAGATTGAAGAAGTCGTTGTATGGGTTGAGGCAGTCTCCTCGAGCCTGGTTTGGAAGATTCACTAGTTCTATGAAGGCATTCGGATACAAACAAAGCAACTCAGATCATACTTTGTTCTTAAAGCATAATAAAGGTAGGATCACTGCTCTTATTGTGTATGTTGATGATATAATAGTAACCGGAAATGATACAAAAGAAAGGAAGGCATTGCAGGATCATTTGGCGCGTGAATTTGAAATGAAAGACCTTGGCTCACTAAAGTATTTCTTGGGAATTGAAGTGTCGAGATCAAAGAAAGGTATTTTCCTATCCCAACGAAAATATGCACTAGATTTGCTGAATGAAACTGGCATGTCAGCTTGTCGCCCAGTTAGTACTCCTATGGAAGAAAATTTGAAGCTAGGGATGGATCCGAAGCAAATACCTGCAAACAAAGCTCGCTATCAAAGATTAGTTGGGAGATTAATGTATTTGGCACATACTAGGCCGGACTTAGCCTATGTGCTAAGTGTTGTTAGTCAATTTATGCACTCTCCTAGCGAAGAACATATGAATGCCGTCATCCGTATTTTGCGTTACTTGAAATCATCTCCTGGTAAGGGAATTATGTTTACAAAAGGAGCTGATTTGAATATTGAAGCCTTTAATGTGAATATTGAAGGCTTTACTGATGCTGATTGGGCGGGGTCAATTGATGATAGACGATCTACATCTGTCTATTTCACATTCGTTGGTGGAAATCTAGTTACTTGGCGAAGTAAAAAACAGGAAGTGGTAGCTCGGTCTAGTGCTGAAGCCGAATACAGAGGAATGGCTAAAGGAGTTTGTGAACTGTTATGGATTCGAAATCTAATGCAAGATTTACATATTGAACATAACAGACCTATGAAGTTATATTGTGATAACAAGGCTGCGTGTGCTATTACTCATAATCCAGTTCAACATGATAGAACTAAACATGTTGAGATTGATAGGCACTTTATCAAAGAAAAGCTAGAGGCGAAGATCATTGAAGTATGTCATGTTCGATCTCAAGACCAACTTGCGGATATTCTCACCAAGGCAGTATCTAAACAAGCGTTCAATAGTTGTCTCAACAAGTTGGGCATGAGTGACATCTATGCACCAACTTGAGGAGGGGTGTTGGATTTTGAGTATGATTTGATTATCTCAATTAGTGGTGATTGATTGAGGTAAATTAGCTGTGATTAGAATCTCTGTAATTAGTCAATATAATTATTTCTTTCCTTGTATAGATATACTAAAGTCCTAAACATAAGGACTTGATAGCTTTGTATACTACTACTTATAAGGCCATCGTTACAGTGAATGAAATAACTAAGTGAAGCTATTATTCCTTGTTTTCTGTATATTGTTTTTCATCTTTTTCCAGATTATTTCAACTGAACCCAAGCCCCCACCAGATCCTCAGCCTGCGGAAATCAAAAGCCTTTTAGGCAGGTACACTCGGGTATTTGAATCCCCAACCAGTCTTCCACCAAGGCATCCACATGACCATCGGATTCCATTGCAAGCCAACACAAGACCTGTGAGTGTACGACCCTATCAATATCCCTATTATCAAAAGTCAGAAATAGAACGAATGGTGAAGGAGCTCCTACAATCAGGATTGATAAGGCCCAGCAACAGCCCATTCTCATCACCTGTCTTACTTGTGAAAAAGACAGATGGGACTTGGTGATTTTGCGTCGACTATCGGGCCTTGAACAATATCACAGTCAAAGATAAGTATCCCATACCAATGATTGAAGAATTATTGGATGAGCTTCATGGGGCACAGTTCTATTCCAAACTGGATTTGCGATCGGGGTATCATCAAATTCGTGTACAGGAAGAGGACATATCAAAGACAGCTTTCCGGACACACGGGGGACACTATGAGTTTGTCGTCATGCCCTTCGGACTCACCAACGCTCCCGCCACCTTCCAAAGTCTCATGAATGACATCTTTCGACCTTACCTAAGGAAGTGTATCCTGGTATTTTACGATGACATCCTGGTATACTCTAAATCATGGGAGGACCACCTCACGCACTTACAGATTGTTTTTGACATCCTAGCCACTAACCAACTATTTGCCAAAGACTCAAAATGTCAGTTTGGAGTTCAACAGGTCAAGTACTTGGGCCATATCATCACCGCAGCAGGGGTGTCAGTTTATCCGGACAAGGTGGAGGTCGTAGTCGTAGTCGCATAGCCCACACCCACCACTGCCAAAGGAGTACGTGGATTCCTCGAGTTAGCAGGATATTACCGAAAATTCATATGAAATTTCGGGAGTATGGCAGCCCCACTAACCAAGCTACTGACCAAAGAAAAGTTCTGTTGGAGTGGAGAAGCTGCGGCAGCTTTCAGCCAGTTAAAAGAGCCTCTGACTACCCCACCAACCCTTTGTTTACCAGATTTTTCTCAGCGGTTCACAATCGAGTGTGAAGCAAGCGGAGTCGGCATTGGCGCGATCCTCACCCAGCACAACCAGCCCGTGGCATATTTCAGTGAAGCTTTCAAAGGGTATGCACTCGCTCTATCCACGTATGAAAAAGAGATGTTGGCAGTTGTCAAGGCGGTTAAGAAGTGGCGACCATACCTACTCGGTAAACCTTTCACGGTCCGTACAGATCACAAAAGCTTGAAGTACTTGCTGGAACAGCGCATTACTACACCAGCTCAGACTCGTTGGATACCCAAACTCCTTGGGTATGACTACACAATCGAATACAAAAAAGGGTCTGAAAATCAAGCTGCAAATTCCCTGTCCCGCCAAGGGGAGCTACAATTCCTTTCTATTTCAGTCCCTCACGTAAATTGGTGGTTAGATCTTCGAAAGGGAGTACAACTAGATCCGTTTTATGCCAACTTGGTGAGCAAACCGATCTATCACAAGCTGACTCTAAAGGATGGGGTCTGGTTCCATAGTGGGAGAGTGTTCTTGAGTCCTACATCTGTCATGATTCCATTAATATTGGCAGATAGTCACTCATCCCCCGTAGGAGGGCACTTTGGATTCCACAAGACTCTTCATCGAATCACCCAAAGCTTTACTTGGCCCAATATGCGCCAACACGTGAAAGAATTTTTGCAAAATTGTGAGATTTGTCAATAGTACAAGACAGACTACATGAAACCCGCCGGATTATTACAACCACTTCCAATTCCAACTCAGATGTGGACGGATATATCGATGGATTTTATCGAAGGGCTTCCCGTTGCTAATGGTTACTCAGTCATCATGGTGGTCGTGGATCGACTAACAAAATATGACCATTTTGTTCCATTGAAGCATCCATTTACTGCCATAACAGTTGCCAAGGCTATTTTCTCTAATGTGGTTTGCATGCATGGAGTTCCCACCTCAATCGTTAGTGACTGAGACAAGGTCTTCCTCAGTTCTTTCTGGCAGACACTGTTCGTATGGAAGGGACTAAGTTATGCATGAGCTCAAGCTACCACCCTCAAACCGACGGCCAGTCAGAGGTAGTGAATCGCACCCTAGAGCAATATCTGCGATGATTTGCGGGACAGAGGCCTCGAAAATGGTTAGAGTGGATACCATGGGCTGAGTTCAGTTACAACACCTCTACTCATTCCTCAACCAAAATGACTCTATCTGAAGCTGTCTATGAAATGCCGCCTCCAACTTTGCTGGCCTACGTTCCTGGCACAGCTCGAGTTCAAGCTGTTGATGAATATCTACAAGACCGGGATGCCATCTTACGAGAGTTACGCCACAACCTCCAACTCGCACAGGAAAGAATGAAGTGTCATGCAAATCAACATCGTAGGGATGTCTCTTTTGAAGTTGGGGATTACGTATACTTGAAGCTGCAACCTTACCGTCAAAACTCGGTAGCATTTAGGAGTTCTTTGAAGCTTTCCCCACGATTCTTTGGTCCATTTAAGGTGATTGAGAAAGTAGGAAGTGTGGCATAACACAAGCCTATCTCATCCCAACCACCTCCTGTTTCGAATGACTCTACAATCCTTCCACAACCAGAGTCTATCCTGGCCCGAAGAGAAGTTCATAAAGGCAAATATCATCCTCGGTCTGAAATTTTGGTTAAGTGGGTAGGGACGACCGCTGAGGATGCCACCTGGGAGAATGAATGGCGATTTTCCAGGACCTACCCGAACTTTCGTCCTTGAGGACAAGGACTGTTTGAGTGGGGGGATTGTTACGTATCCCATGCCCATGCACGTGTTCCACTGCACGTGTCACTCCATGAAGGATAAGTGGATCAGCACTAATAAGTTCATGTAGAACAAGTCTTGTTTCAGTTGTTGCAGTTTCCTATTCTTTTGGCATACTTTCCTAGTCTTATGTAAATACCTAGTCTCTAGCAGTTAGTGGAGACGTGTTTCAATTTCTGTTGCTTGTAAGGCTATTAATATAGCCAATTTGAATTCAATAAGGACTCAATTAATATTGTCCAGAATTCCTATCTATTATTTCTTTTCTCCTCTCTCAGTCTTATCAAAAACTCATCCAAAATAACCTACTATAGAGACTCCAATTACATTGTGGCTAATGTCGAAGAGGAACTCAATAAGGAAGTGGCTTTGGCTGATGAGATTTTGAGCAAGAAATCCTACATCTGTAAATACATTGTCAAGTTAATTAGATCTTCCAAAGTAGTTAGAAGCTGCAGGTTCCTAATAAGACAAATTCTACACCTATAATATATCCAAAACATAGAAGATTTTTTATTGCCTCTTGACAGACAAGATGATCAAGTTACCTCATGGGCGTAGAATTTCTACTCCAGAAGAAATTTAGAAAAAGGCCTACTATAAGTACCACAACTCTAGGAATCATTTTACCAATGATTTTGTTGCTTTCATATATGAAATCCACGCTATGATTGATAGAGGAGATTTCATCATTCCCGAACCGACAATGGGAGTGGATGTCAATCCATTTCCTTTAGAGATGAGAATGTACATGGTTTCAGTCAACATAGGCCAAATGCCTATATCAACTCTAAGACAGAAGGTGGTTCTGAAATATGTTAGAAGGTCAGACCTCCAAATAGAGACCTAAAATGTCTCAAACATATTTTCAACAATTGCACAACAATCAGAGACTAGAGTCACAATCGTCCTACAAGTTGAAGAAAAAGAATAAGCCTTCATACGTTTAAGCAAACAATAGCACTGACCAAATGATTTACTCTTCGAGTTTGTACTTCGGAGTTCTGTTTCTGATGTCAAAGTGTTCGTACAGTCATAACTCACTCGTTTAAGCTCCGATTGAGATGATTTTTTAAGACATTATAAAGAAGACTCTAAAACTCAAAGAATTTTGTCTAATACATTTTTGGAGAATCAAATATTTTTTAGGTCAAATCAAGACTCAAAATTTACGCATTGGAGTTGTAAATCGCATAGACACAACTCTATACTAAATTTATCTATATTATCAATTGTGGTTTTGTTATGGTTAGTATATATTAAATTTATCTGTATTAGTTTAATAAAACAAAATAAAAATTCTAAAATGATGATGTCATGTGTGTATGGAGAAAATGTGAGAAACAAAAGACATCAACAAATTTATTAAATGAAAAGGATTATCTAAGTAATTTAATGAATTGTTTTCTTATTAATAATTTTTTTGTTGTCCTGATCAACAATTCTTTCAAATTGTGTCTTTATTGTTAATTGTCCATACTTTTTAAAAGGGGGAATGCTAGGTTGTTTGTTTTGGCCGTTCTCATGCTATCGAAAAACTAAAAAAAATTTCAAAAATTTGATTTTCCTAAAACAAATGGAGAATTGAATTGGTGTTGGATATAGAAATATATTCATTCATGACTGGCATCAAATTGGGTTCCCGGGGTCTGCTGTAATATTTTTTACAGCATCACACTGTAATGTCAATCAATGGTCAGATCTAATCCTAATGTATCTAATAGTTGATATTTTAACAACTAAAAAATAATCAGTTTCTTTCTCTCATATTCACACACACGTACGCTTTCCTCTCTCACTCCGATGAAGATGAAGAGATCTCCCTCATTGAAATGACACCATGTTTACGATCTAGATGATGAGTCCCCAACAAAATGAATTCCAGATAAAATCAATCCTACTCCATGTTTGTAAAACTAGGAGAAACCAAATCAAACTCAGAAACCAAATCAAACCTAGAAACCAAAAAAACAAAAGCAGAATTCTCTAATTACTCAATTACTCCAATTGCTCCATGTTTGAAAATCTCCATTTTTGAGCACCCAAGAAACATAATTCTCAATACAAAAAGCAGAGTTGCATTCGCAATCCGTATAGGAAGTTATTACCAAGCCCAAAAGAAGATCTCTTCGTCTGGATTTGTTCGTCGGAGAAAGACTTGAAAGAAAGTGATAGAGGAAAGCGTCTCTGTCACTTGAGAGAGAAGGAAAGGGAAAAGAAATAGGAGAGAGAAAATAAAGGAAAGTGATCTGTTTGTTTGGATTTGGATGTGGGAATAGGAGGGAGAAAATGAAACTTATTTTTTTTAACTCTTAAATTATCAGCCATTATATACAATAGAATTATATCTAACCGTTGGTTAGTATTATAGTGGGATATGCTGAAAAAAATAATACAGCAGAGCCCGGAAATCCCATCAAACTTTTTTATTAATATTGCAACTTATTTATTTATTTATTTTGAGAAAGATATTGCAACTTATTTATAAGAGCCACAAGGAATTCATAACTGGATATATAATCTAGCTAGGGATAAATTTGTTTCTTGGGACAAGTCTGAGATTTCCATTCACAATGGCAAAGGTCGTCAACATGAGTAAAACGACACTGGGAGATGAGACCTGGAGCATCATCGCTCACCATCCTGCACTGATTTTGACACCACCAATCATGACAATGCTCCAAATTCCTGTACAGTACTACACATGTCAACACATCTGCCGTCGAATCTTCTGGAACCTTCGCCAACGAAACTGCATATTTATTTATTGCATGCATCACCAAAATTAATTTAATTCAAAAAAAAACTTAATTAATTTGAACTTTCAAGTGTAGATAGATAATTATTGGATATATAGGTACCTGAGAAAACAAGAACAAGGACAAAAGAAACAAGGTTGCTCGAACAAGACGACTTTGCCTTCATCTTTGCTGATGATTACTATTGTGGCTAGTGTATTATATATATAGCTGAATTGGAGATTTGGAGGTTATGTGTGTGTGTATATATATATGCTAAAAAAATTAATATATGTATTTTATTCCTTTTATATTATTATACATACCAAAAAATCAATGGAAAATCCTGGCAAAATAGGTATAAAAATAATTGTTATATATGCCTATTATAGGTATGTGCATATACTAATATTTCTATGGTCGAACCACATGGACTCAGGAGGTTTTGAATTCGATTATCACTAGAAGCAATAATTTTGTGACCACGCGCTGGGTTTTGGCCAAACTTACCTCATCGTCAGGTAGAAATTTTTGTGCACTCGAGCTTGACAGTCTAAATTTAGGCTCATATCAAATATTCAAAAGACACACCTATATGATGTCGTTTTCGGTTAAAAAAAATGTATGTTGATATACAGATCATTATATTGTTTTACATTCAAATTAAAATCCAATTTTAATTAATAAGATATTCAAATTATACAGACCATTTGACAAAGACTGATGTACGTACGACAAGTTTTTGTAGTTTCTTTAGTAATTAGCAGAGACATTATTATTTGTTTTCCTTATTATTCGGAGTTTTAGTAGTTAATAGGAATGTGGAAGCACTACATTCCATAATTTATGCATCCATAATATGTCTATAACTAGGTGACATGATAACTCCAACATGGCAATTTCAAAAAAATTTCAAAATCAAAATTTTCAAAAATATTTGTTATCCCTCTCTTTTATCTCACAAATATTCTCTCTCTCTCTTCACTCATCCACAACAGGTCCTCTCTCTCCTCTCTCTCTCTCCTCCATGAGATGCTCCACCACGCGTCAAAATAGGGTTTCTTCCTCCGACGATCATTTTGGTCGGAGCTTGGCTGGAAATGGTAGCCCTTTGTCCAGTGACTCGTTTGGTACCACCAGTGTGACGAATCGTCTTCAGAAACGGACGGATCAAGCTAATTTTTTCGACTATACCCAAAACTTCATGACATGATTCTGGTTGATTGAGTGGTCATTGGAGGCTGAGATCGGTTGGGTTCCACTCCTTGTTAATTAGGGGTTATTTTGGAGGTGGTCGTGGCCGAAAAGGTGGCCAGATGACAAAATTGTCATCTTTGGTCGGGGGGAGCTACTGATGATGTATATCTTTTGTTTTTCTTTTGTTGTTCCACATATGTTTTAGTATGGCAGAGTAGATTCTGCAACAAACTTCTTTTAGCAAGACCTGATTAAAATCACCAACGGCTCATTACATTGACATTATAATTAATTACATTGACAGTGTAATAAGTCACTAGGGATTAAACTTGACATTGCTTACTAACTAAGCTTGGCAATAGCTCATTACACATTGAATGTAACTAGTTACCATGTTAATATAATAAGTCAACTAGCGATTAAACTTGTCATTGCTTACTTATTTAGCTCACCAGTTGCTTATTACACTGTCAATGTCATAAGTCACTAGTGCTTCCTTCGTCTGATTCCATATCTTAAATGTAAGATTTACGTTGTTTTCATGCTTATTGTTATAAAAGTTCACCTATTTCCAATCAGGAGTGACTTAAAACGAATTGCTACTCCATTTTTACTCATGGATGTTGCAGCTGAGAGAAAAGAGAGAGAGAGGAGAGAGAGAGAAAAAAGGAGAGAGAGAAAAGAGGGAAAAGTGATAGAAGAAAGAGAGATTAAAAAGTAAAAGTAAAAAAAAAAAAAAAAAAAAGAAACCCTAAAAGAGAGGCCGGAAAAATGAGGGGGAAAGTATGTGGGTCATTTTTCATTAAATCATTTTAATCTAAATGACATGTTGAGTTGACTGCCACCTAGATTATGGCTCATTATTGATATCAATATTATGGACACATCATTTTCCATATGAATTTGAGTCAAATTAGTATTTTTAAAATTTTATTAAGTTTCCTTATTTTTAATATTTATGGGGTTGTAGTCATTTCAACAACAGCTGGCTAACTGATGAATTACTAATATTTTTCAAGTTTCTCTCGATTTGTTTGGTGAATTCCAAGCTTCCTTAGTAAATTTCAAGTTATGTTGGCATAGTCGTAAACTATCCAATCGATCCGTATACTTTCACACCGCGTCAAAGACAAACTCGCAAGACAAGAGACATTGTGTATATGGAGAGTCAAGTAATTTTAAGACATTAAAACAATAAAAAATAGGAAAATTGGCATTAATTCTCCGAATTTTAAATTTTTTTACAACTAGTGTTTGGACCCGTGCGATGCACGAATAAAAAAAATATTTACAATTTCAATCAAATAATTGTTCATAAAAGAATCAATACAAAGTGAGTCTAAAAAAGTGTATGCATAATTATGTTTGCTATAAAATATTAATTCAGAAATATATTACTAAATAAAGATTGAGTTATGGGTATATAGTTTTCTTGAACACCTAACATAAATTTCAGGACAAGAAACAAAAAGATATCCAAATATAATTGCTTAAATAAACAGAGTACTCCATGTGGTTATTTTTAGTTTGTTTCATGCAAAATACCATATAATTAATATAGTACTTTTTCCGGGAAGAACACAATCTATGTCAATAAACACAATCTAATGTAAAAGGTCATGTCCCTATATTAACGTTGTTGTTAATCTCTCATCCCATCGATGTAAAACAAAACGTTATAAAAAAAATAAAAAATAGGAAAACTGGCATTAATTCTCCGAATTTTAAATTTTTTTACAATAGGTCTATCCAATTTGTTTGCGTACCATAAGTTCATAGGTTTTAAATCATATTTCACCAAAGAACAAAAAATTTAAAAAGATTTTTATTGATTAAATTATCCTCAATTTGCGATTTAGGGTTTGAAACATAAAATAATTTGCAAATCGGATTTTTCGCATGATTTGCAAACATGTTTCCACATATAAATTTACATGTTTCTACGTATAATTTTTTCACATATATGTATATATCAAAAACACATACAAATAGATAAAAGAAAACAAAAAAAAAAATCTCAACATATAAAATGAGGCAATGGAAGAAGAATACGGACGATTTGTGCAGGAGGACAAGAAACTGTTATTCTCTATCCGAAAAATCCACAAAATGTTTTAGAGAATTGAGAGCTTTAAACAAATAGGGGTTTATTTTTATTTTTAATATTTTTATTCAGTGTTCTTATTGGAACATTTCTCCTCCTTTTTGTCCCTTACTCCAATTTTCCCATAAAACTATGACTTAGTTTGGTAAAGCATTTGGAAACTAGCAGATATGCTAACAGAAATAGTGGTAACAGAAATATTGGTAGCAGAAATGTTGGACAATTTTAAAAGCGGATATGTTGCGAAAATGCTTGATAGTGTTTGGTTAGACTTTGACTGATAACATTTATGCTGTGTAGCATATTGTGACAAATTACGTGCAGGGGTATTATGTATTTTAGTTGTAACAGAGACATATAAATGTATTTATAAATAAAAATTAATTTATAAAATAAAGATAATTAATTAAAATAAAATTAAAATACAAGATAATTTATAAATAAATATTATTAATTTATTAAAAATAAATATTATTAATTAATTTATAAAATATAGGTAATTAATTAATTTATAAAATAAATATTATTAATTAATTTATAAAATAAGATTATTAAATAAAGATAATTAATTAATTAATGGGATGAGGGATAAAAGGGGAATGACAATGAAATATTAAGGACATAAAAGGAATAGAAATGAAAATGCTAGTAAAATTGTTCAAATTGGTAGCATTTTAAAACTAGCATAATATGCTGGTAAAATTGTCTCAGATTAATGTGTCCAGATACACTCGTTTGGTTGGACAAAACCGTTTATGCTAGTTATAAGAATAAATGTTTGTAAAAATGCTTTACCAAGCACAACCTATAAGTTCATAACTTTTTAAATGAGAACTTGAATCCTTTTGATGTTCATGTCACATCAAGGTATTGCATCAGAAAAAATATGTAAAAGTCGGAACCAATTTATCATAATCGACTAGTTAATATGTTGGTTAAAAAAAAATTGGCTTATCAACTTTTCTACTGAGTAATGAAAAAGATATAACAAAAGACAGAATGAAATCGACTATTTGCTTTTCGTGTGGAATAACCTCCCGATATATATAATACTCACAATATATCTCTTTCAAATTAAGAGAAATAGTTAGGTAAATGAGTGACCAACCATCCTTTGGTTCTCTTTATAGATTGATGTTACCATGCCAAATTATTTGCAAAAAAGACTTTGATAATGATTCTTCATTTATGATATCATGCATAAAAAAGTACATAAACATAGAAACAATGGTAAATCAGTAATTGATCATGGAATTCAAATCCTAAAGTGAAAACAATCCTGATTCTTAAACGAAGTATTTCTTTGATAAACAAACTAATGATTCTAACTAAAATCTTTTATCCCCAATATATACAAATTTGATAATCTATTTGTTGGCTCTATTTGGGTGCAGATGCCAAAAAGATCGCCCCTGCCCTTTATGGAGACGGCATCAGACAGTTGTAGGTGTGTCAGAGACTTGCAGTCAGTCTCAAAGTGTAAAAACAGACTTTATTGTGATTGCACTGATGATCTAACTTTTGAATCAAACGATTATAAGGAGAAAGGGTTTAAATCATGGTTTCAACATGAAAACTCCAAGGAACTCTAGATCCACTGAAGCGCGCTTCACTAGATAAATCAGAAATGAATGAAAATGTCAAAATGTAACACTTCATTGATGAACAAAGATGTACATTGAGGTTGGAAAACAAGAGTGGGTAAGAACAAAGCTTGAGAACAGGAATATTAACAAGAATGCTTGAGAGTTTGAGCGTTTGAGAGCTTGAAAGTTTGAATACTTGAGAGTTTATGTCGATGGGCTGAGATTTGTGTTTGTGTTGATGTGTGTCGTTTATCCTCTTCTCTTCTTGCTTTTACACTGCATCAATACCTCCATGTAAGTTAGAACTTCGCCTATATCAACTAGAAAAATGGCAATAACTGTCATGACTACAGTGACCCAAAATTCATTACATTATGCTCCATCTTCTTCAACCGCCTCTTCTGGAAGTTCCATGTCTCCAGAAAACCTCTTCATATAGTTTAATTCGTGCAGAAGGTGGCTCTCCATGATAATAGGCAATTAAGCAACCAATCACCTTGTAAATAGGAACAAACCCATGTTTGTAGGAACAAACTAATAACTGATCTTATCTCCATGATTTTGCACTTAATTTGGGCCAGATAAACCACTTAATTGAAGGCCCACATACTACAACTAAACTCGGCCCAAATAACCTCACACTGTCTAGCCTGTGTAATCAGACTATAACCCAACCTCCAACACGTCTGTCAAGCCCATATTCTGACCTTAGCCCGACCCATAAGCCTGCACAAATATGGTGTAAACACTATCCAAAATAACTTCCTATTTTTTGATGGTTGAGATTAAGAGTGCAGCTAGCAAAACAACTCTTCCAATACAGCCACATATCCCTTTCCACCCAACATGGAGATCAACAACATTCATTTTTTCATGTTGTCCTCAACAAAATTACACCAAAACACATGATCTCAATACAACTACATCAGCAAAACATATCTCCCAATACAGTCACATCAACAAAACACGTATTTCAATACAACTACATCAATAAAACACAAAATTCAATACGTTTTTGTTGGTTCAGCAAAATTTTATCATTGTGATTGCTCTTATCCTCACAAATTAAGAAATCCGGGAGAAAGTTGCTCAATGCCACGTGGCGAAAACCCATCTCGTCGCGCTTTAATGGAAGTTAAATGCCGCTGTTTTACTGGCTGGTCCGGTTGTGTGGTCAAAAAGCTATAAAGATAGAGAATCGGGGGTTTTGACGCCACCGTTTTATTTTTGTTTTAAAGGTTTTTGCACCTTGTGTGGGTTTTTGTCTATAAAGAAACAGGGGCTGGGAAATATAGAAGAAGAAAAAACAGAGAGAAAAAGAGAGGGAGAACTGTAACGAGGATGAATTGGAGCTGGGCGTGATCGATCAATGAATTTGAACATCATTGTAGAATTCCGAAAGATCTCTCGAGTTCTATAATCCTTGTTGTTTCCGCTGGATCGCGCAATTCTGTACAGAATTCGAGTCCATTTTTGTTGATAAATTCTTGGGAATTCCGTATGCTTGTTTGATTTGGTGATCGTTGTTGAGAAGGTGAGTTAATCAAGTCCAGTGATAATCTAGTTCTTGCTTGTGTTGTTTGGGCTTTGATCATCCGTGTATTCTCGATGTTTTTTTTTCCCCCTCGTCTTCTTATTTCTTCTTTGTGGAACTGAATTTGAATTTTACAAAGTTGGGCGAGGTAGAATTTGATAAAAAAAAAATTGGCATTATCGGTGATTTGTAACTTCTTGCTGTGGTATGGAAAGCTTGTGGTTGATCCGGTCTGTTAAACTTGATTTGGTGCCTAGCTTATGTGTTTCTTAAGAATCAAAGAATGGAATTTGGCTATGCTTTTTGTGGGTTCTATCTATTAGAATTCATGGAATTTGATTGTAATTCTCTCCAAATTTATTTGGATGGTAAAATTTGGGATCAACGCCTGTTATTCTCACACTGTGGACATAATGTCACGCATTGGATCGAAGTCCTAGTTCACTTTTCTCTGCCTCTTTTGAGGTCATTTGGTGGTTGGGTTCTGGTGATCCGGATCTAAATAATTTGTTTTAGAATAAAGTAGTTTACCCATCATATCACGCTAATACCTTGTGGATTTTCTTTTACTTATTTTTTCAGGGTAAGTGGGAGTTAAATATTAATTAACAAAATCTGCAACTTTCATTTAGAACTGACTATATTATTTGGGAACTGGGTTTGAAATATAGAAATATTGACCGGTTAGCTTTCGTACATGATTCTTCAAGTGTCCTGAATTCCTAAAGTTTGACCGAGTCTTCAATAACATTTTCTTCTCTGGCTTGTTCTGCGTGCATTTTCCTGGTGCTTTTTAATTGATTATCACCCAGTAAGGAGAGAGAAATTTCCATGGTTGCAGAAATTTTCCATAATGCTTTTATTCATATACTCTTAATTTTCCATAATTCTTTTCTTAATATACCAAATAAGGGAAGAATTGTTAGGATAATACTCTTATGTGCAATTCAAACTGCTGATCAGTTTCAATTTGACATACGGCTTCCTTTTATATAAAATATTTGTCTGCATAATAGGTCTCCTACTTACTTGATCATGAATTTGATGGCAGCTAATTGGATCTTGTTAAACAAAGTCTCTTTTGGGTTTGATGAGTTCTGATTACGTTGTATGCTTGAAATGGTGTTGAAGAAGAGGATACGTTATGGATTTAATGGTTTTCGGGTCCCCACTATACCTAAAGCTCCCAGATCAGCTCGAGTGAGTATAACCCAATATCTGTTTCTTTGGTATTTCCATTGTCTTTTATGTGTTTTAAATCATTAGCTCTTGTCATTGGTGCTAGAGGAGGGGTCCACTTAAGAAGACAGTTGATGATGGTCAAATATGCGCATTTGAATTGCTGGCATCTTTAGCTGGCAAGCTGTTGCAAGAGAATGAAAGCTCTTCTGCCTCCAGCAATGCATCTGAAGGAAATGATCTACCTTTGATCAGTGATGCTGACATTAAACAAGAACAGAAAGATGAAAATAAGCCACTGATAGCTGATTGCCATAATCATGGGAGTCACGGAGAGAGTGCTTTTGTCCCTGAGTTGGGTTTGCAAAAGAGGGATGGAAAGTGCTTTTTGAAGGAAATGCCGCCGGATGAATGCGATTATATTCTGGAACATGCTTCAGTAACCAGAAATTCTGATTTCTCAGAGAAACTCAGCAGTGATGTGAAGTCTGTTTTTTGCAAACGTGAGACGGCTTCTAAAGATTTTCGTGGGGTGACAGAGAGAGGTTCTCCCGATCTTGTGGAGTCTTGTGATGGCAACATAGAGAAGGGATTTGTAAGGCAGCAAGAGGCTGAGAAGTTGGTGGATGGGTATATGACTATGAATAATGCAAATGGTTCAAAGAATCCCATGGATTTGTGTTTAGAAATTCCTGCGTTGGTCAATTCAGGCAGTAAAGTCAAATTGCCAATGTGCGTGGATTCTGTTCCTGATGCTTCTTTTATTAGGCATAAGAATGGTGTTGAATTAGTTAGTAGAGATGATGATGAAAAATTCTTTAGGTGCACTAAACCTAGCACAAATGTAAAAGCTTTTAGGACTCTAACACGAACTGGTGACCAAAGAATTAGGAAGTTGCTGACATCAAAATACTGGAAAGTAGGTCCAAAATTGAAGGACTATGACACTGGAAAAACTGGTAAGAATCTTTTCAGTGGTTTGAATAATATTGTCGGATTCTCTGTTTTGTGTGAGAGTGTCATAATGGTTTTTATTCTGAACTTCATGATTTTTGTCAGTCAGTGCATGCCTCTGAGAACTTATATTTGATTTTTCTGATGCTGATGTACTGTGATTGTGGCTTCTAGACGGTGGACTAAAGCCTTTTCTGTGTCACAAGAGAAAGATATATCAGAATCGTGAAAGATGCCAATATAACAGTCTTTACAAGAGGAGGAAAATTTCTGACTGGAACTCGGTCGTGATTTCTGATGGTGGATTCAGTAGTGAGAGTGTTTCAAATTCTCCTGAGAAGGGCATGAACAGGGAGAAGAATAGAGGTATCTTCCTTATATCTCCTATTATTTAGGGATTCGTGGTATAAGAAATTCTGTAGTGTCACTAAATTTCTTAATCATTATGTTTAGGAAATGGAGTATCACCTGGAGTTATGGGGCATCAAGCAACCTTCTGCTCCAAGGATTCTCATGGTTAGAGCTTTAGGTGAAATATTGAAAAGTCACACATTTGAGTGGCATTGAAAAGGTTCTGACTCTTACATTTGTCTGTATAGTGAAATTAAGCATCAAATCCTTCAGGGTACCAGAGCTTTTCATTGAAGTCCCAGAGACAGCAACTGTTGGTTCATTGAAGGTATTTATGGGTGTGTTGATTTTCTGAATACGATGAAAAGACATATCCTTATTGTAGCGTTAAACATTGTTGTATTTCTAATTCATGACTTCACTAGTATTGTGAATAGCAGTAATCATAACTGATGTTAATGATTAAATTTTGCATTTTTACTACCCCTTCTCTTGCCTTCCTTTAGGATATTGTCTGGTTTTTGTTGTTTTATATTGAATGGCATCAAAGATGACTCAAGCAAATTGTTTTTAAGTTTCTAATTTTTGTATTATGACGTTATATGCAAAATCCTATAGAGGACAGTTATGGAGGCAGTGACTTCCATATTTGGAGATGGTTTACGTGTTGGTGTAGTTCTTCGAGGAAAGAACGTTAGAGATGACAACAGAACCCTCTCACAGACTGGTATTTCATGTAAAGACAATTTGGATAGTCTGGGTTTCATATTGGAGCCTAATGTGCAAGCTTCTCCTCCTGTATGTGCAGATGATCCATGTGACACTCCTGAACTTGTGTCTAGGTAATTCAGATGTGCTTTTATGTCTATAAGTTAAACCTGCTAGACCTCGTGGCTTATTTACCATGTCATAGCTGAAGAAGGATTTATAATTTTGTCTCTATAGCTGGAGAAGAATATTGGTGTTTATGGCTTTTGTGGTGCTTTAATAAACATTTCTTCCATTGAAAAAAGTTGCACTATTATTCCCAGGAATTGGGCTTAAGGGCATGGTAGTCTTACAATCTTGCTTATTACCGCGACACCCTGTAATTGAAAAGAAATGGTTTCTTATTCTACAGTTTAGTTTCCTTGATTATATAATCTCAATGTGAGAATTTGAATCGGATGGGATAAGATTTTAGATAATGGTCTTAGGTTTATTAATTTATTCATTGTTGCATATCATTTGTTACTAATGCCTTTGTTGCTTTATCTCCAGGTCCCCAGCAAATCCTATTTTTGATTCATCTGATGCCTTACCTAACCCTCCTTCACTGACCAATTCGGGCAAAAATGTTGAATTCAATAATGAATCAGTGATATCCCATGCTGACACAACAGTTAACCATTCTAGAGCTCTTGTCCCGGTTCCAGCTATGAATATTGAGGCACTTGCTATGGTCCCTGCAAACCAGAAACCTAGGCGATCTGAATTTGCACAGCGTAGAACAAGAAGACCTTTTTCTGTGGCAGAAGTAGAAGCGCTGGTGCACGCTGTTGAGGAACTAGGACCTGGAAGGTTTGATGTCCATAACAGCTAAACTGACACAGAGAGTCGATATAACTGGCTTCTTTGACTGGTTTTTATGGTTGGCTTATTCAAAAGTTTAACTTATTTAATTATGTTGTTCTTTTCTTAGGTGGCGTGATGTTAAATTGCTTGCTTTTGAGGATGCAGACCATCGAACTTACGTGGACTTGAAGGTGAGGATCGTCCATTCTGGTTATTTTTCAATTTATGACATATATAATAAAGGGTGTGCTCATGCTGCCATTCATATGAATGGATAGTTCTTGACTTCTTGTTATTAACATACTTGTGTAGTCCCATTTAATAAGTGATTAGGTTGCATATTTAATCGGTGATTCTTTTTTCTATATTTGTAGGATCTTCTTAGGAAAGGAAATTTTCATACCCTTTCCCTGTTTATATAGATCACAAGTTCACAACTAATATCATCCACTCAAAAAAAAAAAGGGGAAAATAATTGGGAAAAAAGAGAAAAAGAAAAGGCGGTATTGCCTGTGCTAATTTTGTGGTGTAGATGACTGCGAGTCGTGCCCACCCGTGTGTTTCTGGTGTGTACATGATGACAATATACCCAGTTCGACAGATGATACAGCAGTCAGAATTTTTTTATTGGAAAGATCTTATGGAGTATCCACCCCCTCCATAGCCCAGAAATAAGTAAAGCAGAGCTTATACCGAGTGGATGCTGCCAGCATTGGTAATTAGGCAGATATATTCTAACCGAAGCTTTTTGATATGGGGTTGTTCAGGACAAATGGAAAACATTGGTTCACACAGGGGAAATTGCTCCTCAGCAAAGAAGGGGTGCACCAGTGCCACAGGAGCTGTTGGACAGAGTCTTAGCCGCTCACGCATATTGGTCTCATCATCAAATTAAGCAGCCTGGGAAGCCTCATCCTGGAATTCTGAACGCTTCAGAAATTCATTCTGATAAGGATGGAACCCAAGGTATCCCACTCATAGTGTAAAAATTGAAAAATGTTGACAGGTGCATAGGAAAAGCCAATTGTACAAATCATTCAATGTAACATTCTCCCACTCACATGATTGATTCATTGCCGCTTTCCTGCTTAGATAGAGGCTGGCATTTGTAAATGACTCGCTGGAATAAGGTCATTCTAACATCTACACAGAATTGTTTTCCCCTTTCAATAAGTAGGTTGTCTTTTTTTACTTTCTTTCTTGACACTTGTTTATTTGATTCTAATAAATGTTATCTTTTGACTCTGGCATGATCATTCATGTGTGTGGTAGTTGTAGGATGAGGAAATACGTTTGCCAAAAAACTCATGTGAGCTGCTGGGTTTAAAGGTGTTTCCCCTGAATTTGTTGAAGGAGTTTATTAGAATTTACAGCACATATATACATCAACGATAATGTCTGTTTTGGGTTGTCCGGTTTTCATAGATACATCAGGCTCACACGGCTTTGCATTCTCAAGAGGATACTCATCCCAATAGTATTATCGTAGAAACACGCTTAACTACGGAGTTATTATAAGATGTTGTCATCAAGAAAAACGTGTTGATGATGGTTCGCAATTAAAATCATCTATATATGTTAACAGAGCTTTTCAAAAAATTAGTCAATTGTAAATGTGTATTTGGGTCGTTCTATTCTTCTTAAATAATTGGTAGATCATAGATTCTAAATGCAGGGAGTTGAAGTTGGATTCAATGACCAGCCTAGTTCATGAATCGAGAACGATTGACGGGTCAATCATCACATGAGATAATGTACGATTTTTAACCCTTGGATTACTATGACCTTTCGTACTAGGCATATCATATACAGCCACCCTTTCATTTTATAATATGATGTTTGAAGTTGACCCATTCAATGAGACTAGTATGATTTATTATATAGAATAAAAGTTGTTTAACTACATCTAGTTATTAGTTGGAGTGGTAAAGATGGTATGTATCACCTGATGGTGACTGATTGAATCCCTTCATCCCATGTCAAAAAAAAAAAAAAAAAACAATCTCCACCAAATAAATTCACATTTTACAATAAATAATATTATTATTATCATTAATTGTAATAGAGATAAGAGGTTTTTACCCATAAGGATAAAAAATAAAAGTTGTATTTCAACAAGCACAACATAAAAAAATTTTTAAAAAATGACAAAGTCTACCAACTTATCAAAATACCCTCTTCCTTGTTTCTCCTTTCTTCTTCCTCTTCCTTATTCTTCCTTGCGCGACCATATTGGAAGTTGACCGTCCGATCATCGTTTTTGATGAACGAACTATCAAAATGAAGCTCTAGGTCAGCCCAATCAAAGCCTAGTCATCATTGATAGTAGAAAATCACTTGATTCGTTGAAAAATCTTCATGAAATCACAGCCACCATTTGAAAAAGAGCTAGATCCGGCCAATACGGCCAGCATAAACGACTATCAACACCCCCAATCAACTCCACGGAGCAATGAGCATCACCTTTGAGGTTTTATTGCTTTTTTGAACCTTTTTTTCCATATGAAATCGGATCTGAATCTGTAGATATTAAATCTGTTTCGGATCTATTCTGATATGTTATCTGTTTTGAAACTTCAAATAAATAATATTTCATTAAAGACAGATAACATTTTAACAAGACATATAACATTTTGCAAGACAAATAACATTATGATAGATATCAAATTAATCGAAACAGATAACAAATCACCTGCAATCTGTAGATCCCAAATCAAAACCAAAAAACCACATAAATTACTGAAAATAATGATGTGATGACAGATCGAATGAAAGTAACAAGATATACAAGTCTCAGGTGAGTATGAGTAGATCTAGTTCGAATACAATAAAAATTGGGATGAAAAATAACTAAAAAATGTCATAAAACTCTTGAATAAGCTATGAGGGGCAGACAAAGGTTCCGGTAGAGGTTAGAGATGAATCATGTGCAAAAGGCATGCGCTATGTTTGAGGATGAAAATGAGGGTATTTTAGATAATAAAATCATATATTTTGACTTTTTGTCATTTTCAGAATATTAGTTCAAACTACATGGATTTTATGGAATAAAACTTTTAAGAGTGTCTTTATTGGAGCAAAACTTTTCAATGAGGGACTAATCCTTAATTTTCCCTAGAGATAACTTGCAATTAAAGTCTAAATTACATGTCAATTGCTTGCAAATGAAACATTGCATTAATCAAAGTAGTAAATAACCTAATTAAAGTCTAAGGATGACAAAAAATGGGTTCCAAATCGGATAAGAGCACGTGTTTACAAAATATTTACATGTCCGGACTCTGATTCAGATTGAATTTTGAAAGTACTTAATTGATGAAATCCATATTAGTTTAAATCCGGACAAGTAAGTCGGACAACAATCTAATCCGATATGGTCAAATAAATCGGATAAGTTTTCTATGTTTGGATCCGGACTTAGTTTTAAACTGGACAAAATTTTGTATTTAGACTTGAGTTTCGGACATAAAATTTATGTCCAAACTTTATTTAATTCAAGTGTTCCAAGGGGACAACTTCCATCATCCGAACAGAAAAGAGTTACGTTCACCCCTAAATTAAACCCTTTTATACTGTTCTTTTAATAGACCAAGTAACCAAATTAGTATCTTAAAATAACAACAAATCACATATGTCAAAGAGCATGACCTCATTCCCATGTCAATGTCATTTTATTACTTAAAAATTAGTATTCGTGTGATTATGATATGTTTACACGCAACAATGGTAAATGAACGAAAAAGAGAAAGATCGCGGTATCTGGGATCCCAATTTTTCAAAATTGTTGGGAGGTATGCGCAGGATCCGTAAAAGTTTCTGGTAATTGAGGGTGAGACAATCAGACCAATCAAGTTTAAGATTAAGAAACGTAAAATTAACATACACCCTTATCTTGATGTGAAATCTAAAGCGGAATTATTGTCTTCCATTGATTACAGCATATATGTAATGTTCCAGACTTCCCAGATTAATCATGAACATCAGCCAATTGCCTAGCTACATGTCTTAACTTGGAGAAAAGAAAATACCAGTGCTAGTCTCGGACCTTCCATCCAGATAATGATAAACCATCCTTCGAAGAATCAAGCGTTCCAGAACCACTGAACTTGGACGGTTGGGATTGCGTCAATCGCAGCGAGATTTTTTTATAGTCGGCGCATGCTGGCAGCGCCAGTTGCCAAATGTTTATCCTTCATTTTTCAACTCTCTCTAGTCTCTTCCTGCAATTGAAAAAGCGAAGCACTCTCTCTGCGTCTCTCTGGTTTGTCTGAGCTACAGCTACTTTTTATTGCATTATTATATGTTTAAACACGTTAGATTTTACTTGGTTCCATGTTTTAACTTTTCGATGTACAAGTATGTGTTCTTTTTGGTCCCTTTGATTTGATCTTGATTCATGTGTTTTTCAAATCTATTATGATTAATTCTTAGCTTTAGCATGTACTGATCAGCTTTTTTTTTCTCCATTTTTTTTCTGCATCCGATGTATTTCACTTCACAAACTTCTTAATTTCTCATTTTTTGTTCTGTATTTCCGGTGCTTCTGGGGTTAATCTATCTGGGATTGGAGTTTTTTTGCACCAAATACGATTTTGGGTATCTGGGTTTCTATTGGGGACTGAAGTTTTTTCGGGTGCCCTTGGTTGCAGGGATATTGATGGTTGTAGCTGAATTTGGGGATTTTTCTTGTTATTAAGTGTTGCTTTGGTGATAGTTTCTTGCAATAGATTGTCATGGATCAAATCCTGGGGGGATTGTATGGTTCTGTTGATGAACTTAAACTCGGCCGCACAAACCTTTCTGTTTTGTCCAATCAGAATCTCGAAACCAGCAGCCCTTTTGTCAATAAAATGAATGGGAATACACCTTTGCAATCTGATACAGTTTCTAGCAATTTTTCCCCTGCTTCAATGATGAGCCAAGAGGGAGATGCACATGAGGATTTCGATTTCAGTGATGTAGTTTTGAAATACATAAGCCAGATGCTTATGGAAGAAAATATAGAAGAGAAGAACTGCATGTATCAAGAGTCTTCCACAGCACTTCAAGCCACTGAAAAATCCTTGTACGAGCTTATTCACGATACTAGCCCTTCTGTTGATCTGAGTCATGAAAGTCGAGCAGGAAATCAAGTGAATTACAGTAGCAGCACTAATGCGAGGGATGTAATGGATCCTGGGTTGACTTGTGATCTGGATGAGCATAAGTCTCTAAATGACGCTTCACAATCCACTTCTCCATCTTACACCTCAGGGAGCAGCACCACCACTACTGTGGATTCTCCAATCAGCCCTCTTAGAATTCCTGAAATATTTACCGAGGCTGAATCTGTTGTGCAGTTTAAGAAAGGGTTTGAAGAAGCTAGTAAGTTTCTTCCAAATAGTAATTGTTTCTTTGTTGATTTGGAGAGTAATGGCTTCTCTCTTAAAGATCTGAGGTTAGAAGCTAAGGATGTGACAGTTGACGTAGGAAATAAGCGGGAGAATGACCATCCTGTTGATGAAACCAGGGGAAAGAAAAATCGTCATCCTGAGGATGTGAATTTGGAGGGTGGGAGGAGTAACAAGCAGTCGGCAGTTTTCACTGAACCGAGTGAAAATTCGGATACCTTTGACTTAGTATTACTGAATTGTGGACAAGAATCTGCACTTCGTGAAGCTTTACAGAATGAGAGAAACAAGAACCTACAACAGAATGGGCAGTCAAAAGGGTCTAACAAAGGAAAGGGCCGTAAGAAGAAACCAGGAGGCAAAAGAGATGCAGTTGATTTGAGAATTCTCCTGACTATGTGTGCACAAGCTGTTTCAGCTGATGATCGTAGAAGTGCAAATGACCTGTTGACGCAAATTAGACAGTATTCATCGCCCACAGGGGATGGTATGCAAAGAATGGCCTGCTATTTTGCTGATGGGCTTCATGCTCGCTTGGCTGGTTCTGGAACCAAGATATACAAAGCCCTTATCACCAAGCGAACATCAGCAGCCGATGTTTTGAAAGCGTATCATTTACTTCTCGCTGCGTGTCCTTTTAGGAAACTCTCAAATTTTTTCTCAAATAAAACAATTATGAATGTAGCTGAGAAAGCAACAAAGCTTCATATTATTGATTTTGGCATTCTATACGGTTTCCAGTGGCCTTGCCTTATTCAACGTCTTTCATCAAGACCTGGTGGACCTCCTAGGATTCGGATTACTGGGATTGATTTTCCTCAACCAGGTTTTCGACCAGCAGAAAGGGTTGAAGAGACGGGGCGCCGTCTAGAAAAATATGCAGAAACTTTTAAAGTTCCATTCAAGTTCAATGCAATAGCTCAGAAGTGGGACACCATTCAAATTGAAGATTTGAAGATCGATAAAGATGAAGTACTTGTTGTTAACAGTATTTACAGGCTTAGAAATCTACTGGACGAAACTGTGATTGTGGAGAGTCCAAGGAATATTGTTCTAAACTTAATCAGGAAGATGAATCCGGATATTTTTATACTAGGGACTGTGAATGGTGCATATAATGCACCATTTTTTATTTCGCGATTCCGAGAAGCTCTCTTCCACTTTTCTACATTGTTTGATATGCTGCAGACTAATGTGCCACATGAGAGTCCAGAGAGGACTCTATTAGAGAGAGAAATATTTGGGCGGGAGGCAATGAATGTCGTTGCATGTGAAGGCTCTGAGAGGATTGAGAGACCAGAGACATACAAGCAGTGGCAAGTCAGAAATCTAAGAGCTGGACTTACCCAGCTTCCTTTGGATCGGGAAATTGTCAAGATAGCGAAGGAGAAGGTAAATTCCCTCTACCATAAAGATTTCGTAATTGATGAAGATAGTGAGTGGTTGCTTCAGGGCTGGAAAGGTCGGATTGTTTATGCTCTCTCTTGTTGGAGACCTGCATCTTAAGTCCATGACAAAATTATCATCACATAAAAAGGCAGGGTTTGGAGTTATCATGTGCTCATTGCCTGTCCTTTGTGATTGCTCTCCCCTAGGCTTCTGATTAATGAAGTTAAGGTACGAGTATTTTCTAGTTTAATTAAACTCTATACACATTAGTAAATGAAATTGCTGATATACAAATCTATTGTTTATAACAATTTACTGTGTTTGCTGAACAGGAAAATTGGGAGCATAATTTTGGTCACGGCCTTTTGTCTACGCCACGAAAAGCAACTTCTTCTGTTTAGGTAGTGGATAGAATTATTCAATTTATTGGATGAAACATGAATCATATGTTAGATTGTACTGATGCTTCCTCTACCTCAGACTAGCAAGACATGCATTGATGTATATGTGGAACAGAGATTATTTCTTCTACGAAAATGGTAGTAGTTTCTCCTGTCACTTTCTTTTCTTAACAGACTAGCTTGTCATGATTCTCTTTGTTTCTTGCAATGTATTGTGTTCTTCTTAGCATATTAGCTTCATGTCATGACACTCCTTATTTCTTGCAATGTATTATGTAATTGCAAATGATAGTGAAGAGAGTAGTCGAACACTTTGATTCGAATGTCGGTATGCAAACTCTGATATGCTTTTCATTGCATTTCACAGTCTCTTACTTCTTAGGTTGGACTGGTGATGCAAAATCTAATTATAGTTGTCACTCTTTCTGGAAAAAAAAAAAACAGCTTCATCAATATTGTGTGCCCAATGGTTGTGAATGAGTTGGTTTCTGATTTTGAATCCTCTCTTGAAGGGCTCATTTATTAAAATTTCAGGAGATCAAGGCCTAGAAATATGCAAATGTCTTCTGTTACTCTTTTATTAAAGAGCCAAGAATAATGCTTGACACCCTAAAAATATGACCCTCATTTTATCCCTAATCATTTTAGAAGTGTTAGATGTTAAGTGAACTCTATATGTATATTTATAATCAAGAGGATATTAGATTGAAGGATAAAATGGAATATTTATATTCGAAGGACAAATTGGGAAATTTTTTTGGAAAAAAGGACGACTATTATTAACTACTAAAATGCCCCTATATGTGTGTACCTTCTCCTTCGTCTGGTTTATACGCGCATACGCCTATCGTTCTACGATAAATACGCCCTCATTCTACACTATAGAATCTGCAACCGCAGACTTGTGTATTCGTTGATTTCGATTTGCATTCACTATCAAAGAAGCTACACTTCGATCTATATAGTTTCTATTGTTGTCACTTTTAGAAAACCTACTCAATCACACAAACATCTTCGTCGTTCTCTTCGGATTGCTAAGAATAGGGAAAACAAATCAAAATGGTGAAACAAAGAGTTATAAAGAGTAAGTACATTGTATTACATCTGTTGATTTAGTGTTCATGTGTTCCTAACACAAAAACCTAATTCGAAATTATATCTATTTCTTTTTGTTAAACTACATTTTATTATTGTGCTTCTTGTTGTTGCTATGGTTATATACATTCATCTATCCCTTCAATTTTCCATAAATTTACTTGATTATGTACCATATCTTCTGAGCTCTGTCTTATTATAACTGTTTCTTATACTATTTTTTGGTTTGGTTTTTATGGTTGTTTGAACAAATTCACTGTCTATTTCATCTATTAAACAACAAATTTGTTCAGTTCTGTGTTTTTTTGGGTTTATATATAATATCTCTTCCAACATAAAACCTCTATTTTATTATATTTGTCTTATTTTCTCAAAAATAAAACATCCAAGGGAAAGAAAGATACAAGAAGTTGTAAAAGAATTAGGGTTGCGTTACAACGTACAATACCAATCAAATTTGCATGCAATAAAGAGAGTGATTAATAAATTTCAACTGATGACTGAACAAAAGAATGAACTGAAGAAAATAGTTTTCTAAAATTTGTTCAAGCCGTTCATAAATGATGATGTTCTTAAAAAAATAATAAAATTAGACACCACTATTTTGAGAATCAAATATATGACAAGAAGTCCAAGACATTTGTTATTGGCCATAAAAAAAGTTATGATCAAAATAAGTGATGTATACAACTATTGTTTGGTCTGTCATCAGGTCAAGAAAAAATGAGCATTGACAACAAACCAAGAGGACGCCGAACAAGAGAAATTAGAATTCATCAAGAGAAGATTCAACAAATTAAAAAAGTTGATTGTAACAGATTTGAAGGAAGTTTATATTTCTTATTATGATGCGGCTTCAAAGAAAGATACACAACAAGTAGCAATGATCTTGTCAATTTATGCATGTCACTACCCACTGTTCCCAACTATTGTTGCACAAATATCTTGAAACTTTGTTCATTATGTGAAATACTTTGCAAACATGAGAAGATAGAATTGGCCATAAGCGATCTACAAAAGGTTAATGAAATCAATACTAAAAAATAACATAGTGTCAATGGCTGCACGATTGGTAAATAAATTCTAGCCCTACTAGTTTGACAATAACATTAATCATTCAGTAAACTTGTAAATTTGATATTTCTTTTGTTTTGTAGTATTAGTTATGTGAGCACTCAAGATTGACAAAGCCAAAGAAGAAAGATACGATCCCAAGTTTATTAAATGGGACATCTCACAACTGGATAAAGTAGTGACAAAAAAATATCTTACACGGATATCTGAAAAAGACGTTAACAATTTGATGTCCTAATGTTATATGTATTGTTTAAAAATATTATTTGTCTTGTTAAAATTGTTGGAAATTAAATGAGAGATCTATAATGTATAGCAAGACAAATAGAATACTTTACATTAAATCTAATCAGTAGCACATATGCAAGAATGTGTAATCAATATGTATCTCAAATGGACAAATATATTCATTGATTGTATATAAGACAAACTTCACCTATGAAAAACGTGTTTTGACAGAGTATAGTGTTAACAATTTTTATCATATAAAGAAATATAGAAATTGACTAAATATTACACATATAAAAACACGTATCAAATGCATAACAGATATATGAATCAGTATGCTTTAATGAAATCCATAGACCAATCACAAATGATATCCGAACATATATATATATATATATATCAAGAAGCAAGTATAGATACAATGCAAAACTAGAGGATTGTAGCAGTTATAAACTAGTTTTTAGTAAAATGAAATCAGTCTATCACATGCACCTAAATCAATTATACTAACAATGTTAAGCAACAACAGGATGTAAAATTAACAGACCAAACTATACACTGTTACCGAACACTTGAAGATAGGGGAGGATCTAGGAAATGTTATGAGAGGGGTTTGGTCTATAGGAGAGAGCAAAAAGGTTGATGGGGGTTCGGGAGCAACGAGCCTGAATTTTTTTTTTTAGAGCTATTTACAAATATTCAGCAAAAAATAGTCCAAATATATCCATATATTAATATTGGAGCTTGTGAATAGTTGGACTTATTTTGTATTAAAAAAATAGACTTATATTGAAATTTGCGTATATTTAATCAATTTTTTTCTAAAATTGAGGTTGGACTCTGGGCCTACATTGGCTCTGCCCCTGCTTGAAGACAAGAGCGAGGTACGTGAATGCGAATGTCCTTCAAGTGAATTTGCCCCAGCCACTTGGTGTCCACACTTTCCGAGCAAGCACCTCCTAAGATACAACATTCTTTTACTGCAGGTAAGTGACACTTCAATACCAGACAACTCTTTCGAACCAAGAAAATGAACGTACTCTCATATTTGTGAACAAAGAAAGAAGAAGAGAAGAATATTTTCGGGTGTGTTTCAACTCTACAATCAAGCTCTCTATTTATAGTAGAGCGTTGCAACAAAATGGTCCACAAAATCAGTAATATGGATTGATTTTCAGGACTCATTATTGACCAAATATACTAGCTCAACCACCCACTTACATTGTGGACTTATCTCAACTAATCCTTGACCATAAACAACTCATGCTTTTTGGGTGGACTTTGGTCATATTAAGCATTACTATGTATATGGGAGTTATGCATGAGATGAAAACTTGTTTTGAAATGAAGTATATTTCATTTAACTTCACGTAATGATATTTAATATCATTATTTTCCAACAAAAATATTATATGTTTTTATTGATATGTTATATGTCTCATTAAAATGTTATATGTTTTTCTCAAATGTTATCTATCTTGCTCAAATACTATATGTTTTCCTCAATGTGCAGATCAAGGAAAAAGAACTCACACTAACTGCAAATGAAATAAAGATGCTGAAAATTAATAAATTTAATTTGGAAGAAGAATCTAAACAAGAAAATGAAATTTCAGAAGAAGAAGAAGAAGAAGAAGAGGAAAAAGGAGAACAAATAGAAGAGGTAGAAGATGATGAAGAAGAAGAACGTGAAAAAGAAGATGAGGATACGGAAGAGGAAGAAAATGTTGGAAATAGGACAACTACTTATGAGGAAAATGAAGATAATAATATCAGTATGATGCAGAAGATATAGAACTTGTGAAGAAAATAGAACAAATAGAGATTATGGGAAATAAGATGAAAAAAAATTAATAATTTCAACACTACGTAATGAACTTGAAGCTGAAAAAGAGACAAAGAAGAACTTGTTGCAAAAGTGGATGTCTTTGAGCAAGATAATGAAGTGCTGAAAAAGAGAATGAGACTCTAAGACATCAAAAACACTCTTCAAATAAATAAACATATGATACAAGGCTTAAACAGATAGAAAAAAATCTTGAAAATCTTAAGCAAATTGAGTTTAAGGTCTCACAATTACTTGAAAGCTGCAAAAATGATAACGAGCAGAGATTTATTTGCTTTAACGTCACGACTTCAAAAGAAAGAAGAAAAAGATTAAAAGGCAGAACCAGAACTAAATATCAGTTTGATGATTAGATAAATAAAGCATAAGGAAAGGTAAAAAAAAGATTGGATCTTACCTACACCTATCAATTGAAGTCGAACAACGAAAATGAAAGCATTCGAAGACATCTCACCATAGCACTTACAAGCCAAAATGAAAGAATAATGCAAATCGAACACAGATTGAGTATAAAATCAATAAGAATCAAACAAGAATATATAAATCGAATAGAAAAATTACAATAAAAATCACCTTTGTGCAATAAAATCAACTTCAAATACCAAATAGATCTATAAGAGCAACTTCAACAATGATATGTAAAATAAGTTTTCAAATGTGTGCTATACATACTTCAAAAGTGGTTTACATACTCATTTACAAATTCTAACAACTCTTCATTCCAACAATGGTTCCTAAATTAACTAACTCATTTTTACCCTCTAAAAAATATACAAACTCACTCCCTCTCCTCTCTAAGTTTGTATAATATTTGAGAACTCATGTGAGGGAATGTAAATCTACATGTTGTGGTAAGAACTTTGTTGGAATGATAAAAATTAAAAATGAGTATGTATATTGACAATTATAATTTTACATTCTCATATACATCATTTGTTGGAGTTGCCCTAAGAACCAATATCTCAAACTAAATCAGAATAGAAAACCAAATCGATTGACAAATCTGTATAGAATAAGAAATCCATAAAGAAGAACAAGGAATTGAAATAATAAGATCCACTAGAGCTAATGATGTGCGAATTAAGCAAGGAGTTTCTAAAAAAATTGATTTAAGTCAAATATCTAAATAAATAGAATGAGGGTATTTTAGTCAATAAAATAAATTAATATAAATTTTTGTCCTTTATGGAATAGTGGTTCAAACTTAATGGACTTTATTGAACAAAACTTATTTCAGTGTCCTTTTTAGAACAAAATTTTTAAATGAGGGACTTATGTCTAATTTATCCTATAATTAATGACTATTTCACGCCTAATAGATTTGAGGTTAAAATCATGGTCATATTTTTAGTATCTGTAACATTACTCAAATGGGCAAGTCCGACACTTCTTTGGGTCGTTCAAACTAAAAGTCTACTAGTAAATGTTCGGCAACTAGCCAACTATAACAAAGAAAAAAGCTCAATGCATCAAGCAATCCAAGAATGTCTCGACCCACTAGGATAAATAAACAACTTGCAAGGGATGCACACTTGATAATATGTAGAAGATCGGATAAGATTAGAGCATCCACAGTAGTATAATATAATACAGCACTTCAAAATTATTCTCTTTCTTCTCCTCTCTCCTATGTGGCACAATTTAATTGGATGAATGAGTCCCATAATAAATACTATTCATCAACACTCCATAAATTCCAACACTCTATATTCATTTTCTCTATTTTCTCTCTCTTCCTTTTCATCATCTCTCTCTTCTTTTTCATATTCTCTCTCTTTATTTTCATCACCTCTCTCTTCCTTTTAATCTTCTCTTTCTTCATTTTCATCACATTTCTCTTCATTTTCATCATCTCTCTCTTCACTATTCATCAACTATATATATACTCCAACTCTCAAGTATCATTTTTCCACAACTAAAATTTCAAGTGTCATTTTTCACCCATTGTGTGCATGTAGCGCTATATTTATCAAAAAAATAACATTTCAAGTACTTGAAATACACTCAATTATATCCATTGTGAGAGTATAGCACTATATTTATCCAAAAAGTATTGTTAACAATGTTAAATATAACACCATTGTGGATGCTCTTACGATGTGAAGAAGATCCTACCAGATTATCATGTAAAATATTATTAGGCATTGTGGGCAATAGGTGGACCCACCTAGATTTAGTGCAATTGACCAAATCCAACCAGAGAGGGTTGTTACGCAGATGGTCAAACGGGGACTGAAATACATGGATGTGAGGGTACCACGTGAACTTGGCAACTAGAATATGCATGACATTATATGTTTTTATTATGTAATAAAAATAAAAAAATTACAATTAATTATCATTGAGCTTAAAGTACTTTGAGAACAAAATTTACTTTATCCCGTTGATTGTTGGAACTTTTTGTTATGTATTCTTTGACCACAAATACTATATTTGTATTGCAATCAACCTTCTCTCGTATCCATTTTATTAGTCAATCGTGTTGATGTTGAACGACTATTTTCTAATCGACGATTTTCTAGATCGACAATCACTAATGGTTTATTTTGTATTTGAACCACTCTAGTTCATCTGGTATTAGATAGAAAGCCTCGTACACCCATAGTGTAAAATATAACTCCATCAGTTGAGCATATTCAGTATTGTTGGCAGAACAATAAAACATGTGAACATGGATGATGATACAAATGCTACATATTGTATGTACAACTTTTTTGTTCAGGTTGTTTTCCAACACTTACTGCATGACTCTTTGCACCACATTCATTATTTTCTGTTCCCAAAGTCCTATTGGGGTGATACTGTTTTTATAGCAGCATACCTTATCAAAGGAATGCATCTCCAGACTTTGAATTTTTGAACTCCTCACAAGTTCCTCCATGATTGAACCTCTAAATTGAGGTTTCAATCTCCTTTAATAGGGTGTTCCATGATAAAGGCTTCAGCAGTCAAGTCCTAAAGCTGCGCTCAAGAAATCCCTAACAGATGATAAGTTGTCCGGACACCCAAAACTTATCGTCCGGACAGCAACCCCGCGCCCACCAATGCTCACATGTGCAAAGATGCAACTTCTAAAGCATAACAATGGTTTTTTTGGCATGCTTCCGCACCCATGATTGCGCCAACGTCAGAAGGCCGCCCAGACACCCTTTGTAGGTCATCTAGACAAGAAGATCAGGTAGAAATCTCAGACTTACTAAAGGCTATCCGGACACTTCCTATGGTCCTGTGGGCCGTCCAGACAGGTGTCAAGATGAAACAATATCAAATTGTGCCTTATGAGACTTCAAGAAATATAAATCATCTATTATTAAATTTAAATTGACTTTCTAACCAAATTCTTGTTCAATATAAAGTACCATGCAATCACTAAAAAATTCATTATCTATTTGTTGCAAAGTGTTGTTTTAACATGCTTCATAACTGAAAGTATTTGTTCTGTAGTCGCCATGGAAATAGAAGAAGAGTTAAAATCGTAATCTATATCACATTAGAAAGAAACAAGGAAAATGTCATCCTTGCCTCCATTGTAAATGGAGAATTTTAATCCTTATTTGTCTTCTCCTACTTAAAATAGAGGAAGATTTTCAAGATAAAAAAAAAATCACAAAACTCACCCTTTAAACATTAAGATCGCACTATATATTGAGTTAAAATATATAATTAAATTATAATTATTTTTGTTAATCTCATGAATTCAAAATGTCACCATGACATCATGAGAAGTAATAATTCATTTCGATATAAGATAAGATGGACCTAGTGTATATTGAGAATCTTGAAGATGGGTTCCATGGACCAACCAAACCTGAAGGCAAACACCCATTGACTCCCTTCCACTAAAAACTAAAACGGAAATGGAAACCTCATTCCTTAATTTCATATCCAAAAATCACTAAAAATTATCGTTTAGTGCAGCCTAGTGCTAAATCCCCCCACGCATGGAACACTTGGTTTAACGGTTAATTTACTATATCAATAGATTGACTTATTGAAATTGATAAATTCTGCCCGAATAATAAAATTGAAACAAATTAAACTTTAGGTAATTAAATTTACACAATTTCACTTCTAACCAAATTAAAAGACGAACAATCTTTCAATCACATAAGGTTGTATTAACGAGATTTTTAGACAAAGCCATTTCACACGTGAACCCCGTCTCCCCACACTTAACTCACCCGATTTGACCACACGATATGTATGGCCCACCAAAAAGTCCATAATAAAAGAACCCCATAAAAGTATATCAAAATCTGTGGTCCAGATTCAAAACCCACTCGTTCCCCCTTCAACAATTCTTCGCCCTACAACAATCGTCCATCTCGATGGATGGACGGACACAACCCAATTGGCGGCTTGCTTGTAATGCCACGTAAGCATCAAGTTTTTGTTTTTTGTTTTTTGTGGGCTCCACTTGGCGGAGTTTTAGTAGCTTCTACCACAAGCTCGGATAAGCCAAAATCTGGCACCTTCCCGAACAAGCCACTTCATTTCTCCTACTATAAATTTGCAAAATCCACCCCAATCTTTTTATACAGATTTAAAAAGACTCAATCACTTTATATTCATGGAGATGGAAGATGAGGGATGTAGGACACCAGTTCGCAGCGGCAAGTGTCAGATTCCGACGGTGTTAAAGTGTCCCGCCGCACCAATGAAGAAGCCCATGAAGTACTTGAGGCACGCAGAGCCACCAAAGAACGGCTATTTCCGGCCACCGGAACTTGAAGATTTCTTCGCTATTGCGCTGAGAAGAGGAGCTTGTGCTTAAATTGATGGATACTCAAATGATCTAATTTGGTAGATTATGGTTTTTTTTTTTCTTGAATATTTCGGATTTAATTAGTTAGGGTAACTCAGGTCTAGTATAGAATATTGATGGTAAGCTTTTAAACTTTCTGTGGCATTGATAACTAATTTTGTTGTTATAGATCCATGTACAAATATCTGAATCAACTAAGGAACGAGTCTTCAACAAAATGTATGAATTGATAATTTGATTGTATACAAGTGATATGGGGTGGTAAATGCCTAAATGGTTAGACCTATAGTTTTTCAAATCGAACCGTACATCAAATTGTGTATCGGTTAAAAGTTCAATGTTTTCGAGATTCAATTGATATATTTTTTAATGATTGTAAAGAGGACAGTATAGTGCAAGACATTTGTTACCCATTGAACATTCCAACATATTCTTAAAGCTCAAAAGCCTACAACTCTCAAAAGCCCAACTGCCCAACGAAGCTAAATAGCATCCGACATATCAACACTAGCTTTATTTTTTATTTTTTTTGTTTTTCAGTGATAAAAAAGGCTTTTCATTTTGGATTTTCCTTCAAAACTTCCAAGCAATTGGTATAATGAAATGGCTTGTCCATATCGAAGGCGTATAGTTTCAGTCTCTAGAGTCTCATTGAACTGAAAAAACATACATAATAGTTGTTGCAAAATTTATACTAATATTGGGAATAATACCAAATTAAATATGACATTATGCTTACTCTTCCTTGCTCAATTTGACCACTTTGATTTAGCCTTTGAATCTTGCTTAAATATCCAACTAAAATACAACTTTACATACAACTCCGGTTGGACTTGAAAATTTTTATGTTTGGGTGGTATTTTGGCAGTTACGAGTTTTGCAACCTCATTTACAGCATGGGTTAGAGATGCTCTTACAGTTGGGGTTTAGCTTCCAATGTGATTTATAATGATTTCAGCCCAATTAGTCAAAAGGGCCCAATAGCATACTTCAATTGCCAGAGCGTGGCCCACGAATTCAATTGGATTAATAATGAGCTTATGCGTTCCAAAGGCCCAGTATCGGCCTGGTAGGTTTCAGCCAAGTTAAGATTAGGGACATTGAGAGGCCGGTACTCTCTATTGAACTTTTAGACATCTAGATTCAATAAAAAAAACTCATGGACATAAAAGTACTTATAAAATAGTCAATTATGACTTTACCCTTTCGGTTATGATATGCATACATAATATTGGTATACATAAGGATACATAATGACATGGCTTGCCATGTAGGATGCTGACTAGACAAATTCAAAATTCAAAAATTTAAAATCAAACCCTTAAAATAGCTCTTTTATCTCTCTTTGGACTCCAATATTTTTTTTTCTCTCTCATCATTCTCTCCCTCTCCTCCCTCACGACTTCTCTCTTCCTCTCTCATGGCCAACACCAGATCTCCACCGTCCAGCCACCAATCCGACCACCACTGCTGTCAAAAGAAGCGCCCGGCTCCCACAAGCAAAGCCCAGCCACCACTTGTCGTCATCCGACACTGGTTTTGCCAGAAATCCACCTTGAAGCCGCGGGTTTTAACCGGATAAAAAACACCGATCCGACGAATTCCGGTGTCAGTTTGACAACCCGACACCACCAATGAACTCCGTTAGGTGAGGAGCACCTAGCCCAGCCTTTTGTCGACCAAAACGGTCACCGGAAAATGGAGACCCACTTCAAAGGTATGCTCTAGTTCGTTATTACATTGTCAGTTCAAAGTGTAATACAATTGAAGTATGCACAATATAATTAATTTGTTTGTAGGCCTTGCAATATTGCATAGTATATTCCCGATAGTGTAAATTTTGCACAATGCAGTTGCTAAATACATTGACAGTATGAAAGTATGAAAGTGTATTTGATTATTTTGGCTTGCTGTGTTCAAGATCCCAGTGATTACACTTTGCTATTTTGGTAGTATACTTGTTCGTATTATTTATGTATGTTGTGATTTCTGATAGTGTATTTCTCCCAATTTGTTTACCCCAGTGGGTTATTACACAATGAAATCTGGCAATGTATTTAGCACAGCAGGTTATTACACCATGCATTTTGTAGTGTATTTAGCCCAGTGTGTTAGTACGCTATTTGTGCACAATATAATTATCCCAAAGATTGTTGGGTATTGTCTAAAAAACATAGCAACCTTGATAGATACATCAAATTATACGCTCTTTTTAGACACTGCAGAAATTGGGATGTAATCATTGGGGTCTCGGGCAATGCATATTGTATTTGGAACATTGTAAATTATGCACAATGCACTCGTTCAATACACTGACATTTTGATATGTAATTGTTTTTCGAATGCATTTTTTGTATTTCGATACCATATCATTTTGCACAACCTAATTTGTTTGTTGAAGGTCGTCATGCACTAATGCGTAATGTAATTGACCTTTCTTTTTCATAATGGTCAAAACCAAAGACACAAAAAAGAAACTCATCTCATTGCAATATTGGTATAATATGCAAGGGCTAACACCACTAGTTTGCTTGAAGAACAAACATAAAAGAAGTTTGCGAAAGACACCTTTTTGGAATTTGTTCAAGGTGTTCATCGACAAGAAACACGTGGAAATTACACCTCGAGGATTTTATTTTTGTTGACATGGATTGTATTGAAAAGTGTCAAATACGTTGTCAATTTTTCTAAATACACTGGTAGTTCATTAACAAATGAGTAATAAATACTTTATCGAAAGACAATGTAATAAAGCATTGCCATGAACAACTACATTAAATACCCTGTTAATTCGTAATGCATTAACGTATGATATACAAAGACACTATAAAAACATAATATAATAAGACACTGCCATTGACAGTTATGTTAAATACCTTGTTAATTCGTAATGCATTAACATGGGTGATGAGAGATGATGATAGAGAACATGAAAGCTGGAGAGAGATGAGGAGATGACAAGAAAACTGGAGAGAGAAGGAAGATGTACAAAAAAGCTGCAACAAAACTAAACAAATTTTACAAAAATCGAAAAAGAGAGAAGGAGAGCGACCAAGGAGAGAGAAGCGGGAAATCTCTTTTGCTTCTTTGGGTTTGTGTCAAAAAATCTATGTGGCATGCCTAGTTGGCATGTCACATAGATTATGTATCTTATGAACTCAAAAATTATGTATGTATCTATGTCATTTTCCTTACCCTTTAGTTTAAGTTGGACCGCTTGCTTTAGTACTTCCATCTTTCGTGGACGGAAGCTTTCTTTCTTTCTTTTTTTTTAATTCAAAAATGCGTTAATAAATAACTAAAGACAGAAGCTTTCTTTTCTTTTAATTAATTAAACATTTAAATGCATTTAGATGATTTCAATTATAGTGTTTCTATTTTTTCTTGCTTTCATCCGTGGCCGTTTTGGGGTGGGGCAACACGGGCGGCTGTCCCGAGCCCCCAAATCCCTAAGGTCCACAAATTTTTTAAAAAAATTAATTTTATAGTAGTTTAAACTTTAAACACAAAAAATCAACCAAAAAAAATTAATAATTCCCAACATATTTCAACTAAAAAACCAATAAATAAAATAAATAAAAAAGAAAATATGACCCCTTTTGTAGAGTTCGACTGAGACCCCCGTAGACTCAAATACGTCACTGGCTTTCATTTAGTTATAGATGTTGGGTATAGAATTTTCGTTCAGGATTTTCTTGAGTTTATGAGTATTTGATTTGAAACAATCAACCAAGTTCTATCAAATCATTCAGATATGTTCATGTTACGGTTTTACAGTAACATGATAAATAAAACCCTTGTTATATTTCTTATTGAAGCAAATGACCTTAAAAAAATACTCGATCTATAGTACATGGTTCTACATTACAATGCCAATACATTAACATGATAATGTATGTCAATATTAGTCTAATATTATCTTTTACAATAGTAACATGATGATGTTACTGTTTGAAATAGTAACATAGAAACAGTAACATGAAAGAAAAAGTCTCAAATCCAGACGATTTTGACTAAAGTTCGCTACATCACCATCGCCGTTAGACTTCCCTCACTGAGATGCACAATGCACAGTAAGATTTTGTCCAAAATGACCACTAGAAAGGGAGACTCGAAGCTGGTACGTTTTGCTCGTGTAATGTAATGTTACTGTTTCAAACAGTGACATTGAAACGGTAACATACGATCTCAGATTTTTATGATCTCAGATCTGAACTGAGATTACAATCTCAGATCTCATATTAAAATCTCAGATATCATATTACATCTCAGATCTAATAAGAAAGGATAATAAAAAAATGAAGGATAATAAAAAAAATGAAGAAGATGATTGTGGAGGTTTTCATGTTATTAGTTTGCAACTATCAATAACAATTCTGCATGATTGCTAAGAATTTTGTCGAAATCATGTAAATATATTTAACAATTAACTGCCCGAAGCCAATGTATGAGCCAACCAAAAGCAACAAGGCCTTGGGACAATCTTGTGTATCACGCTCAAATACGATGATACAATAATAATTCCTGAACCAAAACTCAAATTCGAAACTTATAAAATCACAAAGAAACAATTTGACTTCGATATAACCTAAGATTACGCATACATCGAGAAACCAAGCAATCCGATTAACAACCACAAACCATCAGCATACAGCCCCTACCTAGTCCTCCACGAACAACGAATAAGTATGAAGGATCAACGGCATCGATCCTTACACAACCCAAATATCGGGATATGAATTTCAAAGCCTCGATGCTCCATTGCTTTGCAGATTGAAGATCGGGATCCGTTTTCAACTTTTTGCCGAGCACCATGGCCTGGGCTCGTTACTCGAGCGAAGGTATAAACGTGTGTGAATACTAAGAGTTATTTTGAGGAATGACAATTTTGGGATTATGTAATTGTTAAAAGTTAAAGCAGGTACTCATGTGGAAATGAGGTATTTATATGGAGAAGAAAATTTTTGTTTGATTTATGTGTTCAACATTTATCAAGTGGGTATTAAAATAACATTTTCCGTTAAGATTAACTTGCAGTAAATTTAAGCCTATACAATATTGTCCTTTGGAAACAAATGGGCCCATGACCTGACCGATTGAACAGAAACAGAATCTGGTTGAGGTCCCATTATTTGATCTCAAAGTCCCCTTGAAGTGATTGTTGACATGCCCAATCTCAAGGCCGTTTGAATTATTCTACCACAATAGAATAGTCAATACTCAATAGGAGGAGGAGGAGAAGGCATATCTGGATCGATACTACCCTCCGTATTAAATTAAATTATTAATGGTGTCATATGTAGCAGTGCATTTTTTCTTGTACGGCCACTTGAAAGTGTTTTGGTCATCCCCTTTAATTACACATGTTGTTGGATTAGGTGGGTTTATATTCTTTTTGGTATTGAGTTTTCTCTCTCTATTGGCGAGATGAACATCTATGTGGGAGAGTGACTCTTCCGAGATGATTGCTACGATTAATGGTTTGGATTTTTCTTTGCATCCTTGTGGGGTTGTCCTTCAAGATATTCAGACTCGATTTAGGCTCTTTCATAGCTGCGTGTTAATTTGTCCATATTAAGAGATCTGCAAATTCTATGGCTCATCATTTAGCAAAGTTAGCTCTTTCATCTTTTGAAGATGTTTTTGTGATTGAGGAGTGTCCTCCTTCAATGCTCTACCTTATATAGCATCTAATTATCTTGAATGAAACTATCTTTTCTTCTTAAAAAAAAGTCCTACATCGATTAGGTGAGAGCCGACCATATGGTTTATGAGTTTTAACCCAATTCCTTTCAATAGTTGAGGCAATTTTTAAAAAGGCAAAATCACACAAACTTTGGGTGAAAAGCGTGGACAAGAAAAGGTTTTCATGGAAATTAGAGATTTGACCTTCTCACACAATAATAATATTGTCCGCTCTGAGTTTTTGATTTACTGTGGATACGTCGAATTACTCACGGATTTGTCCTATTATAAGGTCTTATTATATGAGAGACATTTGAGCTTTTCTTATAAACAATATCGCTTGGTACTCTTCAACCGATGTGAGCTTACTCGTCTTGACACTCTCGTACATTTATTGGGATTGACATAACACGCAAATAGCTTTTGATATGATAAATTTTGTACTTAATCAATACAACAATTGATGAAGTGATACAATATGCAATTTAAGGCAATACAGAATTGTTTTAAATTACAGATACAAATGTCAAATGGGAAAAAAATAAAAATGACATAAAATTATAATTATAGAATTGTGTCAAATTAGAGGTACAAATGTCAAATGGGAAAAAATAAAAATGACATAAAATTATAATTACAGAATTGTGCCAAATTAGAGGCACGAATGTCAAATGGGAAAAACTAAAAATGACATAAAAATATAATGTGGGTTATACAGTTCCTCACACTTGTATTTGGTCTTTTCAGACTCAACAGTAGGCAGATAGAGACATGTTCAATTGTAATAAGACATTGTTAGCTCCGATACCATGTTATAAAATTCATCCAAATACTACAAACCAATATTATCCGTTCCGGATACGGACTCACACGACTCTATTCTTCTGGCTATTGCCTAATCTACTTAAATTTTGAAAAGGCCTTGGTGAAGATTGGAGGTTTGCTGATGCTGGTTTAGATTCTTCGCTGATGATTGTTCCCTGCTGATGGTCCTCTGGTGTTGGACTTCGATTTGCATTGTTCTCAGTTGTTTGAGATTAGAAGCTCCCTTCGCCTTCCTATTCTCAAGGTCGTCTGTCTGCGACTTTCTTGGCATCTTGCTCGTTTTTCTTTGTTGCTTGGGAAACTCCTTTGATTGGGCTTCTTGTTTTGTTCTGCACGGGTTCTGTAGTGGTCGATCTTTGCCTTTTGTCTTGGGTGTTTTGGTTTGGTTGTTTCTGGGCTTGGGATATCATATCCCTTTCCACATGACACTAATATATTGGAATGTTCAAATTCCAAACTGAACTGTATGATATCAAATCATTAAGAGAAAAGAAGTAGAAATTGCATAGCCATTCAGATCATCCATGATAGATTAATTTCAACCTAGCTACATACCCAAATAACATATGTGTAAATGATTATTATGTTTTAAGAAACCCAAAAATAGCAGTAAAAAACGAACTAAACAAAGTTTAAGACTTTAAGCATGAACATATATTAGAATTTATATATGTATGCCATGCGACAATAATATCCGAGTAGCTAGAAAACCTTCTAGCTCCTCTTTCCCTGTCTTTATGACCAACAAATAAAAGAAAAAGGGAAAGAAGAGAAGCATAAGTAATACTAATTGTGAACAAAATATCTTCCCATTTAAAGCCCTATAGTAAAATCAAAACATGTCTAAAGACCCAGAACAAGCAAAAACTCCAATGATCAACCATTTGGTGTAGGATTGCAGAGAGAATGACTGTTTGGCACACCATAGCAAGATGGCAATCAAGATCTACAGAGAAGTACTAAGAAAAAGTAAAGAAAACCCCCAAGTGACCAATAAATATTAAAAGCATCCCCAAGCTTTATCTTGTAGTTCAATAGAGTTGTAGCTTCAAAGTACAGACAAACATACCTACTGTATAACGTCTGAACCCCAGATGTTCACACACAGTTCAAAAAATCACTAAAATGCCATCATCACCACCAAAAGTAAAAGTTTCTGCTTCATCGTCAGTCTCCCGGAGCAGATACTGTTCTGAAAGATGGATACAGAGATCACACACCTTAATACAAAAAATTAACCAATAAAACTGAAACAGTACAATCAAGATTTATTTAAAAAGGAGAGGGTTTTGTTTTTTAATAGAAAATGAAATCAATGAATTTACCTTGAGCATTTGGAGCTGCTAGGGAACCATAACAAGAGCGCCATCTTCGAACAATTGAATAAATCTCTCAAGAAACTTAAAAAAAAAGCCATTTATTGCCGCTGCAGCATCATCAAGATTCTCATATATCATCAAAGAGGGATACCCAGATTTGGAAACCCTAAAGGGATTTGTGAATCTTGAAGATGCTGCATCTGCAAACAACGACTGCTGAGCTGCTTTAAATAATCAGATCTCCACAATCATCATGGAGAAAAAGAGAGGAATCATGGTTTCATTAATTGGTCACAAAGGGAACCCTAACCCTAATCCTAACCCTAAAATCTAAAAAAATACATACCCATCAAGAAAAAAAAAAGAAAGTGAAACAAGAAAGAACATATATGTAGATGAGAATTAAAAAGCAGAAGATACTCAAACACACAAGACTTGATCAACCAAAGAGAAGAAAGAAGTACAATTCAAGAGATGAATATGCAAAATCAAAGAGATCAAGGGGGTATAAATATACGTACAAGATTAGAGAGAGGGAGAGGGAGAGTGAGTGACGAATAATGAATAAGAGAGAGAGGGAGATTGGTTGGTGCCAAGAGATTTGCCAGATGAGAGAGAGAGAGAGAGAGAGAGAAACTATGTGTGTGTGAAGGGGGTGCGTGTGTAGATACAACAGTTAGACATCGTAATCTTAAGTACCAAATTTATCAATATCTTTAAAATTACTCTGTGAGTGAGTCACTTTCCCTTGCAGAGTGTGAACCATAAATGTATCATTTAACCAGTAATAGTGCCATTTAGGTTCAAGGATAAATATCTGTTTTCGTCCTCAACAAGCATATTTGTTCAAGTGGTTAGGGGTGTAGGGCCTGTGAGTCCCCTTTCTCTATGTTCTGATCATCCAAGGAATTCAATTTAAGGTTGCTTGTTTTGATCCCTCATTTGTTTTTTTTTTCATTGAGAGTGAGCTTTCCCAACTCCCAAGCACACGCATAGGCATTTTTCAACTCAGTCAAAGAAAACATTTTACAGTTCTATCAGACTACCACCCAAAATATGAAAATGTGTCAACAGTTTTAAAGTTTTGCTTAATCAAAGTAATCGTTAACACAATTTCCCACTTAAATTAAACCAAATTTTAATGTTTTTTCGTTCTTAAAAATATTTTGACGGTGGACTTGTAAATGATTATCTTTTGAAGGCTGAAAAGGTTATTTAGTCCCCCAAGGTTGGCCTAAGTTGTAAAGGGCTCTGGTCGTTAAGCAAGGTGTTGGGTTCGAGTCCTTGGGAATGCAGAAAACCTTCTTGGGAGAGGTCCTCACCTTTGGCGCTCTACCATACCTTGGAGGATTAGTCTCAGACTTGCCTGGGGATATATTTGGGAAACCAAAAAAAAAAAAAAAGTTATTTAGTCCCTAATTAAAGTGTACTAGTGATTACACAACCCCCAACAATTGAATTATTTTTCACCTTGGTGACATGACTACAACTTTATTTGTGAATTTTGTTTTTCCTTTTGTGATTGAGTACCACTTACTGACATAATTGAAGTATAGTAGTATAAACGATAAGTACATCTATTTTCACTAGGGGCGGATTCAGTCTCCCAAGCACATGGGATCGGGTTTATATAGGAAGCGAAAAAATTATTTATAGGGATCTGGGGGCGGAACCCTCAGAAATTTTTTTGGGTTATTTATTTATTATGTCTTCAAAAGTATGAAAAAAATACTAAAAATCAAAATGTTATAGGACAAAAGTAACTAATAATTGAAAATTGATATATATATGTTGTAGATAATTTTTTTTTATATTTTGAACTTGAATTATCAAATTTCTTTATAAGGACTAACTACTCAAGGTCAAAGTGCTCTGTGCTCATGTCTGATGTCTGCTTCGAGCTTAGTAAGTTACTAGCCTATTCACCTCACAACTCACAAACACAACAAAAGTATCAAAGCTCAAACTGCAAATGACAAGTTATTAGTTATGGGTCTTTAAAGAATAATTGATTACTAATCACTAATGGGCTAGGACTCTTAAAATTAATACAATAATTTACAAAACTAAGCCCATCTTATTGGGCATTTTAAATTTTTTATGGAATACTCTAAGATGTGTGAAATATGTTATAAGAATGGGGTCAAAATTAAAAAAAAAGAGTGGGGTCAAATTCTAATTTTTATAAGTAGATGTATGAATTTTTTTTAAATGGGGTCACTTGACCCCATAGCATTAGCCTTGGGTCCGCCCTTGATTTTCACCTTGATTCATGCATCACTCAAAGGTAATTGAAAACGCACCATTTTGAATTCTAACTTGTACTCTTGTTTGTACCAAAAGAAACATGCGGTCACCTTATGACACGTGGCCGTGTGGGACACACCAATTGCCATGTTCATCCAATGACCAATGAACAAGTGGTGAGGACAATGAAATTTTACACTAACGATTGCTCATTTTGTAGGTAATATGATATTATTTGAGCTAAAATCCAAGAATTAGTTGTTGGAAATCATGACTGTCTGAAGAAGTATATATGTCCGAAGAAAACTAAAATATAGTGATTTCATGTTACAGTCGTTTCTCCTGTTGTTAAGTGATTTGTTAGTAACAAAGAGATAGTTTAGCTGGATAAGCTCAACAGATTTAAGGAAAATATAGAGTTTACAGTTGACACATCCCTAACTTGTCTTAGACACATTTTCAACAATTGCACGACTATCAGAAACCAGAATCAAACTTTCTTCTACACTTTGAAAATCAAGCCACTAGACCACGTTCATCGGCCAGGAGGAGCCACGAATGATAGCTATCAGCCCTTTTCCTTTGACAGCAAGTATAAGACCTACATTCTAGGAGAGTGGAGTGAGTTGCATGTTCCCATTGCTCCCATATCCACCTTAAAGAAGGAACACGACATGAGACTTTCACCAAGATTCCCTTTACCTTGAAGATGTTGCGGTTATAAAGAGTTTCGACCCAGCAACCCAAGCAATAAGAAAGAAGACAATTTTTCATGATCTACCATGATAGAACATGTCAAAATCGAGCCAGAAAAAATAGGAGAGGGAGACCACCATGATCATTAGGAAGACTAGAAGAAGAATAAAAGAGATTCAAACTGACCCTGCGTCAAAATAGATTCCGTGTCTCTAAACTTTATCATTTACTTTACAATTAGCATGATTCTGGTCAACTAGTTTATCCCACTCATTTTTTTTTTCAAAGCCTCCATGATTGTAGCTTCTGCATCTATGTTTGTTTTAGCTTGTACAACACGTTCTTTCATGCATTCTAATATGTATTCCTAATGAAAATCCTAATGTATTCCAGTGATGTGTTACTTTTCATTTCATCAATAGAAGTGCTCTCATTGCGGTATTAGCCTTCTATCTAATCCTTTTTTCACTTGACACTGAATAAATTCTAAGTTTTCTATCTAGCACAGTGTAGAATAATTTAGTATGATAATGATGTAAATTTGTTTGTTCTTTTCCGTCACGTCTTGATCTTTCTGCAAATAGATAATACTATTTCATGATATGAACACTGATACTATGTGAGCCACAAAATGATGAACTTTATCAATGAAAGCATCTCATTCATCATCCCTTTGTAGTATGCTTTTGGAAAATTAAAATAGCCTCATTGCGTTCACAATGTCTTGATATTTCCTCTATAATGTTGCGACAAATCATTCATAATTGTCAATACTATTTTCAGCAAATGTAGGTTTAAATACAAAGGCAATTGACACATATTAAACAAAAGACCTTTTGCTAAACTCTTTTAATCTCCTTTCCCTTCATCCTGAATCAATTCAAGAACATAAATTACTAATCCAAATAGTTTGATCAAGCTCACCAAAGTTCCATGATGTGATCCCAACGTGTATTTGAAACATGTGCAATAGAGTTCCTTCATTCTTGCTCCCAATTTCAATTTTATTGCATTTGCTATCATCACTCCCACAATCAATGGGTTCATTTTTTAAAAAAATGATTTCAAGAATATGTTTTCGACTCTTCCTCCGACAAAGAGAAAAAAATGCTCATATTCAAAGCGGAGAAACAGAGGTTGGAGAGGATGAGGGTTTCAGCATCACGTACTCCACGATTGTACATCAGTCGTGGCTTTATTGAGGGTCACAAATGAATTTTTAATGATTATTTTGTTGAGAATACAATTTATCCTTATGATCAATTCAGAAGAAGATTTTGAATGGGACATGACTTATTTCTTCACAATCTGCAATACAGGCTCATGAATCTTATTTTCAGTTAAAATGGATGTGGTTAGAAAGTTGGAGTTATCTTCACTTCAAAAGATGAGTATGTGTGGATTGGAGAGAGCACGATAGTATTCTGTATGAAGAAATTTGTGAAAATAGTGATATTTGTTTTTAAAAATGAATACTTAACGTCTCCAAATAGCGGTGATATTGCTAGATTGTTGGCTATCGGTGAAAGTCGGGGCTTCCTCGAAATGTTAGGGAGTACCGATTACATACACTAGAAGTGGAAGAACTGTCCAACCGCTTGGAAATGGAAGTTCTCTAGTATTATTCACGAACCAACACCTATATTGGAAGTTGTCGCATCGTACTACCTATGGATTTGACATTCATGCTTTAGACTACTGGGTTCACATAATGACATCAATTTATTGGATCGTTCATTTGTGTTTGCAGATCTAACTCAAGGACGTTTCCCACTAGTGCGCTATTATGTCAATGTGCTTTCAATGTTCTTCAAGCAAGGTTTCCAATAGTGCGCTGACAAGCTTAATACTTCAAACGTTTAACACTTTATGATATAATATAGGTGTGGCTATAGTCTCTGCGTCTATGTTTGTTTTATCTTGTAAAGTACGTTCTTTCATACATTCCAATATGTATTCCCAATGAAAATCCTAATGCATTCTAGTGATGTGTTACACTTCATTTTGTTAATAGAAGTGCTCTCATCCTGGTGTTAGCCTTCTATCCATGCTTTTCTCACTTAATATGAATAAATTTTAAGTTTTCTATCGAGCACAACAGTGTAGAAAAATTTAGTACGATAATGATATAAATTTGTTACTTTCTCCATGTTTTGATCTTTTTGTAACTAGATAATACTCTCTCATGATAGGAACACTAATACTATGTAAGCCACAAATGATGAACTTTATCAATGAAAGAATCTCATTCATCATCCCCCTGTAGTATACTTTTGGAAAATTGAAATAGCCTCAGTATTCACAATGTCTTGATCTTTCCTCGATAATACTTGTGACAACTCATTCGTAATTGTCAATACTATTTTCAGCAAATATAGGTTGAATACAAAGGCAAATTGACATATATTAAAAAAAAACCCTTTGCTAAACCCTTTTAATCTCCTTACCCTTCATCCCGAATTAATTCAAGAATATAAATTATTGATCCAAATAGTTTGATCAAGCTTACTAAAGTTCCATAATGTGATCCCCATGTGTATTAGAAGCACGTGCAATAGAGTTCCTTCAGTCTTACTCCCTAATTTCAACTTTATTGCATTTGCTATCATCATTCCCACAATCAGTACATTCATTTTTAAAAAAATGGTCTCAAGAATCTGTTTTCTACTCTTCCTCCGATGAAGAGATAGAAAATATGTTCATATTCAAACCGGAGCAATAGAGGTTAGAGATGGTGAGGGTTTCAGCATTTACATCGATCGTGGCTTTATTAGGGGTCACAAACAAATTTTTAATGATTATTTTGCTGAGATTCAGTTTATGCTTATGATCGATTCAGAAGAAGATTTCGAATGGGACGTCACTTATTTCTTTGCCTCTAGTCTGTAATAGAGGCTCACGAACATTATTTTCAGTTAAAATGGATATGGCTGGAAAGTTGGGGTTATTTTCACTTCAGAAGATAATGGCTGCATTAAGAATGCTTGCATATGATGTCTCTATTGACGTTTTGGATGAATATGTGAGGATTGGAGAGAGCACGGCAACATTGTCTATGAAGAAATTTTTGAAAATATTGATATCTATTTTTGAAAATGAATATTTAACATCTCCACATAGTAATGATATTGTTAGATTATTGGCTATCGGTTAAAGTCGAGCCTTCCCTGGAATATTAGGGAGTACTGATTGCATACACTGGAAGCGAAAGAATTGTCCAACCACTTGGAAAGGGTAGTTTACTGGTCATATTCACCAACCAACGCTTATATTAGAAGTCATCACATCGTACTACGTAAGGATTTGGCATGCATTCTTTGGACTACCAAGTTCACATAATGACATCAATTTATTGGATCATCCATTTGTGTTTGCAGATCTAACTCAAGGATGTTCCCCCCACCAATTCACTATTACATCAATGGTCGTTATTATTCAATGGGTTACTATCTCGCTAACGGTATCTAACCGTCGTGGGGGACTTTTGTCAAGATAACCCCTATGCTATAGACTAGTAAGGCTAGATATTTCAAAAGGATGCAAGAATCTTGTTGATAGGATGTTGAGTGTGCTTTCAATGTTCTTCAAGCGAGGTTTTCAAAAGTAAGTGGGTCAGCTTGATACTTCAAACGTTCAACACTTTATGATATAATGTTGGCATACATAATATTGCGCAATATGATCGTTGAAGATGAATGACATTTACCCATTCAACTTGACATTGTAGATATGTATGATCATGCTGAAGATGGTCCTTCTATGCCAACGCTAGAGCACTTACGAATTTGTGAGTTTCGAGACTTTATTGACCAGTACACCGCATCCAGGACATAGAAATACATACTCAACTTCAGTTGACCTTGTGGAGTATTTGTGGAACATTCATAGCAATGCTTGGTAATATTATTGTTCGATATGTTTATTTTCTTGTAATTATTGTTCAAATAGATCTTAATTTCGTGTGCGTGTAAGTTTCTCATTAGTATGTCGTTATTTTATTAGTTTGTTATTATTTTGTAATTTTCTAAGTTGTAATAATTTAAATAATTTTCTATTTTAAGAATTTAATAGAGATTGAATATTTTATTTGATCATTTTCATGATCTAAAATCACAATTTAAATATGCAAAAAAAATAGTGGATGAGGTTCTATACTTCACCAATGTTTATCACCACCATAAGAAAAAAAATAACAAAAACAATTAAATTATTTTTACAAAGTTCAAACATGTGGCAACTCTGTGCCAGAGGTGTTGCATGATCAATAAAAATCTGAATTACACAAATTTTTAAGAGATACCAATGCAAGATATATTTTAATGGATAATGTTTGAGACCCTTAAAAAGTGAATCCAAAAGACCCCCATATAATAGGGAGTGTTAGATATGCAGTGGACCCTATATGTGTGTTTTTAATCAATGACTATTTTAATGTCACATATATTTGGAGGACTTTTGGGGGTCATCTTTTGGGGGTTTCTAGCATTATTCTTTGCCTAAATATATGCGGTTCATGACATAGTTTAGAGACAGATTCGATTTTATCCTAGAGATTTAGTTTTATCGTAACCGATGTGAATGACCTTATAGCTCTAACACTATGTTTGGTTCACCACTTCCAGCCGAAACGGAATGACAAATTCCAGTGGAGAGACGAATTCCTGTGTTTGGTTGTACAATATACAAGGAATGAAATGATGCATTCTGACTAACTTGAGAATTTAGCTTTCCCCCCTTGGACTTAGGAACCACCAATTCCAAGCAAGTAGGAATTGTGTTTTAGTTCTGAAAAGACGAAAAAGACCCTTGTATTTAGACATTTAAATATAAATGAGGGATTGTTTAGTTATTTAATCATTATTCATATTCTAATTCCATGTTGAATCATTACATCCAAACATAGGAAAATCATATTCCTCGGGGAATTCCTTGACTAACCAAACATAGGAATGTAAGAAATTTTTGTTCCCATTCCTATTGTCATTCCTGTTTCCGTTCCTATTCCCATTCCCGTTCTTGCACGGATGGAGCCACAGAGGGCCCCAAGGGGCACGTGCCCTCTTGGATTTTGACAAACAAATTAGTAGATATACATATAAGTTTACTTAATTGACTATATAATGGTGACTGTTCTAGTGGCTATTAACGTTTTAGTTGAGTTCAAGACCCAGCCGCCCAGGGTCTACCCTCACCGGCCACATGCCCTATTTACTTTGTGCTTTTCTACTTCATTTATTTTGTGCTTTTTTTTTAATTGCATTTACTATTTTTTTTATTTTGTCTCTTTTTTTACAGTATCAATAATTGATGCTGTTCCTATTGGCTATTTTTGTTTCTTCATTTACTTTATTTGGCCTATTAAATTTATTTATCTAAATAATAAATTTAATCGTCTGTGTTTATTTCATTCAATTTATTTATTCATGTTTTGAAGTTATTAGGCATAGATTCAGTTGGGGAAAACAAAGCTAATTATAGTTAAATTTTAGCTACTTACTCTAATATTTTTTATTTTGCTTGTTATATGTCAATTTCTAGTAATATAAAAACAATGTATATAATTCAATTAGAATAGCTCTAGCCTTGCAAACAAGTTATGTTACTAAATTGAATAATAAAAAAACAATATAAAAATAGTCCAAAAAAATTTTGGGGGCATTGCCCCCTAACTACCACGATGCCCCCCTAATCGCAAATCCTGGCTACGTCCCTGCGTTCTTATTCCCCTTTCCCATATTGAAACAAAAATAGTATAAACGTATAACAAAAGGGGGAAAACTAGCCATAAAGCAATATATGGGTTGCAATAGCATACGTAGTGGGTCAAACTGTTGGATCAAGGGGACTTCTTGCGGCAAAGGGCACTACAAGAGTCTGTAATATGATGCTAATTAATAGGTTCGAACCACTAGAAATTGATCCAATGTACTCAAAGTTGCATATTTTGAATTGAAGCTGCGTAGGTCAACTCATAAAGAAAAGCAAATAGACATGCCTGCTTTAATAGAACCAATCGTATATTGACACCTGCAGAGCCACCCTGAATAATTTATAACATAGAGAAAAGAAAACACACAACAATCAAAAGAGTGCAAGCTTACAAGACATTTTCTCAGATGATGATATACAGAGATCTCTCCTCTGACCATTTTTTGGCTTTTGATGTGATGAAATGATACCATTGATTGAATCGTAGGGAGTACGTAGTAGTAGTAGTAGTAGTAGTAGAGGAGTAATCTCTTGCATGCGTTGCATGGCATCATCATAGTCAACATCATGCATGCGATGATCACGGTGACACTCATTTACTCTACGTTTACTTTCGGTTTCTTCCTTAAAACTGACATACCCATAAATGTACGTATGTACTGGTAGGGTTGATTCCATTATGAACTGTGAAGTAATTATGTGTGTGTGTGTGTGAGAGAGAGAGAGACGACAAAAATAGTAAGTTGATAGAAAGAGGTTAATTTCCCTGATGAACAAGAACACCACAGTTGGGTATCAAAACTCACATTCAGATTGGACGTTCATGTAAAGGCCAGCCTAGCTAGCTACACTTTCTCATCTTCCGACTCATGTAAAATTAGTCAACTGGGCCCTTTCTAATGATCGGGCTGGAGACATGCATTTTCAATCACTATTTTCGTTCTCCGCAATGGTAGCTCAATATCAAAAATCACTATTTTTTATGAATGATATTATTTTAATTAGTTATTTTTAGCGTGTGAGAGGATTCGAGTATTCGATAACCTATTCCACATCACTATTTGGCCAAGAGCTCCTTTATACCAAAAAAAATCACTATTTTCATTCTAAAAAATGATAAAGATGTTGGATATATATAGCATGCATAAGTCAATATAGTAATAATTGTATAAACAATTACCAAGTTACACAAACAGTAACATACATTAACAAAACAGTACCATAAATGCAATTGCTTATATTGAAGAATACCAAACCAACACGTCAAGACAATTGATAGGAGAACAGCAAGGAAGAGCGAGGTACGGTGTGCACCGAATCTCCATAAGGTGAATTTGCCCCAGCCACTTGGTATCAACACTTCTGGACAATCACCTCCTAAGATACAACGCTCTTTTTGTGTAGGTAAGTGACACTTCAATACCACACAAACTTTCGAACCAAGAAAATGAATGTACTCTCAGATTTGTGAACAAAAGAATAAGAGGAGAATAATGGTTTTTGCAGTCTTTCAACGCTACAACTAAGCTCTCTATTTATAGTAGAACATTTCAACAAAATGGTCCACAAAATCAGCAATATGGACTGATTTTTAGGACTCATTATTGACCTATTTTCATGGTGAAATTATCTCCACTAATCATTGACCATAAACAAACCAAGAAATTTGTGGGAGGACCTTAACTAACTTTGAATTGGTCATATTATGCACCAATGTATATGAGAATTACACATGAGTGGAAAATGTGTCTTGGAATGAAGTATTTTTCATTCAACTACACTTAATGATATTTAATATCATTATTTTCCAACAATCCCCCACATTGAATGATAATAGACGATAATTCAGACACGGAAGTTAGACTGACAGTACATTAGGAGAAGTATTGCATCGAGATAGGTAGCTTTTGGCTTTGAACCTTCCTTAGTGAAAACTTATCGGACTCACTTAACTAGTCAGTGGACTAATGCCTTGAACTGCCAGTTGTTTATGTAAGCCTAGTCAATAAATCTCACACAGCACTAATCCAATTCATAATTGGTTCTCGGTTGTGTTCATTATTTCGGCCCTGAACATCTTGGGTTCAGTGAGTGCTTTAGAAAATTCCGCCTTTAAAGATTTTCGTAGAGTCGGCCTTACTCTTCACTCACATAGGTGATATCCTATCAAGAGTATCCTCTAATACTCCACTTGTTTTTACAAGATATAGGTATCATTAAAAGCATTGCTTAACCTTGATACTCGCTTAGCACTTAGTGCATCCAAGGAATGGATTGGAATTAAAATTCCAAAGTACTCACTTGAGTTACACAAACTTGTGTTGTCCTATTGAACCTAGTCCATGGGATCTCCAATTGCTAGGTTAGATTTCCATCTGGATAATTCATTATTATAAGGCTTTCAAGCCCATCCCCCTCGATGCGCAGTCAATTTGCTCTCTACTCAATCCCTTTGTAAACCGATCCGCTAAATTGTCTTTAAACCTCACAAAGTCTATGGAAATTATTCCATTTGAGAGCAATTGCCTAATGGTATTATGTCTACGACGAATATGTCTGGACTTAGCGTTTAAATATCATATTTTGTGCCCTTGCAATTGCAGCTTGATTATCACAGTGAATGCAAATTGTAGGCATGGGTTTCGGCCATATGGGAATATCCTCTAAAACGTGACGAAGCCACTCTGCTTCTTCACCAGCTTTATCCAAAATGATGAACTCCGATTCCATCGTTGAACGTGCTATGCACATCTGTTTTGAGGATTTCCAAGATATTGCCGCACCCCCTAGGGTGGATACATAACCGCTAGTTGATTTCGACTCCTCGGAGTCTGAAATCCAATTAGCATCACTATAATACCCTTATAGAACAGCCGGGTATTTACCATAATGCAAAGCATTCTCCTTGGTTTTATTCAAATACCCTAATACTCTTAATAGAGCTTTCCAATGCTCATGTCCAGGATTGCTTGTGTACCTGCTTAGTTTACTGACAGAGTACACAATGTCTGGCCTCATGCAGTTCATAATATACATGAGACTGTCTATAACCCAAGAGTATTCCAACTGTTCAATACTGTTACCAGTATTTTTATGTAAGACTAGATGAGGGAGAAAAGGATTATGAGCATCCTTGATGCCATGTCCTTTAAACCTTTCAATCACTTTCTCAATATAATGTGATTGAGATAAAGCTAGACTTTCCGAATTTCTGAAAATTTAAATGTCCAGTATCACATCAGCTTCACCCAAGTCTTTCATATCAAAATTTTTTGATAGCATTTTCTTGCTACTATTGATTATCTCAATATTACGTCCAAGAATTAGCATATCATCGACGTATAGACAAACAATTACACATTCGTCGTTAACGACTTTGGTGTAAACACATTTGTCACACTTATTGATTTGGAATCCGTTCCGAATCATCACTTGGTCAAATTTCTCATGCCATTGTTTAGGAGCTTGTTTAAGTCCATATAATGACTTGACAAGCCTACATACTTTGTGTTCTTGTCCTTTGACCTTAAACCCTTTAGGTTGTTCCATATAGATCTCCTCATTGAGTTCACCGTTCAAGAATGCAGTTTTTACATCCATTTGATATATCTGCAATTCATATAGTGAGGCTATGGCAATTAGCATCCGGATGGATGTAATTCTCGTGACCGGTGAATAAGTATCAAAGTAGTCTAGACCCTCTTTTTGTCTAAACCCCTTGGCTACAAGTCTTGCTTTGTACTTATCTATAGAACTATCAGCTTTAAGCTTCTTTTTGAAAATCCATTTACATCCAATTGGTTTATTCCCCGAAGGGAGATCAACCAATTCCCAAGTATGATTACTTAGAATGGATTCTATTTCGCTGTTTACAGCTTCTTTCCAAAATGGAGCTTCTAGAGTTGATATTGCCTCATTGAATGTCTGAGGCTGATAGTCTGAACCAAAGGATTTAGAGATTTTTGATCTCTTGCTCCTTCTTGGTTCTATTTCATCAGCCTCTTGATTCTCATTCTCAGAATTCGATTCTCTAACCCTTTTCTGAGAGTTTTCTGTATTTTTATAAGGAAATGTTTCCTCAAAAAAATTCAGCATCTCTTGTTTCCATGATTGTATTAACATGGATGTCATCAATTTCAGATTTGTGTACCATAAATCTGAATGCACTACTATTTTGTGCATATCCTATAAATATGCAATCAACTGTCTTAGGTCCAAGTTTAACTTGCTTTGGTGGAGGTACTGCCACCTTAGCAAGACACCCCCCACACTTTCAAGTATTTGAAAGAAGGTGTTCTTCCTTTCCACATTTCATATGGAATACTGCCTGTCTTTTTGTGGGGCATTCTGTTAAGAATATAATTAGCAGTTAAAACTGCTTCCCCCCACAAGTTTTGAGGTAAACCAGAACTTATTAACATGGCATTAACCATCTCCTTTAATGTCCTGTTTTTTCTTTCAGCAATCCCATTTTGCTGAGGAGTGTATGGTGCAGTAGTTTGGTGGATTATTCCAAAATTTGCACATAACTCATCAAATGAGGCAGAATCATATTCTCCACCTCTATCGGACCTAAGAGATTTGATCTTTTTATCAAGTTGAGTTCCGACCTCATTTTTATACTTGATAAAAGCGTCCAAAGCTTCATTTTTGCTCGCTAATAAATAGACATAGCAAAACCGAGTACAATCATCTATGAAAGTGATGAAGTATTTCTTTCCACCTCTACTTTGAATAAATTTCAAATCGCATAAATCACTGTGGATTAATGCTAGAGGCTCAGTGCTTCTCTCAATTGATTGAAAGGGTTTTTTAGCAAACTTTGTTTCAACACATGTTTCACATTTATGGTTGTCATCCAAATTAAATTTGGGAATTAACCCCAAGTTTGCTAGTTTTTTCATTGTACCATAGTTTACATGTCCTAATCTACCATGCCATAGATAAGGAGAAACAACAAAGTAAACTGAAGACTCTGCTTTATTATTGGCAATAACGGCCTTGGGTACACAAATTTGGATTTTTCATCCATTACAGCAACACAAGCCTTAAAAAGACCATCACTAGCATAACCCCTTCCTACATACATTTCACCCTTCCTAATAGTGAACTTGTCGGATTCAAACACCATCTTGAATCCCTTCTTGATCAGTACAGGGACTGAGAGCAGATTCTTGCGAACCTCTGGAACATGAAGCACGTTCATTAGGGCCAAGGATTTCCCGGATGTGAACTTCAGGATCATCTTACCCTTTCCCTCTACAGTGGCAGGAACACCATTAGCCATGTAGATATTCTCTCCATCATCTCTCTTTTCATAGGAGGCGAAGAGATTCTTGTCAGTGCAAATGTGAGCAGTTGCACCTGTGTCCACATACCAATCTTTGGTATTTGCCACCAGATTCACCTGGGAGACCACAGCACACAACATCTTATCATCTTCTTCACCTTCTTGCTCGGTCAGATGAGCTTGATTAGCAAGTTTTCCCTTGCTCTTTCCTTTGTTGTTTGGGCGTTTTCTACAGTCTTTGGCTCTATGTCCGGGTTTGTCGTAGACATAACAGTTACCCTGAAACTTTTGTGATTGCTTGCCTTTGGCTTGGTGATCTCTTTTCCTTTTCCCATTGGGCATGGAAGTTTCCACCAAATTTGCCTTGGGCACCCTTGGAAGTTTACCACTCTTCTTCGTATTTTCATCTTCAAGCCTTAGATGAAGGCTTAGATCCTCCATATTCATCTTCTTGGTTTTGTGCATCAAGCGATTCTTGTAGTCGCTCCACCCAAGAGGTAATTTCTCTATGACTGTTCCTACTAGGAAAGCCTCACTCAAATTCATTCCTTCTGCTTCAATTTCATACAGGAGAAGCTGAAACTCTTCCACTTGTGCAACGACAGACGTTGAGTCTACCATTTTGAAATCATGAAACCGACTTACCACAAATTTCTTTGTGCCGGCATCCTCGGTCTTGTACTTCTTGTGAAGAGCTTCCCATAATTTCTTAGCGGTGGGTATCTTACAATACACACCGTAGAGTGAGTTCACTAATCCATTAAGAACATGGTTTTTGCATAGATAGTCCCCATACATCCATGCTTGCACAGTAGCAATAGTCGAAGGATCCGACCCATCCGCACTTATGGCAGGACACACTTCTGTGAGGTATTTTGAAAGTCCATAAGTGGACAAGTAGAACTGCATCTTTTGTTCCCACCTCTTGAACTCAGTACCACTGAATTTCTCCGGTTTTTCTCCCAAAACCACAGAAGTCACGCGACCAATCACGGGATCAGCTGTCCCCACAGTGGCTGCCATCTGAGTGGTCACACCAACGCTACGGGGCCAACCATACCAGTCACGTTGGTAGGAAGAGCAGGGCTACCTTGAGTAGTCACGCCAGCTTGGGCAACAGAACCAACTGGGGTCAGACCACCAGTGGTATTCTCATCACCTCCATGAAAGACGGTGGATTTCTCATTATTTTGATTTTCAGCCATTGTCTTTCTACACAAATCAATGTGTAGTGTAAGTAACACAAATAGATCAAATAATTCTAAGATATAACACCACAAAATTAACACAGAATTTAAAGTCACAAAAAAGCTTTGTCGGCTTTCTAAATTAGAGACTAACAACTTTAGAAATCAGATCGTTCCCAGGTAAGAGGGGGTCTTCCGTATATTACGGCGCTCAATTAAATAACGCCTTTCCTATACAGAACTTTCTAGACATTGCTTAGTCATCATTAAATCACTAAAAAGATTACCAAAATATTTGCATACAATGACAAAATTCAGTATATAAGAATATTGAACCAGAATCAATAATGAACACTTAACAAAAAATTTCAGTTGTAATAACTAAAGTAATGATAAAAACCGATTAATAGTACTTGATTGAATTTGTGTATCACGTATATTGAGACATACACGGTTAAAAAAAAATTAATTTAATTTTTCATTTGGCAGAGAAGCAGGTAAGCATATAGCATGCCTTGTTCCAATGAAATCAATCCAACTATAACAATTGCACCGAACCAACAACAATAGTAATTTTATATGACAATTCACATGCAAAAACTTATATGACAATTCATTGATTCTGCACTAATCGGTTTTTTTAATCAAGTTGATATGCACGTACATATAAAGATGGACAGATGCAAAGTTCGTTCAATATGCATGCACCAGTAATTTTATACAAATAAATGATATAGCAATTTATAGGCGAAGATACGCGTTTTACCAGATGCAAAATTTGTTCAATACACTTTCAATATATGCAAGCGTGCCAGATTTAACAAAGATGCAAAAGCCAAAATTCACCTTAAGATTGTTGGATATATATAGCATGCATAAGCCAATATAGTAATAATTGCATAAACAATGACCAAGTTACACAAACAGTAACATACATTAACAAAATAGTAACATAAATGCAATTGCTTATATTAAAGAATACCAAACCAAAACGTCAAGACAATTGATAGGAGAACAACAAGGAAGAGCGAGGTACGGTGTGCACCGAATCTCCTTAAGGTGAATTTGCCCCAGCCACTTGGTGTCAACACTTCCGGACAAACACCTCCCAATATACAATGCTCTTTTTGTGTAGGTAAGTGACACTTCAATACCACACAACACTTTCGAATCAAGAAAATGAATGTACTCTCAGATTTGTGAACAAAAGAATGAGAGGAGAATAATGGTTTTTGTAGTCTTTCAACTCTACAACTAAGCTCTCTATTTATAGTAGAGCATTTCAACAAAATGGTCCACAAAATCAGCAATATGGACTGATTTTTAGGACTCATTATTGACCCATTTTCATGGTGAAATTATCTCCACTAATCATTGACCATAAACAAACCAAGAAATTTGTGGGAGGACCTTAACTAACTTTGAATTGGTCATATTATGCACCAATGCATATGAGAATTACACATGAGTGGAAAATGTGTCTTGGAATGAAGTATATTTCATTCAACTACACTTAATGATATTTAATATCATTATTTTCCAACAAAAGATCCCAATGATAATCATCCCAAAAACTTCTTCATAGTGTGTGATTTTCAATGGCCCTCTTGCTATGATATCATCACACTCAATGAATGAGTGTCACACACTACTGAGATGCTTTTGAAATGGTTATCTATGCAATGGTAGCTTGACAGCACGCACGATTCACCTAATCATTCTTTTGGGTTAGGTGATACAGAAGGGCCTTAACTTTTCCTTTATTTTTTTTGGATGTTCGATTGTTTCACCTCTATTTTTTTTTTCTTTTATGTGCCAAAGAGAATAAATCGTATGATGTATGTGATAACACGTGGGACCTATATTTTTCTACATAAGCATTTCACAAAGTTTAAGCCAAAACTCGACTTGAGACCGGGACTATGCTTGTTTTAAGAAATTCGTTGGCGGAAAATCTCAAGTAACTTACCTTTGAGTACGTAAGAATGTACATACATATATTGAAGAAGTTTATAATTGAATGGGGAAGATAATATAATAGTAGACATATTCTTATTGCTTGATATCTATTATATAGGAGATTTTTATTTATAGGATTGTGTGGTGAGGAAATCAATCAATCAAATTCCTAATTGATTTTAGGGTATTTGATGGATGATATTACAAATATTATGATTGATTATATCAATCAATAGTAATTATAGTATGTGTATGTCGTTAAACTAACAAAAATCACATGAGCACTGAAAAAGGACAGGAGAAACTAATATTGATTAGATGTTGTGTTTGTATGATACTTTGTTAATATTTGATGGGCTATGCTTGTTTTAAGAAATTAGTTGACGGAAAATCTCAAATAAGCACTAAAAAAAGACAAGAGAAACTAATGTTGATTAGATGTAGTTTTTGTATGATACTTAGTTAATATTTGTGGCTCATATGACATAACTCTCTAGTACTGTTGATTATATGTTTTTTTAGTATGAAAATAAAGAATAACTTGAACCAAGAGAACGGACCAAGTAGGACAGAAACTCAAAAACTAATGGGTTAGCAAGCTTGCGAATGGTGACATTTGGATTTTGATTTGGAGTAGGCTAAGTAGATGGATTAGAAGAAGGTAGCAATGCAAACATACGACAGTAGCACCCGTTTCTACAGCATGCATGTGGGTGTTCAGCCATATTTAAGGGCCTCCATCATTCGTTTAAAATCGTAGATTCTACGGTGTGCCATTAGATGTGAATATATCAGCAGCTGCAACTGCATGCCAGATTTAAGGGCTGCATGCATGTGCTTGACGCATCGTTTCAAACGAATTTGGAGGTTTAACAATTTGTTAGAATCTACAATTCATATTCAATGATGAAGAAAAAGTCATACAAATTTTAAAAATGAAAAAACAAAAATGTGGTGTTATGTGGCACATCTCTCTAACCATTGGATTTCAATTGTAAATTCTACAATTTATTTAAAACTAATTGTGGAACTCCCTAATCCGTTTCAAACTTGATGATTAGTTAGGCCCACAAGATGATATTGGATGAATGGATGGTTGTGTTGTAAATAGTAAAATACATGCAGGATTTTTGAGTAAACTGCAGAAAAGGCAGGTGGGTCCCTTCACTTTGTGAAAGGAAGATCAAATTTGAAAAAGCTTTACTATTAGTAGGAGGATTCTCTTCTTTTGCTCAATTTCACTATCCCGGGTCCACCAATAAACAACTTACCTGTCAAGATTAACCGGGCAGATCAAGTGGTTAATATTATTAATTGATGTAATTAGGGTACGTGAACTAAAAAAGCATTGGTGACTGGACCCGGTACGAGGATTGTGGTTCCACTTCTCCTGCTTGTTTCTCTCTCTTTCTCTCCTCTCGTTGCAGGTTTGCAGCCACGTCAATCACTGTCACTTCTACAGCTCTTTCTCTCTGTCTGTGGCTACAAGCAACCCCCCCATCGCCATAGGCCCATAGTACTACAAAGTTCAAACCATAATAAATACCAAACATATCTAATCTAATCTAATCTAATCTAATCTAATCTAATCTATCTAATACTATAACTACAGAGTAGAAACATTTCTGCTCTTCTCCAGGCAAGCTCCGGTTTTTTTTTTTTTTTTTTCCCTACAATAATGCTAGAGAGCCCAACTAACTATTTCTGCAAGTTAATACATTCAGTTGGACTTTTGGAAGAGTATTTAACGAGAAACTAGGTATTTCTCATTATTCTTGGGTTTGAGTTCCGATTACGGTGATTCTTTGAATTTCATGACAATAGAGGTTTGACATTTGTTATTTCGGGCTGATTATACAGTTTCGAATGTATAATATCACTACCCATTGATTATTGAGAAGATTGATAGACACATATACAATTGATTCCAGTTGTAACTACGAATAATGTATGGTATCATATTGTTTTTGGTTTTCTTTTTTAAAATCAATTTCTGAGTATCTTATTTCATAGTTTAGATTAATGGATCTAGTTATTTCTATGTTTTAAATCAATGGAACTACTTATTCTACTAATTATAATCAATAAATAACTGATTCCGTAGAAATAAATTAATGGAATGGCCATTGTCAATGTAATTCAGTTTTAAAAAAATAATGAAATACCATATTCCAGTGAATAGTGAATGGCCATAGTCATATAATGCGAATAAAGGAGCTTCGACTTTTGGAGAACGACATAACACTTATTTTTGGTGTGTCATCAAGGGAGCATTTGATGAATTTGGCAAAACAGTCGAAGCCTATAGATTTGGACTTTGTCAATACGAGATTCACAGATGTCAAGATGCTAAAATCAACAAACATAAAAGCTGCTTTGCAAGCAGCGATGACAGGCCAGACAGACAATGACGCGACTGATGTAGCAAAGCTTCTAACTTTGTACATTTGTATTTCTTTACAAGTGGCGATGCGCTTCAATAGGTTTTTATTCAACATGGAGGAAATAAGAAACTATAATAGGTCCAGGGCCACAGCCAATAAATTGACACAATCAATTAAGAAATTCCAAATGAATCCTGTCAAGGTGACAGGTTGTGTTATTGTAATGATGGTGCGATTATTGTTGGATCTAGGTTACACAAGAGAGGGTGAATTGTGTCCCCAAATTCCGAATAGGAATCCCTTATATAAATTTCACAAATCAAGTCCAACACCAATCACACAAAGTGAGTCTTACTAATACAGTTGCCCTAATTTATCTCCAAGTAAATCAAATTTTATCTTTAGACTTGTAACTTAAGTGTATAATATGTCTAGATGCAAAATCCTATCAATTTAATCAATGTCAATGTATAATTGTACACAAATGGGCCTATATGAACAATATGAATAAATTGCACAATAGGAATCGATTGAAGCAAAGCTTCTAACAAGATAGACACTAGAAAGTACTTAACTTGCAATTTTACAGAACAATAGCAATCAAATATGAACAGAATAAACCAGAGGCGGACCAACGTGGAAGGGACTGGGGGCACTTAGGGCTCACCATTTGGCCCGCGGGCCTAGGCCCAGCCCGGGCCCGCGGGCCAAAGCCCGGCCAAGCCCGAAAGTAGACCGGGCCTGGGCAGCCTGGCCCAACCCCTTGGGCGGGTCTGGGCTCCATTTTTGGGGCCGGACCTTGCCCGAAGCCCGACACCTCGGGTCAATTTTTGCCCGGCCAGAGCCCGAACCCGACCCAAGCCCGACATTATTTATTTTTATATGTATATATTTACATATATATATATATATATACACACATACATATATATATACATACATATATATATGTAATATGTATATATAATATATAATATATAATATATATGTGTGTATATATATATATTATTGCAATGTATGTGTGTATATATATACACATAATACGTATATATTTCATCCTCTATAAAATATTGTTCAATTGTATAAAAATTAAAGTACAATTATGGCATTAATCAATTGTAAGCAGGGATGACAATTTGTACCCGATCCGCCCCGACCCGCCCCGCGCTGATTTAATCTCCAAAACCCTAAAGGCCCTAAACTCTAAACCCCAAAACCCTAAACCCCTAAACCCTAAAGTCCCTAAACCCTAAACCCTTAACCCTAAAGACCCTAAACCCTAAAGGGCCTAAACCCTAAACCTAAGCACTAACCCTAAATCCATAATATGACCATCTACTCATAAATGTTGATAAAATCTTAAGACCCTAAGATTTTATAAAATAAGTATAAAATTAAACCATTTAAAACTATAGATGTGTATAATATAAAATTTAAAATCAATACTCATTAAGTAAAACTAAAATTATTTAATTGTGTTAAAAATATAACAGGTGGTATGTAAAGATAATAATTTAATTAGTTGACAAGTATAACATGAAAGTAGCTTTGGCTTGTTGGTCAGTTCATTGCTCTCCTATCTAAAAATCTCAAGTTCAAATCCTATGGTGAACAATTTATACAATTTTCAAAGAGGATGAATAGTGGCGGGGCGTGGGAGCCCGAGGCCCGAGCTTTATGGGCCTGGGCCTGGGCCTCCTATTTTTAGTTTGGCCCGGCCTGAGGCCTGAAGATCTAAACCGGGCCCGGGCCTGGGTCCAAAAAAGTAGGGTCGGGCCAACTTGGCCTGGCCCGATGCCGAACCCTAGGGGGCACGTGCCCCCAGTGAAAAAAATATATTTTAATACTAAATATGCTATAATTAGTTAATTACATGTCAAATAAAGTTTAGGGCCCCCAATCAAAAAAATTGATGCCCCCAATCCATTAATTTTTACCCAATTCACTAACTAGTTTAGACCCAACCCAACCTCATAAATCCTAGAAATTGTTTCACGCTATAGATTCAACAAAAAAAGCTCAAGCACATGACCTTTTGAGATACTTGCAATCATTTGATTTTGTTTCCAATTTGCAACTAATGTTGACTATGTTGGGGATTACATATGAATTATCATTGGCTTTGCAAATAAAAGATGGAGACATGTTGAATGCTATTGTGATAATTACAATGTATCTTCTTATTGCTTTGAAATTAATATGTTTTTGTATTTACAATAAATAATCATAAATCGATTACATATAGAACCCAACAAAAAAAATTCTGGAGGCGCTGCCCCCGGACCCCCGCAATATTTTTGTGCCCCCACTGATTCAAATTCCTGGGTCCACCACTAGACTAAACAATAATATAAAGTAAAGACAGATTAATTAATCAAATATAATTATGGTTAGAGTAGATTAGAGCAATAGGAGTAAAAAAAATAAATAATACTTGGTTAGATTAGTGCTATGTAAATAAAATAAAGCAAGTTATGTTAGATTAAAAGAGTTAAAGAAAACTGTAAAAGTAAAGCAACTAAAGAGCACACAAGTAGTTTAGAGTAGTTTGGAGACCCTTTTCCTACATCTACTAGCTAGGTTCACCAACCTAGGATTTTCCAACCTCTATTAAGGTGTGACTTTTCAAGAGCTCCACAAAACTCTTACACAAGGGTTTCAAAATTACCTCAAAATTTTCACAATCTCACAAATATAGTACTCGATTTGGGTTTTACAAAGATAGGCTCAATGATTCACTCACTCAGTGTTTGCACTCAACAAGCTAAGAGGAACTCTCAAGAGATTTGAGTTTAGAAGAGCTCACAAGTACACATGATTCTTCACACCTGGAATTGCTATAGCAATCGGTGAAGATAAACAATAAAGATTAGTTCTTCACACCTGGATTAGCACTAAGTTAAATGTGAAGAATATGATAGAATTTTAAGAGACTTTTGTAGCCGAGTGAAGGAAAAGATGAAGTATAGCTCTCTGATTTGAAACAATAGAATATGTTTGAGGGTTAAGACTTTTCTTATTTCTTTGGTGGCGTCCCAAGAGCTCCTTTTATAGTCCACAAGGACTCCTTTATTTCCTCTTAATTTTCTCGGTAATTTGATTCTTCTCAAGCCAAATAAATCAATCAAGTAATAGCGTTGATTCTTTGATTTGGTTCATTTGATATCCTTCAATCACTTCCACGTTTTTGTCTTTGAAAAGAAATAATCTCCTTATTTGCAACTCCACCACTTTAGAAACATCTTGACTTTTGCTTACATGAATCATTAAATATTTTAATCAAGCTTGTCATATTATAATCATAGCTTGCTGGACCGCCGCTCAATCTCTAAGAATAGCTTGATTCAAAGCTTTATAAATGGAAAGTGATATCACACTTTATTCTCCAATCAACTTGATAATTTCCCCACCAAATCACGTCCCTTGAATTTAGGAGTTCGGAGAATCCACGTGTAATAGTTTTGATTTTGATTCCCTTCGTAGATAAGACTTGAGTGCACCATATAAGGACTTTAAGACTTGATATCATTCTCCATAATTCTTGCCTTAATGGCTTCAATCAAATAATGTAAGTCTTTCTTCATTTGAACTCAAATGCCGGCCAACTATCTTTCCATTTAGTCTCTGTAATTTGGCAGTACAAGCAAATTATTTCCTTTATGAGAGATTGACCTCCAGCTCTCCCATGATTTTGGACAATAAGTAAGGAAAGTAACCCTTTGGCTTTTAATCTCCAAAATATCACCAAGTCAAAAAATTTCTCATGGAAACTCAATCCTCCTCTTTAAAATAGATCACACGTCTTGCGTATCTAACAAAAAAAATTTATATTGAGCATTGATTGAACCCTTGATGAAGTCCCTCTCAACTTTCCTGAAAATATGCTTGTAAGCTCATTTGAGCTTCATGCTTGAACCATAGGTTAGTTGATGTTAAATAATTAAAATCTAAGCATATAATATCTGTAGTAACCGGTTTTCGTCCGGCCCGATAAATAAAAAATAAAAAAATGCAAAAGCCCGTTCTTGAGACCACAAGCTCACAAAGATTCAAAAGGCACTTTTGGACTCACAAGCCTACAAAAAATCTCATTTTCTTGACCCACAAGCCCACGGATATTCAAAAGTTTATTTTTTGGATCCTTAAACCCACAAATACCCAAATATTAGTCCAATAAAACCAAACCCTAGAAATTATCTACAAAATAAGGAAATTAAAAGATTTGGGAAATAAAACCTTAAAAAGGAAAAGGTGACAACTTTTTAGGGTTTTGCAAAAGGAATGAAAAACAAAAAAAGGGTTATTTTCTTAGGGTTTCTAAATAAGAAATAAGGTTTAAGGGGGGGCATTTTGGTAAAAATAGAAAAATAGGGTTTTAGTCTCATAATATAAAAGGAAGAAGAGGGAGTCTCAAGGAGACACAATGGAGAGAGGGAGAAAAAGAAAGAGACGATTGAGAGACACACAAAAGGGGCAGCACAATTGAAAGAGGGAGAAAAAGAAGGAGGGAGTTGTAAAAAACAAGAAGAGAAAACAAAGGCTGAAATTGAGAGAAAAGAGGGAGTAGCCGCACAAGAGAAGAGTTTCTGTATGTGGTTGGTTGTGTGGTTCCTATCTCTGCAATTTTTTTTATTTTTTATTATTTGGATATATTTCTAATGTGCACGTGTTAGCTGTTCGGTTCCATGGTGCATTAAATCTGGTTCACATCATTGGTTTTGTCGATGAGGAGCAACGGAGGTTCTGTATGGTTTGCATGGGTTGTTGGTATATGTTTGCTTGTGTCTTAGACTTTGTTAGTTGTATGTGTATGTGGTTATAGGTTTGATTTGAATGAAATATGCTCTTTGTTATTCTTTGATCCGAATATGTATATCCGAATATGTATATGTGTGTATATAGGCACTGTTTAGGATTGTATATAAGTATATGATATATGTGCTATATGTGTTTATGGGTGATATACATATGGTTTGGGTTTGTGTGAATAAGCACGATATGTGTGTGTGCACGGTGTATATATGTGTATATCATAGTACTGTATATATGTTTATATATATGAGTATATATACGTATATATGTTTATATGTTTATAATTGAGAATCCATCTTTTGACCCATTTTTGTGTTGATGATTGGGTTTGGATCGTGCTTGACCCCACTTGGGCCGAAGGGCATACTTAGAGGATTTGGGCCGGAATTATTGAGAGCTTGAGTAATTTTTAGAGTTTGTCCAGATTATTGTGATTTGTAATGTGCGTATATTTGGCCCTTAGGTTGGATAATTTATTCATATTGGCATGTAATTTGGACATTTATTATTCGAATTATTTTGATTTATTATGAGTGTATGAATTTAAAATGGAATGTAGGTCATTTCAATTAAAGAAATCATAAGTTGATTTCCTTTATTTGGATTATGGGTCTTATTTGATTTCACTATGAATTTGCCATAAGTTGGCAATAATAGGTTAAATTGAATGATGACACTTTCCTAAATAATTATTTATACCATAAGTTGGTATTTAAAATTAAACCTACCAAAAGTTGGTAGTGTATTTTCATTTAAAAACTATCAAAAGTTGATAGTATATTTTCATTTAAAAACTATCAAAAGTTGGTAGTGTATTTTCATTAAACCTACCAAAAGTTGGTAGTGTATTTCCAAATAAAAACTATCATAAGTCGATAGTAATATTGCAAACATTTTTTTAAGTACTATCATAAGTTGATAGTATTCTTACAAATCTTTTTCCAAAAGCTATCATAAGTTGATAGTATTTTTCATACAAACTTTTCCTCAAAACAATTATATCTTGCAAAGAGCAAGTCTCCATAAGATAGTAATTAAATTAATTAGGGTAACCGTTTCCAAACGGGAGTTGTGGGATGCCTAACACCGTCCCCACACTCAATCGATCCCCGTACCCTTTTTCTCTGGTTCGCAGGTCTTTACGGTGTCCAATTGCACCTTAAATCAATTGGTGGCGACTCTAAACATTTATCATCCTCCAACGCCTGTCCGCGTCATGACCCCGGTTGCGACAATATCATAACACATATAGACTAATGTACATGTAAGTTTCCAGCTCAATCAAATATCAAATAGTCATATAATGAGTCACATAAATCAATTGGATAATAACATTGCACAGCAATTTCGAACAGATATTGGGACAACGATTTTGAGTAGGAAAACGTCAAAATTTCTTAATCATGTCTCATAAAAAATGTTCATTATGATGTAAATAATGTCTCTTCCATATTTCAGCTTAATCCAAATTCATTTGATATAAAAATGATCAGTGAGTTCACAAGTAGGTTTAAACCTTTTCAATAAAAACCAATTTCAAATTCAATCACTTTGTAATTAAATTCATCACAGAGTGCATGTAATCAAATAACACAATGATATTCGATTATCAAAATTAAAATGTAGGACCTTTTGTCCAACAATTATATCCAACGACATATTCATTTTATTAAAAAATCTTATTGACTAAACATAACTAATCCTAATTTCTCTTGCAGTATTGATTTTGTGAACATACTAATATGCTCACCCCACTGAATGGGAAGCAAGCTTTCTAAGGTTTTTAAAGTGAGACCTAAAGAAGTGGCCAAGAAAGAACTTTGACATAAAATACATGCAAACACTTAAAAAACTCAGTTAAAAACATTTAAACTTTCCAAAACCAATTAAGTTATTTTGATACTACGATAGATGATCTTCCAATGGATTCAAGCAAATGAAAAAAGATTAGTTGCTACCATCCTAATGATAGAGAGAGTTTGTAGAGCTTATTTGTTAAAAGGCCCTCATCAACCAAAAGTAAAAAGTTTCTGACCTACTTAAGTAGGAAACAAAGCGAGACGATTGAACCCGGCTTGGTATAACGAATTTGGTTAATGGTTGGAATATAGTGAAGATAAAGATGTTGTATTTTGATATATTGTTATTTATTTAAAGATAATATTGGAGAAGAAATGGGAGGTGAAGCATTTACCAGTGAGGGATTAAAAAATTGGTGGAAGAAGGGGAAGCTTCGTGGACATGCATGTTAGAGGTTCACTAGCACTCACAACAGAGCTCGAAGTAAGTGTCATGACCTTCAAAACCAAGATCAACATATTGAAAATGTGTTTGTCATGGAATCAAACGAAGCTTGGAGTGATTATAGAACTCGTTTGAATGCCTCATTTGATTGCAACCATTTTCTTCTCCAACGAAGACTCCCTTTTCATGGTAATGATGAATCTCGAGAAAACTTTCTTGAACTTTTGAAATGCTTTGCTACTCATGATAAGGAAGTTGTAAGTGTTGTTTTAATGAATACGCTAGAGAATGTCAAACTAACATATCCTTATATTCAGAAGAACGTTGTAAATGTTGTTGCAACCAAAACATCACTTCCATTATTAGTGATCTGGGAATGAATGTTTCTCACTTATTGTTGATGAATTTCTTGATGTTTCGACAAAGGAGCAAATGGAAGTTGCATTATGTTATGTGAATATTATTGGATATGTAGTGGAGTGCTTCTTAGGTATTCAACAAGTTACTAGCACAACCGCTAGCTCATTAAGGAGACCATTGATGCATTATTTTACAAAATAGGATTGAACATTTCCAAATTACGTAGGTAATTTGCAAAACAGGATTGAAGCCTCTAATTTTGAGAGAATGATTGTGCTGCTATATTCAGTTGGCTTTGGTAGGTGTGGTAAAGAAATTTCATGACATGCCATGGTTTTTCAACTTTGTTGCTAGTATTTTGAATGTTGTTGGATGCACTCGTAGACGCCATGATTTTCTTCTTGAGATACAAGCAAAGAAAGTGTTCAAATGGAGGAAGCAATTGTTATAAGCAACACAATGACATTGCCTATATCCGTTGAGAATTTTTACCTTTCAAATATAACCGTTGGAAATCCTTATAAATTAATAAATACTTTTAGTTTATATTTATTAAATTTTTTATTAAAATATTCTTATTTATAATTAATATTAATTATTTTTTAAAATTAATATATAAACTAAAATATATTCCGTAAATATTTTAATTTTTACTTGAAGTCAAATAATATACACAAGTAATAATAAAATAAGTAGAAACTAATATTTTAATACTGTAGAATTTTGAATAGAGATACTGTTGCAATTGTTGTTAAATAGAAAATTTGTAAATTATCAAAAAGTGGTATTTTAGTAGGTAAAATAGAGAATTTGTTAAGAACTATCGCTAGTTATAACTTATTTAACTATGTTTGGCAGCACGGTCGACGGCCTATGAGGGATGGTGAGGGTTTCAACACTAAAATATATAATTTTTCAATATATTTTCAAACCCTCCCTTCTCCAAATCCCTCAAACTCCTCTTCTAAGCATAAATGGATATGTTTTTCTGTTTTTGGACGGTAAATTTTACTGAAGAAAAGAAGTAGTACAATATTATAAAGGGTAATGGCACCACATATTGTCATAGCATTGATGGTATATCGTGATAGAAATGTTTTTAGTCCATTATGTTATTACGGCCCTTTTGGCTATCTCATGGGCTAGCAAATTTGCATATTTATAGACTTTTTTGGCTTCCCATTGATCAAGGTTAATGAGACCCACTACAAGTCTACGATACTATTGAGTAGACTTCTCATCTGTCATTGCTCCTCTGGTTTAGGTTGCTAATCGCTGTATTTGGGGATAGGAAAAAAAAAGAAAAGAAAAAGAAAGACGTATAAGTTATAATTGGGCCTATAAAATTTTGCTTCCCCTTTCAATTGAATTCCACCATTAATTTGTATTGATATCCCCAAAAAAAATATTTTTACGCACTTCTCGATTGAGTTTCTTTTGGGTTCTTGAGAAAATATTATATAAATTTCATGCCATTCGTTCTTGTTTTGAAGTAAATCGAGCTCTATAGCTTATTGCGGAGTAACTTGTCGCTATTTTGAGCATTTTGGGCCAAGAAAGAGTGTTGCCTCACCTGAAGAAGAAAGTAGCTACTGCAGATTTAGGCCGCTCAAGCTGAATTGTCCAACCAATTATAGAATCGTCATGCTGGAGTCGCCGCTTGATCTGAGTGCGTTCTTTGAAGTTGCAGTTTGGTACCGCTCGAGCAGCATCGTTATTGGGACATGTGACCGACACCAAAGTGTGTGTGTGTACTTACCCCAAGTGTAGGGTATCTTCAAGTAATAAACCGATGAGTTCGGTATCGATCCACGAGAAAGCAATGCAAATTTAAAGTGAATGATATGCAAATGACTAGCTAACACTAATAAACACAATGAATATCAAATAAAAGCAAGTAAAAGAAATGGGCCGAATGACTCGGTAGCATGAGCGATTTTGTAATCAAAGTAAGCACAAATTGGATTTAAAACAATTAATTAAAAACTTAGTCTCTAGTTCGTCCCGGTGGCTACTCGGTTCTCATACTCAAGGTATCATTGCAAACACACACAACCATACACAATGCATTGTGTGATACTATCAATCATGCATATGCAAAGATAATTGGGATATAAGACTTCAATTCATACATGTAGGCCATCGGGTCTCTTAATCTACGATGAACGCAAAGGGATAAGCACCTAATATTATGGATTAATGTTCCCCCTTGGGGCTCGGCTTGGATAACACCCTAGTTTCACACTCAAAGATCAATTAACCATAACTCTCCCATGCACATTCCTAAATTAACCCAAAACCCCATCATCAATACACATAATTAATAGCTATGCAATGAAAAACTCAATTAATTAAGGAAATCATGCAATGGGTTTAACAATTCTCAATCGAACACATTAGATGCAATCCCTAGACTAGACAATCCAAGAATACAATCAAATATGTCATTCTCATAGATCCAATCACACAACTATCACGAAATTAAAAGAGAGAAATCGAAGCTACGATTCTTTGAGCATACCTTGAGTAATCGAAACCTTGCACCCACCGTTCGGGACTAGAAACTAGAGAGGGAACTTAGCCACTCATTATAATGAGAATAAACATCAATTTTATAGATAAAAACCAATGTTTACAATCAAGATCACAAGAACTAAGTAAAACCCTAGAGAGAGAAAGAGAGAGAAAAACAATGGAGGCAAGAAGTTGAAGGAGATGAATTATGAGAAGGAAGAAGAAGTCTTAGGGTTTTCTCCTCCTTTTACCATTGAAAATACCTAACTACCCTTATACAAACGTTCCCCATTGGTTATATACATGATTTACCCCAAATGCCATTGAAATGTTGTGTAGAAAAATTGTAGTTCCGCGGTGGTGTCCGGACACCATGCGTCCATCAACTTTGAAGCCTCTGTCTCAATTTGTGAAGAAAGCGTCCGGACGGCACTTTAGGTGTCCGGACACTTGCTGAATCCCAACTTCTTCTTTCAGCTCGAAAGGTGCCCAATTCAGTCATTTAAGCCCGATTTCCTGCAAAACCAACGGGAAACATGTATAAGGGTAAAATTACTTTATTTAAACACAAATGAATTACTATAAACACTAGAACCTCCTAATTCGATGGTATTAGGACCTCAAAATAGAGGTCCGGTCAACATGTTTTGAACCTAACTCTGCAGTTGATATAAAAAGGGCTTTTGAAGAAAATCTGGTATCCTTAGATGATAGCAACCGTTTTGTGACAGAACATAGAGCTTTCGAGAAATGAGATCTTGGGTAAAAAAGAAGAGATTGGATTGAAACTCGTCTTCAAACTAGTTCTTTCCTCTCCTCTTTTAATTTCATTTTTCCTTGTAATTCTTTTATGGGTTTTCTGAACATGTTGGTTTGTAACCGATTTAGCACGAGTTAATCTTTTTGCTAAGGTTAGGATGTAGCCTCTCCGTGACAATTCAAATTATTGGAATGTTATTGAATTTAATTTTGTTAAGTTTACAACATTAGCATTGTGCTTAATCTTTTCAAGTGTTTAATCACCATTTGATTGAATCTTTAGTACATGTTGAGATCGAGAGATGATGCATATTAATTACTTGCTCGTGTGATGTATACCTTGAATTGAAAGAAAGACATAGATGTGTCAACATAGTTTATTAATTTGTGTAGTTTTGTAGGGATTGCCATAGAACTTAATTCACTATCATACCTTTAAATTCATATAGAGATATTGTGGGTTATTTTATGTTTTGGCAATTCAATTCTACTTGAGAAAGACAATTGGATAGCTTGGGGGTATTTCACCGTCAACCCGAATGATAGTTATTCAATAGGATCTGCTTAGTGTTTGAATTGAATTGGTTAGGAGAGTTGAATGCTTAGCATTGTATCAATTCGTTGCTTCACATCATTTATTGTGATTTTAGTTAGTTGATTATTATGTAGTTGATTTTCAGAAATTAATCATTCTTCGACCTCTTCAAACAATTTAGAAGTAGAACAATATCAATATTCAATAGGTGAATAGTACTTGTAAGACCACATCTTACTATCATTATATTATTTGAGCAATTAGAGCACTTTGCTATCATTGTTGCATCAACATCAATCTTCTTAATTATCTCTTACAAGTGATGGATTTGGTCTGTTTGGGAGTGTTTGCATTTTCGTGTTGCGAGGTAAAAAGTTATAGTGCTGTGAGGTGAGTTATGTTGACAAAAAGTGTTTGGCGTGTAATTATCGTGAGGTGAGGTGATATATTAAAATATTAAAAATTAGCAAATATAATTATAAGTTGTAATAAATTGTGAAATATAATTATAAGTTGTGATAAATATATAAATATTACACATTAATATCAAATACAATTGGTTCATTCTATGTTGCACTATACATCATGTAAGTCTGCGGCAATCATATCACGTAAAGTGGTCATCTCTAAATCTTCATTTAAATATGAAGGCTCCCCAATGTCCATCGGAGTACCAAAGTTGTCGTCATTTGCAATGACCACAGATTCGTTACCATATGCGAGAAAATCTTCATCCTCAATAACGTACCTTCAAATGAAATTGTACAAGGCCATGCACGCAACAATAATCTTTACTTTAGTACGAAATTTATATGACGACATCTGAGTTAGGATCACAATTTCTTTTTTAATACACCAAAAGTACGCTCAATGACACTTCGTAGAGAAGAATAAGCATGGTTGAATGCTTCTCGGGGGCTGAGGCTTGTGAACCATTTCGAAATACCTCTAGGTGGTATCTCTACCCTTTATAGCGCAAGGTATCCCCTCTGATTTGGATATCAGACATCAACTAAGTAGTACTTTCCAAAATAAATTAAAATATAAGTTAGTGGTATAATAATTTATAGAAAACTAAAATTATTTCTGATTAAAAATTACCTCTATGGGTGAGGAAAATTGCTATGCACATTTGATACGATGACATTGAATATTATTGAATCATGAGCCGACTCTTCCCATCCACCAAGCACAAATGTGAACAATATATTGAAATCACACACTGTCATCACTTTTTGGGTTGTCACTCATTTCCTCCCAATATATGGAATATGTCATCCGATGGAACTACTATCGATATATATGTGCCATCAATTATCCCAATGCAATCCTTAAAAAATGGAAAAAAAAAAAACCTTATACTCAGAATCTCTCTGCCTTATAATATCAGTGGACATACGTATAATGCTTTCCAACACATTGTGAAATTTACGATGAATTGTTTCACCCGAATGTTGAAATCGATCTTGTACTGCTCTAGTGCTAATCTCTTGAGCAACAATATATATGAAAATGACAACCATCTCTCTCAATCCAACTTCACATGTTACCAATCCATAATTGATTGACAATTCATTGCACAAATCAACAAATACACGTTTTTTCATCCTCAATATAGACAACAATTTGCTTCGGCTACCTCGAAGTAAATCTGTTATCCATTTATGACCAGACATTTGAGAAGTCCAACACATTTGACGTGGCACAACATATGTAAGTTCACTAATTGCTACTACTGCTCCTAGAATTGTTGCATCTATAATACTCATTATCGTTCCAAGAGTCATCATTCGCCATTACCCTGTTAAGAATTCAGTATAAGTATCCATATATAAAGTGGAAGAAATTACACTTAGTACAACCAACAACTATGAAGTCCAAGCATAATAATGAAATTACATAAACAAGTTATCTATACATGCCATATAGGTACTCAGATATTGAACATACCAGAAACTAAAGTGGTTTAGATGCACAAAAGCATCACTTAATCATTCAAATAAAAAAAACACAATATAATTAAAATCATAAGATAGGAGAATTCCAACAAATGCAGCACATATAGCATCAAGCATCAACGCCTAATACTATCCTAGAGATCCCCCCACCAATAGCCTCATCAAATTTTGTTTGTAACCATTGCAACTGTCAATTCCTTCTCTCAATCCTTAAGAACCACTCCCGATTCTCCCTCTTCTCGAATAACTTCAGTGCAAATCTTAGGAGAGGTCTCTCTTGGGATGTCTCTGGAAACTTTTTTGGGATAATCATTGCATCATCTATATCTGAATTTTGCACTGCAAAGTGGGACTTTGCACTACAGTCACAAGTTGGCCTAATGAGTTGTTGATCTCATCTCGGACATCATTAGCCTCCCTCTTGCGTCTACCACGATACCTAGGAGTAGTAGACCTTCTGCTAGCACGAGGTGGTGGAGTTGGTGAGCTCTAGATATCGACAACCACTTCAGCATTTGCGTCATACTCCAAATCAATGAAGTCATCATCTTGCGAAAGCAGCAAATCTTCATGTCCCCCTTCACCTTGTTCTATAGGTTCAAAATCTTCATTTGGAGTTTGAGGAAACACAGTGGCAAAAGGATTGAAAGCATTCCTCCAAAAAGGAGTTGAAGATCCTCCCTATTCTCAATTTCCTAGTTGTCGAATTCGCGCACTTCTTATCTTTCTATTATATGAATACTTGAGTGAGTCAATATTGAAGTATTGAAAAAAATATAATGTATACCAAGATATGAATGTTTCACAATACTAACTAAACAAGAAATAAGAAACAAATAAGATTTCAAAAAATATATAAAATATGAAATTCGAGTGGTTGTGTATGTTAGTATGCTAAATAAAAGTTATCCTCATTGAAGAAACAAAGCATCCTAAACAAAGCAACTAACTAAACAGGATAATGAATTAAACAAAAAAAATCCTAAACAACAAACATCCAGAACAATATTCTGAGTTAATTGAGCATGAACCTAAACAACTAACATCCTAAACAATATTCTGAATCAAGTGAGCAAGAACACAAATCAACTAACAAACTAAACAATATTCTGAATTAAGTGAGCGGAACCTACCCAACTAACATCCTAAACAATATAATTAATTAAACAAAAAGCATCCTAAACAAGAACCTATTAGTATACAAGATAATGAATTAAATGCGCAAGCAAAGCATCCTAAACAACTTTTGCACAATTCCTATATGTAACTATCATATATATATACATATATATATATATATTCCTAAACAAGAATCTATCAGTAAACAAGATAATGAATTAAGTGCGCAAACAAAGCATCCTAACCAACTTTTGCACAATTCCTATATGTAATAGATTACATAATACTATCACACACACACACACACACATATATATATATATATATATATTCCTAAGTTTGTTTAAATCATGAACTAAGTACGTTATAAATTAAACAAATGATTATCTACCTTGATTTTTCTCTCCCACCATTCGTTATCAGCAAGCATAGTTTGACGTTGTGGATCCTGTTGTGAAATTATTCGCAAGCGGACAAGTCGCACAAGTAATAAAGAATGAGTAGAGTATCGTTCCCACGAGGATATTTTAGCAAATTCAAATTCAAAGTCAATTCAAACAATTATTACACTAATTGGCAATGCGAATTGTGATTGTGGTCATTCAAAGCTAACAAGCAACTGCAAAATCACTAAGTAAGTAACAAATTGAACAATTAACTAACAACAAACGACAATTTGATTTCCAAGAAAGTTAAACACTAGGGTTCCTAATTTCACCACCTCTCATCCAATTGAACTCCATTGATTCTTTAACTCTCAATTCTCAAATTAGTTGTTGACAATCAATTTCCCACTCTATTCAATGTTCTATTCCTAGATACATCGAATGTGTTTTCAACATAAATCCGGGTTATTCCTAACACTCGGATTAGTACATTGTAAACCCATTAAGATCAATGGAAATCACTTAACAATTGCATAAGTCATAAACCTATATTTCTATGGTTCATTCAACTTATGTTTTCTATGGATTCTTGCAACCTTAGGCCTATCCTTCCGGACTCAACTCAAGCTAAAAATCATTCAAATGGTGATCAAGCATTTGAAAGCAATAAGTGTATCCATAGAAAATCAACAACAATAAGAGAGATTAAAGGCTAAAAATCAAGTTCATTCAACATTCAAAGAGGGGTTCCATTAGGACCCCTAGTTAAAGGATTAGTTCCTCATAATCACGAAATACAACTTGAAATCCATACTAGCAGTCATTTAATACAAGAAATGAGAAGAAATTAGATGAAACCCCTGAAATTCCAGCTTGAGCTCCCAAGGGTTGCCGTCCAAGCTTGAGAGAATTTCTCCAAAGTTCCAACCCCCTCAAAACCTAGCAACTTATTCCTTTTATACTCCCCATGACCCAGAGTCGTTTATCTCACAGGATGATGTCGTTTTGAGCTAGAAACACGTGAATTCGGGTCTTTTCCGCGAAACTGCGCAGTGCTGTGAATAGTACTCCGATCGATCGGGAATAGTCCGATCGATCGGAAATACAATCTGTCTCGATGATATTTTTAGGTGTTTTGGCAGGTCCGATCGATCGGGAATATGGCCGATCGATCGGAAATCAGTACTGGACTCCAAATCTTCATTTTGCACTCTTTTCCTCCCTTTCTTGCCTTGACACCTATAATATGCAAATAGAGCTTTCTTAGGCAATATTAACTCTTAATCAACTCAAAATGCAATGAACTTATGCGTAAATGATGCACAAATGTATGTATATATTTGACACATCAAACACCCCCACACTTAACCTTTGCTCGTCCTCGAGCAAGTTGAGAATGAATAAAGGAGGGAAAGAGTATTTTCTGTTAAGCTCAAATGAAAACTAAAACAACAAAGACCTACTCCAAATAAGCAACTAATCTATGCCACTTTCGTAGGGCTCACGATGACACTTAGCATGTGCCACAAGCCTTTAAACCCCTAGGTGTCCCTAGTAGGACGAGTTGTGTCTCCTGAGGGTTTACCAGAATGATACCCACAAACATTAAACAAATTCAATGCCAAAATTCATGTCATCAACAAGAGTATAAAACGGATTCACAATTGCAACCCTATCCACATTAACAAACCAAACATTAGGGCATTCAAACCAATAAAGGCATTCCTTCAAGAATCTTATCTCATCCACTTTGCTTATAAATTCTAGAATTGATGCACATAATGGATTTCACTTGATATTTGGCTTCAAAGTGACCTAAACAATGGCCATGTAGTCTTCCAAGAACAATAAGAATCCAAAAGCAAATAGAATGAGCATTTATTCAAACTTCATTCTTATTCACATTTTTTTTTCTTTTTCTTCTCAAAGATGACTTGTGCAATGTTCAACCTCCTTAAGCTTTCTAAATGACTCATGTAACGAGCTTTCGACCAATGACTCCCAATTCAGTTGGCTTAGGGCAATAGGTGTTAAGACACCCCAACGGATCTAATTACCCAAGTCAAAAAGGCTACGAGGTTAAACTAGTCACCAAGGTACTCTAACATTCATTTCCTACCTTTTTACGCGAAACTCATTGCTTGCTAGGCAAGAGGCCCGGTTACTCAGCAAAAAATTTATGAAAGAAACCATTTATTCATAAACACAATTTTTTTTCTCTTTTCTATTTTTTTTTTTCATTTTTCATTGCTCAAGTAATGCTATTTAGAATCAAATTGATCTCAAACAACCACAAATGCCAAAGTCAAGTCGTATTTCATACCCCACAATCAAGTGTTCCATATTCACAAAAGCACAATGGACAAAACAATTTTCAAGCTAGGAAAACTCAATTGGAAAGAATGTCCATAGCAAGATCCATCAATGCTTCAAAGATCACAAAATTCATCCAAATACACTCAAGAGTGACATGGCATAAGGCATTTGAAGTCAAAAATTTTATTTTTTACAAAAACTAGAAACCTAAATTCCCACCCCCACACTTAAAATATGCAATGTCCTCAATGCATGGAATAGGTGAAAATAGAAATAAAAAGATAGAGATAGAACAATAAAACCTGGGTTGCCTCCCGAAAGCGCTTGGTTTAAAGTCTTCAGCCCGACTCCCCTTTGTGAATTCAACCGGGATCCTTGAGGGTTGTGGTGTAGACTCCCCTTGATGGCTTCTTAGGATTGACATTTGATTGCTTAGGTGCCATGCAAGGAGCATAAGCTTTCATCACCACCATTTCCTTAGGATAGGCATTTTTCTTCATTTCCTTGGTCTTCCTCTTCTTCTTTTTCTTCCTCTTCTTTTTCTTCTCCTTGGGATCTTCAACTTGAGACTTTTGAACTTCAATTTCAGCTTGGGAGGCTGCCTTGAGAACTTCATGCTCAACCTTGGAATTTTTACCTAGAAGAACTTCCACCGGAATATATGGAGCTTCTTTCTCAAGAGTGTCAGGGATGACCATGTCAATATGCTCCACTTGGAGGCATTGTTGAGAAACCTCCTCTTGCCTTCTATTGCCAAATACTTTAAAAGTGATTTGATCACCTCCCGCACCTCTCAAAGTAAGCTTCCCTTTTTCAACATCTATTAAAGCTCTCCCGGTGCTCAAGAATGGCCTTCCCAAGATTATGGGAGTAGTAGGGTTGGCCTCCATATCCAAAATAAGAAAATCAACCGGGAACATGAGCTCACCCACCTTTACTAACACATCCTCCACTATGCCAAGAGGGTACTTTATAGATCTATCCGTCATTTGTAAAGACACCGTGGTTGGACTAATCTCTTTCACTCCAATTTGCTTCGCAACCGATAATGGCATCAAATTGATGCTAGCTCCAAGATCACATAAAGATCTTTCAATCAAGGTGTTACCTATAGTGCACGGGATTGTGAAACTTCCTGGATCATCTTGCTTAATTGGGAGCTTCCTTTGCACAATGGCACTACACTCTTCGGTTAATTGTATCTTTTCATGCTCCTTCAATCTCCGCTTCTTGGATAAGATCTCTTTCATAAACTTGGCATAGCAAGGAATTTGCTCTAAAGCTTCGGCAAAGGGGATGTTCACTTGAAGCTTCTTGAATACCTCCAAAAATTTAGAGAATTGATCATCATGCTTCTTGTTGCTCTTTAACCTTTGAGGAAATGGAATTGGAGGCACATAAGCCTTGACTGGAGGTGCGGGGAGAGAACTATCAGGCCAATCCAACTCAACTGCATATCGTGTTTGTACATTCGGATCATCTTCTGACTTTTCAACTTTTTCTGGGATTGGCCGATCGATCGGGATGGGGTCCGATCGATCGAAAATGCCCCCTGGACACTTTTCAGCTTCCTTTTCCCTTGTTTTGCTGCACTCCCCCTTTTCCTGCAAAATTTTCGCCTTTTCGGCATCAAGATCAGCAGCATTTTGAACTACCTTACCAGTCCGAAGAGTGATTGCCATGCATTGCTCTTTGTCCTTCCCTTTTGGATTCACCTCCGATTGGCTAGGAAAGATACCTCTTTCTCTAGATGACAAAATGTTAGCCATTTGCCCCATTTGAACTTCAAGATTCCGAATGGAAGCACCATAATTTTGCATTAAAGTTGCATGGGCTTGAAGAGTAGCATCGGTTTTGCTCATGAATTGCTCCGTCTTTGTCATAAATTGGGAGGTATGCGTTGTAAGCGTATCAAGACCTCCCGCAAGCTTTGAGAACATGTCATCAATATCCCTCTTCTTCTCTTGGGGCTGCACTAGATGTTGAGGATTTTGTACATTTTGAGTATTGTTCCAAGAGAAGTTGGGGTGATTCCTAAATCCCGGATTGTAGAAGTTGGAATAAGGATCATTGCGGGGTTGATTGAAATTACCTCCACCAATGGCATTCACTTGCTCACTAGGATTAGAGGAAGAAGCAATGAGACACTCCCCCGTAGGATGGCGTCCACAACAATAATCACAAGAAATGTAGGAAGGTGTGTTTTGCATAGCATGTACCCCTTGAGCTTGATTTAGTTTCAATGCATCAATCTTCTTTGCCATAATAGCCAAGGTAGACATAACTTCATCATCTCTACAACTTCCCCGTTGCTTTGGATTCCCCCTCACCGAGGACCAAGAGTTAGTGGTCTTGGCCACTTTATCAAGTAATTCCCGAGCCTCCTCTTGATTTTTGGTCATAAAAGAACCTCCCGCAGCCGCATCAATAGTCTCCTTAGTATGCATGCTCAAACCATTATAAAAAGCTTGGTACACTACCCATTCCGGGAGGCCATGATTTGGGCAACTTCGAATAATTCCTTTAAAGCGCTCCCAAGCTTCATAAAATGATTCAAAATCCTTTTGGGCAAAAGACATGATATCCGCCCTAATTAGCACCGCCTTGCTTGTAGGAAAGAATTTCGTCAAGAATTGTTCCGCCATCTCATCCCAAGTGGTGATAGAGTTGGGAGGCAAAGACATCAACCATCCCTTAGCCTTGTCCCTCAAAGAAAATGGGAATAACCTCAACAAGATAGCATCCTTAGAAGCTCCGTTAATCCCAAAAGTGGTGCACACATGCAAGAAAGAGCGAAGATGAATATTGGGCTCTTCATTAGGAAGACCATAGAAAACCACTGAATTAGAGATAATGTTGATGATAGCCGGCTTGATCTCAAAATTAGTAGCATTGATAGGGGGATAGCGGATGCTTGAAGGATTGGTGTCCCAAGTAGGCCTAGCACAATCCTCGAGAGAGCGAGGATCAAATTGTCTAGGAGGACCTTCAACCTCATCATCACCATGTCTTACATTAACACCTCCACCATTACCATTGCCACCATTCACATTTACAGCTCCACCAAGATCACCAAGATTTCCCCTTCCTTGATTGTCCCCAAAGCCTTCCATTTGATTATTAATAAGCTCTCGTCTAAGATTGTGAAGAGTCCTTTCAATCTCCAAATCAATAGCAATTAATTCTGGATTAGAAGAACGTGTTCCCAAGCTCATACAAGATGAAATAATTTCTGCAGAAAATTAAAAACCGAATTAGCACAAAAATTTCCTAAATTGACACGAAAATAAAAATTTGCCTCAATCCCCGGCAACGGCGCCAAAAACTTGTTGTGAAATTATTCGCAAGCGGACAAGTCGCACAAGTAATAAAGAATGAGTAGAGTATCGTTCCCACGAGGATATTTTAGCAAATTCAAATTCAAAGTCAATTCAAACAATTATTACACTAATTGGCAATGCGAATTGTGATTGTGGTCATTCAAAGCTAACAAGCAACTGCAAAATCACTAAGTAAGTAACAAATTGAACAATTAACTAACAACAAACGACAATTTGATTTCCAAGAAAGTTAAACACTAGGGTTCCTAATTTCACCACCTCTCATCCAATTGAACTCCATTGATTCTTTAACTCTCAATTCTCAAATTAGTTGTTGACAATCAATTTCCCACTCTATTCAATGTTCTATTCCTAGATACATCGAATGTGTTTTCAACATAAATCCGGGTTATTCCTAACACTCGGATTAGTACATTGTAAACCCATTAAGATCAATGGAAATCACTTAACAATTGCATAAGTCATAAACCTATATTTCTATGGTTCATTCAACTTATGTTTTCTATGGATTCTTGCAACCTTAGGCCTATCCTTCCGGACTCAACTCAAGCTAAAAATCATTCAAATGGTGATCAAGCATTTGAAAGCAATAAGTGTATCCATAGAAAATCAACAACAATAAGAGAGATTAAAGGCTAAAAATCAAGTTCATTCAACATTCAAAGAGGGGTTCCATTAGGACCCCTAGTTAAAGGATTAGTTCCTCATAATCACGAAATACAACTTGAAATCCATACTAGCAGTCATTTAATACAAGAAATGAGAAGAAATTAGATGAAACCCCTGAAATTCCAGCTTGAGCTCCCAAGGGTTGCCGTCCAAGCTTGAGAGAATTTCTCCAAAGTTCCAACCCCCTCAAAACCTAGCAACTTATTCCTTTTATACTCCCCATGACCCAGAGTCGTTTATCTCACAGGATGATGTCGTTTTGAGCTAGAAACACGTGAATTCGGGTCTTTTCCGCGAAACTGCGCAGTGCTGTGAATAGTACTCCGATCGATCGGGAATAGTCCGATCGATCGGAAATACAATCTGTCTCGATGATATTTTTAGGTGTTTTGGCAGGTCCGATCGATCGGGAATATGGCCGATCGATCGGAAATCAGTACTGGGCTCCAAATCTTCATTTTGCACTCTTTTCCTCCCTTTCTTGCCTTGACACCTATAATATGCAAATAGAGCTTTCTTTGGCAATATTAACTCTTAATCAACTCAAAATGCAATGAACTTATGCGTAAATGATGCACAAATGTATGTATATATTTGACACATCAGATCCCAACTAAGCCCTGTCTCTCCGATCATCATCTTCTCCCACAAGAGCCATTCTTTATTGAGGTTATCCCATTTATTTTTCAGTTGGGTATGATCAAATGATTTGCCAGTTCTTTCAACGAATAATGCAACTATCTTCTTCCACCCTTCCTTTGAGAAGTGAGTGTTAGGCTTATCCCCGACCCTAACTTGATCCACACAAATTTCCACAAAGGATTTTATTAGCAAGGCATCCTAGTTTGCCTTGTCAGCTTGAGACGCATCTCCAGCAACTTGGGTTGTCCAATGACTTATGCTACAACAATTCAATCATGTAGATACAGAGAATCCAACAAGAAATCAAAAAAAAATCCACACAAGTCACAGTTACTTTTACAAACTCAAACTAACAAGAACAAACACACTGAATACATGATTACAAATGCATAGCCTTGGCATCCCCCTTGTCTGTCAAAAATATGATAGTTCTATTACACATAACCCATGTAAATGTTACCAACAAACAAAGAAATACAAAATAAAAGCCACAAATACCTCAAACGAACCAACAAAAATAGAAACCCAAAACCCATATAAATCAGATATTGGTTACAACAAGATGAAGATTAATCAAAAGAGAGAATCACACTCTCTAAATCAAAGGATAACATACCTGCAGTGATTGCTAAAGATGAAATCGATCATAGTAGAAGCAGGAAGAATGCAAATGAAGAGAACAACTGCGCCTGGAGAGAAATCTCGTGATTTAGGTTAAAATGGACAGAGGGACAAGGCGTGTAATTATCAGATAAAATTGAGGGCAATTGTGTAAAGAGAGATAAATATTTGACACCGAAAGTGTTGTTCCGTATTTTTTTTAACGAAAAGTTGTTTTCATAAAACGATTATACAAATGAAATGAGCTCTCGCGAGCTTACGCTTAAAACGCGACTTCGTAGGTTTAGTTCCGATAGAACACTCAGCCAAACACGCGATTTGACAAGCAGATGACAACTGCTCTCAAAAATTCAGTTTTTTGGGTGTATAACGGAGCCTCAAACACGCCCTAATATCTCTTGGTTTTCCTACGTTAGGAATTCATTTGAAAAAAAGACATTTTCATGTCATCATTTTACACACAATATACAACATAAATAACTGGTCAAGTCAGGTCATGACTTGGCCTGTTAACGAGTCAGGTTTAATTAGACCCGAACCCCCCATTTAGCCAGATATATGTAATTTTAGACCCAATTTCCCAATTAGACCCAAACCCATTTACTTGATTTCTTAACGGATCTACAAATTTCTCCTATTTGGGATTCGTTGTTGAAACATACCCAATTGAGTGGATATAAGAGGAGTTTCTTTTTTAACAGACATTTTTTCTTAAATACCGCATAGAATTATATTTGCGGTTGGAATCGAACATTGTGTACACATATGTCTAACCCAACCCAACCCAACCGATTGCCAACCAAGTCAATTCTCGTTGATAAAAAAAAAGATGAAAACTTGAAAGGAAAGTATATTGTTCTGCTAATTAATAATTATCTGATTGAATTCATTTGATCCTACTCATGCAAGAAAAAGTAACCTTGATGACAAGTTTTCTTAAACTAAAGCCAATACATTCAATTGGGAATAAATTGTAATTCAAAACAGGGAATAAATATAGTCAAGTTAATTTATATAATCCTTGATAAATCCATATCTTTCTTGATACGCTTGCTTATCGATATTAAGTTATTGATCTAGAGCTAGCTAAATTAATGATCTTCCAACACCAGCAGATGTATCCGACAAAAAGATATCGGTTAACAGACTTTATATTAAGAATGGAAATTAATTAGTTATGAATTATGACACTACAAGAAAACACGGATTTAGTGACGGAAATTATTCCGTCGCTAAATTAGTAATTAGCGACAGAAAATCGTTGACTTGCTGTCGCTAAAGTCAAAAAAAGCAATGGCATTTTAGTGACAAAATTAATGATGGAAAATTCCGCCGCCAATATATTCCGTCGCCAAATCCCTCGCAAATTCGGGCCGCGTTAGTTGGCAACGGATATTTTCTTTCGTCGCTAAATATGGTGATGGAAATTTTATTCCGTCGCTAAATTGAAAACATTGTAAAATTAGCGGCGGAAAATATGTTTCGTCGCTAATATTTGCGACAAAATTGGATTTCTGTCGCAATTTTAGCGACGGAACTTATATTTCGTCGCTAAATTTAGCGACGGACTATTCTGTCCGTCGCAAATATTTCGTACACTGACAATTGAATTAAAATATCATTCAATTTTATGAAGTTAACGACGGAATACAATTGTCGTCGCTAACTTAATTTCCGTTGCCAAATTTTCATACACTGACTTCTGCCAAAAATTTTTTTTGACATATTTGGTTGAATTAGTGACGGATTGTACTTTCCGTCACTAACGTTAGCGATGGAAACTAGATTCCGTCGCTAAATCAGCTTTATCTAAAGAAATCAATTTGCTTTATACTGACATCTAGGACATAAAATTTTGCTTTATACTGACGTAAGGACATAAAAATTGATTCTTCAGCATTGATTATTATGTTATTTGATTTCTTTTAATTTACAGTATCTTCATTCTCAACTTATATATAAGATAGATATACAATTTGAATATATATAATATAATATTTACTTTGTGATGATCTTTGAGCTATGCTAGTAACTTTTTTCACCAGGTATTGTCACTGTTATCGATCAGTTATCATGAATTAAATATTATATTAATTTTTACTTTTAATATAGGATGACTACAATAGGTTGATGGCTTCTCGATCATTGAGCTCTGATGCTGGTAGCGAGGTAGCTTTTCAGCCAGCGGATGAGACTTCAATATTCATAGAGGCGATTGGGGGGTACAACAAGAAAGGTCGTGTTTACGGTCTTGGATCAGAGTCGCGTCGTTTGCGCTACTCATCATCTCCCTCCTTCAGATCACAGTCTCAATATAGCCAACAGGAGATGGAGGAGCACGTGGCTCGGATGAACGCCGAGTTACATGAGCAACTTTTAGATCAGCGACATACGATTGTTACCCTGGAGCAACGGTTAGAGTCACAAGACCAGAGGATGATTGAACAAGAAAAAAATATGCTTGCACAAAGTCAGATGATGCAGAATATATGTGCTCAGTTTGCTATGCAAACCCATGGTGTTGGCCCCGTCGGTGACCGCGATAATAATGATGATGTTGTGGATGATGACGAGGATGATGCTGAGGATGATGACGATGAAGATGAGGATGAGAATGAGATTCTCGGGTAGTTGAATTTGTTTTGTTCAGCCTAGGTGGTTCAATTTGTTTTGTTTTTGTTCAACCTGGTTGGTTGAATTTATTTTGTTATACCTGTTTTAATTTAAGATAATTGACAATCTGTTATGGAGATATTTTTATATAATTTTTACTTATTTTAAATTTTTTTTGTCATTTTAATATAAGTATCTTAATTTAATAATATTATTGATAATAATTTAGAAAATATTAAAATATAGAAAATAAATATTGTAAAATAATTAAAAATATTAACGACAGAAATATTTTGTCACAAAATTGATTCTATTTTTCAATTTTCAATAAATACACTTTTTCATAAAATCAAATTTATAGTTTTGCGTCGGAATTTTGTTACAATTCCGTCGTTGAAGTAATATTCTATTATTATTAAAAATAATAAAAGAAACATTATTTAATTACTTAGCAACGGAATGTCCGTCGCTAAAATTATATCGTAATAATTTTGAATATAAGGAAAAAAATTATTAATTGGTTAGCGACAGAATATCCGTCGATAAAGGCGAGGCCAATTAGCGACAACATATAGGTCGTCGCTAATTTGGCAATGACTAATCCGTCGCTAATATTCCGTCGCTACTTCATCACGAATTCCGTCAATAAATTTCCGTCACTAAATTCCATCATTAAAATTTTGCGACGAGCAATTTAACGACGACATAATTTCCGCCGCCAATTCTGTCACTAATGAATTTAGCGACGGAATGTCTTCATTTTGTGACGGAGTTTTCCGCCGCAAAATATCTTGTTTCTTGTAGTGTGAGGAGGAACACCAAATCCATTAGCAATGCTACTCAGAAGCTCGACAAGAAGCTCAACTAATCATCTTTATCTCACTAATTTAATTAAAAAAAAAAAAGAAGGGATGATGTCTTGAATATATTTGTCTACAGGATTTTTATAGCTGTAAATTTTATCAATGTTCACATATTCTCGAACAGGGAACAGTAAAAAATATTTACTTTAATAAAAAAAAAAGAAATGGGAATCGATATATCAGTGCCGGCCCTTGCCCAAAGCAGCCAAAGCTGGTGCTTTGGGCACCAGCCGGCACAGGGCACCAAAAATTTTTTTATACCCAACCTCTGCATCAGCCAAAACAAATAACATATTTTCTCTTTGTTTCTGCAAATCTTTCACTGCCCAGATCAACGAAATATCCTCCTCTTCTTACTTGTAATTTTTCATTTCTCTGTGTTTGGTTGAAATTTGAGTTTGGCTGTTGATAAGCAAGACGAATTGAAGAGATTGTCGGCCTGGTTTAGGTCGTCTGCTCGTCAGTCACGAGGTTGAAGATGGGCTGTTTTTCATCCTCCTAATGGGCCTTGTTTCACACGAAAGCCTATCTTTTACTAGTTGGTCTAATTATCAAACTAATTCATGATCCATTTTAAGTGGCCCATTACAGGCTCGTTGGTCATTGCAAACAAGTCCAAGTTCCAGATCCAGCTATATATATTTTGCACTTGTCTTCTCTCTCTTTTCTTCGATCGTCTTCTTCTCTCCATCTCTAATCTCCATGAACATCACAAATATCAAATTATATTTGCCATGATGGGTATCCAATAATTTTTCATTTCTTATAATATGGCACCATTTTACGGTGCCGCTTTGGACACCAAGGAGGCTAAGACCGACCCTGTGATGTATTATGTTTCTCTAACTTTTATATCACTAATGTAATAAAAAAAAATAACTGCTGTCTTGAATATATTCTGTTCACCTATTATCGGACAGTGGTGGTGATCGGTAAAATATATTTACTTTAAACAAAAGTTATTAGTGATTCTCTCAATCTTTTTTGCACATATTAGTCTAACATAAACTTTGACTTTAGCACATATATATATATATAAATACCAGTCAATATTTTTAGCTTGGCAGTTTAAATATCTGGGCGCTGTTTGTTTGGGCATAAAAGCTAACAGTATATATGAAAGGTCTGCTCACATGGGGGCATGTGATATTCCCCTCCAAATGTATGCATTTTTCTATTGGATTTGGAACCTTTTTGAATTGTAAGACCATTTTCAACCCAAGTGGTATATGGGGTTGCATTCTTCCTAACTTCTAAAATAGCACTTTTAGAAGAAAATTTTCTTCTCCAATCCAAGTGGTATATAGGGTTGTATTATACAACTTCTTATCATGAAGTGTTAAATATAGCTCCCAAATGAGGAGATGAAAAAATTTGGAGGGAAATAAAGTTTGGAGTTAAGAGAGAGTTTCACATTAAAAAAAATTAAAAATATAAAGAAATCACTTTGCACTAGTTTCTCAACCAGGAGGGAAAAGAACCCGTTTCGAAGAAAAAAATCGTAAAATAAGTTTTTCTTGAACACACTTTTGTATGATATGCAATAATAAGTTAAATACTGAAACTGCATCTACGATTCCAAAAGGTATGTTTTAGGCCTCCAAATGCAACAGTTCAAGTTTTTTTTAGTTCGGATAGATATAGGAATGAAGCACAATGGAATGGAAGACCTTTTTGAATAACTGAAAGTTTGTTTGCTTGTAAAGATTATCAATTAATAATTAGGAAACATACGGAATAATAAACGATAATCGAACACCACAATTTTTACGAGAAAACCCAAAAGGGAGAAAATCTCGAGTCTGTAATGCAACCAACATTGAAACAATGCACTATGTATAAGAAAGATTACAAAGAATAGAACCTGACTTCACTCACTCTATTTCTTTGAATAACAACCCCCAACCTTTATCTAGCATATGTGTAGTATCCCATTTCGGTCTTACCCCAGTCTCTCATGCATTGAAAATCATGAGACAGTGGATTACTTGTTGAACACTTTATGTAATATTATGATTGGGCTTTAATTTGGGCCCTTCATATGGAGTTGGGTTGGAGTATTCCTATTAACATGGAGGGTCCTAAGTTAGTTCACAACAATCAAGGTTCTACGGGTGACATCCTATATGACTAAGCCTCTACGCCTAGTGGTGGATTCAAGTCGACACGTCAAGAACACATAAACAGATCAGTAATACAGACAAATCATCGGCGAGTCAGTATAATGCCTCCTCACTTTCCTCATGCTTCTAGAAAGACGGGATCTTTTGAATGAAATTTCCAGAATTAACAAGGGATTTTCCTTGACCTCTTTCAACCAAATCAACTATAAGGCCCAGTTCTTTAAACTGTATCAGGTTCCGCTCGCCAAGCCGAATTGTGGTCCAATTACAATCACGCCCAAATGCCTTTCTTTTCTTAGAGAAAAGCCAAGGATTTTCGTCAATTCTTATGAGAGAATTGGACCACGTGACCAATCAGGATGGACTAAATGAGGACGAAGGAGAGTTCAGCAAGAGAAGAAGGAAGACGAAAAATAAGGACTCAAACTCACATCCAATCATCCTGCGGTCAGGTATACTCTGAACTAAAACATGTTGTTTTTAATATATAAAGGGGGAATATTAAGACGACCACCAGACATTATCATGAATGTGGAAATCGGACAGCACCTTTGAAATCATTCATTAGTCATCACCATTAGATCAAATCCCTACGCCTGTGATCTTGTCATAGAACTTTCTTTTGAGACTGCATGTTTTCCAAGCAGCCATCATCTATCCTTATCCCACATTTACATCATGGTAGGTAGTGTTCCACGCATATTGTATGTATTTGTGTCCCCTATTTATCACTCGAAAATAGGAAGTGTTTCACATGTCTAGCATTCACCCGAGACTCCTACATCATCCCCATATCATATGTTGTCTCATGTGCAAACTCATCATATACTGCATTATTCCCCTAACAGTAAGGCTTTAGACCATCACTCATAAGTAGGGATGGCATTTTGTGCCCGACCCGCTCCGACCCGCCCCGACCCGCACGGATTTTCCCCGATCCGAGACTTGTGTGGAGCGGGGACGGGGGCAAAGAATTTTAACCCAGGCGGGTGCGGGGCGGGGGCGAATATGCTTCCCGACCCGCCCCGCACACCCGCCCCGCAATCCGCCCCGCCCCCGCCCCACAATACATTTTTATGTACCTAATATATATATATATATATATATATATGTATATATATAATTTCTTTTATAATATAGATGAATATTTGTTTATCTAAACATATATTAATTTGATATTATTATTAAAATCAAAGTAACCTCTAAACTTGTTTGGTAAGTCTTAAACCTAAGTACTAAACATTAAAAACCTAAATATTGGATAAATATTGATAAAAACATAACCCTAAATATTAAATTAAATATGGCCTAACTTAAATTGACTTGATTTGAACACATTCTAATATAGTAATAAACTAATAATGTTAAAATAGAGATTTGAATGCTTAGTTTAATCCAATATAAATAATCCCTTAACCCTAAGCACTAAATAATCCATGAATCCTAAGCCTAAGCACTAAATAATTCATAAACCCTAAATCCTAAACTTGAGCGTTAAACCCTAAAATTAACCCAATATAAATAATTGCTAAACCCTAAGCACTAAATAATCCATGAATCCTAAGCCTAAGCACTAAATAATTCATAAACCCTAAAACCTAAACCTGAGCGCTAAACCCTAAAATTAATCCAATATAAATAATCCCTTAACCCCAAGCACTAAATAATCTATGAATCCTAAGCCTAAGCACTAAATAATTCATAAACCCTAAACCTGAGCGTTAAACCCTAAAATTAATCCAATATAAATAATCCCTAAACCGGGTTTAGTAAACCCTAAGCACTAAATAATCCATGAACCCTAAACCTAAGCACTAAATAATTCATAAACCCTAAACTTTAGCGCTAAACTCTAAAATTAATCCAATATAAATAATCCCTAAACCCTAAGCACTAAATAATCCATGAACCCTAAACCCTAAACCTTAGCACTAAATAATTGGATCAAGTAGTTTGGACTTTGGATGATTGTATGTTTATTTTAGATATTTGGATTAAGTAGTTTGATGATTATTTTGAATGCTTAAATTGTAGTAACTTTGATTGTATGTTTATTGAGGATTTTAGGTGTTTATTTCATTATTTGTATATGTCGGGTCGGGTCGGGTCGGGTTTTGTCGGATTTGTGTGGCCCTTCATCGGGGCGGAGACCCGCGGATTATAACGGGGCAGGGACGGGGGGAAAAAGTTCCCCCGATGTGCGGGGCGGGGCGGGGGCGGGGGGCTCCCACTGAGGTGCGGGGCGGGGGCGGGGCAGCCATGATCCGCCCCCGCCCCGCCCCGTTGCCACCCCTACTCATAAGTCACCGCACTTTCTTCATAAGGTTTCACAAACTGCAGGTGGTACACTCGATCTGACCAACTCCCAATCCATTTTTTTCTTATGCTTTATACTGTAAATATGTATACATGTTATTGTAGCTCTCCGAACTCCACATATCTCAGGTGATAACCACTACAAGAAAACAGCTATTTAGCGATGGATATTTCCGATGGACATTTTTCTGTTGTAAATCATAGATTTTGCGATGGAATTTTCACAAATTTCCGTCATTAAAGTTTGTTAAAATTTTAGAACATTTTGTGACGGAATTTGCGTTTCCATTATAAAAAAATTCGTCGCAAATTCCGTTGCAGTTTATGACGCGAATTCCTGCCAACATTTGCAACGGAACATCAACAGACTTTAGCAACGAATTTAGCGATGAAATCAAATTTCATTGCAAAAGTTCATCGCAAATGCCGTTGCAGTTTATGACACGAATCCCCTCCAACATTTGCAACGGACTTTTGCAACAAAATTTGATTCCGTCACTAAATCCTATCTTTTGACACTCCTTCCAGAAAATCTAACGTTTTCTAGTGCAACTTAGCGACGAAATTTGTATTCCGTCGCAAGATTAGTAGCAGAATCAAATGTCGTCGCAAAAACGTAGCGACGGACACTAAATTCCGTCGTTAAATCTTATCTCCTGACAACCCATTCAGAAAATCTTACTTTTTTTGATACAAATTAGCGACGGAAATAATTCTGTGACAAATTTCATTGGTAAATTTTATCTTCTAGCATTAAACTCCTTCGGAAATCTACTTTTTCTGACACAAAATTTGCGACGAAAATAATTTCGTTGCAAATTCCGTTGCTAATATGTCATAAATAATTTTAGTATATCATTGCTGCCTCTTTTGCCCATTTATCTCTTTTTTCATTTTGTTCTTCCCCTTCATCTTCCTTGCTTCATCTTTTTCATTTGATAATGGAGGTTCCTAAGTCTAGTAGAAGGATGTACAATAAGGTCGGACCCAATCGAATGGGACCTAGTGATGAGTTTTTTATTGGGGTCGAGCAGTTCGTTTCTGATGCGTGTGGAAAGAATCTACGATTTGTGGGCACAGGAACAATACGGTGTCCATGCGTGAGATGTAAATGCACAAGATTTCAGGAGTTGGATGATATAAGGGTGCATTTATATAGAAAAGGTTTTCAGCTTGCATATCATTACTGGACAGCTCATGGTGAAGAAATGCCTGAAATCCCCCTGTAGAGACTGCCAATGTGCAAGCAAATGATGGAACCTAATGAAGTGGACGAATATTCTTCAGGGCAAATGAATGAGAAAGAGACTGATAATGACAATGAAGAATAAGAATTTGATGATTTTGAGACAAAAGAAGAGCCCAAAGATGATTAACAATGTGTGTTTATTTATTTGATGAATATTATACTTTAGTTAATTGTATGGATTTCTTGTTAATTTTAATTTCTATGAAAAATATTATTGCAGTGTCAATTATTATATGTAAATAATATGTGTGTGTATATATTGTGTGTATATATAAATAAATATAAGTATATATATGTATATGTGTATATATATACACGTATAAAATATATTGAGACTATACTGGGTGGTATTGGGATCTTTGAAGTATCAATTATCAATTATAAATAATGTGTGTACATATATATATATATAATATCATAAAATTTGACTTTCAAATTTCACAAGGATGTCGGGCGGTAGTGGGAAAAGTTATCAAATTTTCAGTATGCCCTAATTCCCAAATATCTCATCTGTATGAGAAAAAAAGATGTGAAACCCACTCACTCTCTCCGTCTCTCGTTCCTTCTAGGTCTCTCGCACACCGAAACTCTTGTCCATCGCTAGGTCTCTCATTCAATCTCTCGCTCATTCTATCGCACAGTCTCTCGCGACAATCTCTCGCTCACTTCGTCGTCTTGCACGTTGCTTAGGGTGTATCTCTCTTGCGATTTGAGATTTATTTCTCTGTTACGTTGTTTCTTCTCCCTTGATGTTGTGTTTTGTTTCTCTTGATGTTGCACTGTGATTTGTTAAGAATTATTGGTGTAGGATACTTCCAAACTTCCAGATAGGTTGGTAAATGGCATTCATTTGATTTTCTATTTGTTAACTACTGTCATTATTTTTTGAATCCTAAGTCACTTTGGTAGAATAAAGAATTTGTTAAAATTGAATTTATAGATGTATTTACTTCAATATTTACAGTGTTGAAGTCTAGCTTGAGACGTAACTATGATATTCAATTGCAATATTATTTAGCAATGTTAGAGGAATATTTACTGAGTTGAAAGGTCAGTATTTGGGCACTCTAAAAAAAAGGTCTATTTGGGTAGTATTATTTTTTGTACATGAAGGTACTTGTGAGCATGCTGTGTTATGTTGTTCAATACTTTAAGTTGATCTTAGAAGGCAATGCAACTTTAGCAACAACAGACCCGTGTAGGAAATATGAGAGTGATTTTATTTACATTACTCTGGTGCATGACAAGTTATTAACGCCAAAAGGTTGTTGCTTCTATTACTGGGTCCTCCAGCCTATATGTTTTCACAAGGGGCCTTCAGAAGCTAATGGCTAGGGTCGTATTCTTTAGGTAATCACCACCCGATTCAGTTTTCTCCAAGAGTGACAACACAACTGCAGTATTTATAATTTTGAACATTAGATATCATGTAGCCTATTGTGTGTTAATTGTGCAATGTTATTTAGTGAGTACTTTGTCTATGGCATTACTGAACTATTGTGTACTCTAAGAGAAAGTGTCAATTGCATTACTACAATATTGTTTAGCTTGCATTGGAGGACATGGCTAGTGATCAATTGACGGACCGTGGCCATCTACATCCGGTTGAGGTCGTCTCTCTCGACGCGGTAGACCCATCATAAGGAATGTGAAATGTTTGCACCCTCATGCCACAGCCTCCTCTCCCTCCTTTGTGAATTCTGATCAACCAACCATTCAAGATCTTCCTACTTTATCATCTCCCAGTCACTTCACTGCTGATATACTGACAGGGGAAAAAAATTGAGCATCTGAGGATAGTTGTTCTCACACTGGTGGCTCTATTCCTCACACGGAGTACCGTAAGAGAATGGTAAATTTTGACTAAATTTAACAATTTCAATTTTTGTTTAAAATTTAAATATCATATGCCTTTTGTAATTTTAATTGTAGAAGATGGAACTTGGCCAGGATCTCACCAAGGCAGATGTGTTTGTTCGCACTCATGGAAAAAAGAGTACGCAACAATTAATCGATGGACGAGCCACAACTACATTTGTAAGTATTTAAATTTATATATATATATATATATGGACAATGCCAGAGACCTCCAAAATATCACCCTCAAAAGTCCCCTAAATTTATGTGACATTAAAATAGATATTGATTAAAAACACACATGTAGGGTCCACTTCATATCTAACACTCCACATTAAATGAGGGTCTTTTGGGGGGTCACTTTTTGGGGATCTCAAGCATTATCCTATATATATAGTACTAATATAGAGCTAGGTTGTTGGCATCTCTTTTACAAAGCTACAATGAACCCCATTCGTTTGTTTTTAATCTTCAGTATTGCTGTTTAAATATCTATGTTTCCTGAAATTTGGAAAGCAATGGTGTCTTAGCTTGAACATATTTGGATATATTTATTTTAGCTCATTTGATTGCATATTTTTTTGTTTGTGTCTACTTACACATCTGGGATGTCCTATTATTCTCTATTTTTTTCTTCAATATATTGTGTTGTTGTTTGTTTTTGTCGTACCAATATTCATAAGCATTAGTATCTTCTTTTGCAGGAAAAATTTAACAAGCTGAAGGAGGACATTCTGCCATAGCGATCAGTCTCCTCCATCAGTGAGTCACCTCTTGAGCCGTTGGACGAAGATCTTTTATTCCTTACGACGACTGGTGGGAAGAATAAGAAAATCGCATCTACGGGCTTGGATCTGAGGCAAGCTTTTTGCCCAGTTCTTCATCTTGCTCCAATGGACATTCCAGATTGTATACTTAGGCGGAGTTGAAGCCAGAGTTAGAGGAGCGCATCGCTCAGATGAACTTTGAGTTATTGGATGAGGTCGGTGACTTGCAACAGCGGATGCAGGATCAGGAACGGATTGTGCAGCAATTATTTTCTCAGATGCAGATGCGATCCCCCAAAAACAACCCTAAAGATAATCGTGCTTCACATGGACTTCATAAAAATACTAAACCACTTATGTATAATATTAATTTTTATTAGATGCTATTTCTTGCACATTTTGATAATATATTTTTAATGGAATTATGAAATTGATAATTATAGTTGAACTATAATAATATCGAATTTAAAAAATCATTATTATAAAACATAAAATAAAAAAATGAAAAATATTATAATTAGCACGGAATTATCAAACAAATTTTGTCACTAATATTTTTATATAAATAAAACATATTTATTTAAATAAATTAAAATTTAGAAAATAGAAATTTTGTGATGAAAATCCCATCGCAGAAGTCATGGCAAATTTGCTCCACAAAAATTTAAATTTTAAACATAATATATTTTGCGACGGAATATGCAATCACAAAATGCGTGGCCAATTAGCGACGGAATATTCCGTTACAAATACTCAAAATTTAATTTTTATCCATTAATTTGCGACGGGATTTTAGTCACAAATTCCGTTGCAAAATAATTTCGTCGCTAGTCTGTCGCTAAGTGTCGTTGCAAATAATCCGTCGTAATTTTTCGTCGCTAATCTTTTGCGACGAGTGTTTTTGTAATGGACAAAATTCCATCGAAAAAATTATTAGTGACGAAATTTCGATGTTTTGCGATGAAAAATCCCGTCACAAAAAATCTATTTTCTTGTAGTGAACTATCCACTTGAGACAGATATTGTGGGGTGCTTGACACGTTTTCCACACATAATAAGACCCCCAAGAATGTCTGAGTGTGCACTTGCATCGTAATCCCAATTATGATAATATGTTTCACACAACAGGAATCTACCTTAGCCGTGCCTCAAAATCCACCAAGAATTTGTAACGAGACGATCTTATTAGGAATCCACCGAGCTCAAATCACCATTGGAGTCCACCAAGGGTATTTGGGTGACTGCTTATGAATCTGGAATCCACCAGAAAAATCTTCAAAAATAATTTATTTTTCACTCACAATTAATTACTCTCTTAATCACCTATACACTTGATCTAGCACCCAAAAATAAGAGAGGACAATGACATGAAACAAAACACTCGTAGCTGAAGTCACGATGTCAGAAATTTCTCAATTTGCTTTGATCCCGATGTTGGAGAATAATGCCAAGCTTTATACAAAACCTGTTTCAATGTAGAATGATATGATAATAATTAAATCCATCTTATCGGTTTGTTAAATCTCGACAATTATAAATGATTTTTTTCAGTTTACTAGTAAATATTATCACTTTGAGAGATTTTAACAACTAGTAGATAACTGAGTTTTATTTCAACTTAACGAGTATTACGATTTATCCAAATCACTGAGATAAGCTCTATCTACCTTAATCACATATGATAATTTAGACATTGTGCTGATATAACATAATCCAATTCCATCGTCTATGCAATCAGTCATCCGACAGATAAAATATGTTAAGACATATTCAATCAGAATAACCTACTTCAAGGTTACTTCCGTGCAGACATGTTTATACAAAAAATGTGAGTGACCATGCGCTTGTCATAACCAATTAAGATTAAATATCTTACGATAAGTCATAACTATACTGGCAACGTTTCTCTTCTTTTCTGTTTTTTTACAAAGGTGTATGAGGTTTCTATGACTAATCCCTTGAACCGTACATTCTCCTAATTCTCACACGAAACCAGTAATTACCGACCCGATCCAAACTTTGGGGTTGGTCCTTAGAGAATATATTCAAGCAAATGGGGAATATATCCATGTAATTAGGATTTGATGCTGAAAAAAGAAGCATAAATTATCACAAAACGAAAACATCTTTGTAGGTCTCGAATTTTGGATTGAAAGGAGCCAAAAAAAAAAAAAAAAACACAGAGCGCCGAGATGATGTTATTTGATAATGATAATCTTAGTTAATCAAGTACTTAACTAAAACTAACCGCCCCATGATCCAATAAAGAACCTCTTTATTATTCCTTAATTTATCTACTTTTGTGTGCTAAATCCTCTAAATTAATGATCAGTCTAGTTATGTACACTTTGACTGCTCAAAATTCAGAGCATTCCAAAAAAAAAAAAAACGTGAAGCTCACTCCTCCAGTGAACATGGGCATGCTTTACAAAGGCAATTGATTCTCGTTTTAGGTACACAATAAAGTAGAGGTTCTTTTTTTTTATCCATTTAGCATCCTTGGTGCAATTATATACCAATCAGCACAAGAGGGAGACTATGCAGACTGGGTATCCTCCCTCCAACTAACTCTAGTTGTCCTTTTTGCCAGCAAGAAGAGGAAACTGTTGACCACCTTTTTTTCTTTGTGAAGGCCCAAGAGATATGGTATAGAATCATGAATTGGTGGGGGCTAGAGTGGTGCACCGGTAACATTTTATGCAGTTTGTTTGAACAATGGTCTACCTTTGCTATAGGTAAGATACAACAAAAGTTTGGTTTTTGATGTTCTATGCTGCTGTGTGGACATTTTGGACAGAAATGAATAACCTAATATTTGAGAACAGGCAAGTAGAATGGGAGAATGTGTTATATTTGATCTTCATTAGATATGGATTATGGTTGAAAGCCTTGAACATTCACATGCCATATAGTGGTCCTGAAATCATGAACTCCTCTGATGGTCTTAAATTCAAAACTATGATTCAGAAGCCTTCTAGGCTTTTTGTAGGTTGGTCTGCTCCACCCAAGGGCTTCTTGAAGTGGAATACAGATGCTTCTGTTCAGGGTTCTTTTTCTGGGGGAGGTGGCGTGCTAAGAGACAATATGGGGAATTTTGTGTGCATCTTCTCCTGCCCTTCAGATAATTTGGATATCAATAGTACTGTAGAGCAAAAGGCAATACGTCTTGCTCTTCAAATTTCTGTAGATCATGGAATAGATGATATTGAAGGTATTATTGTAGAATCAAATTCTTCAAATGCAGTAAACTGGCTCTTAAAAGGCTCCTCCACTCCATGATTGCTGGCTCATGACTTCAATGCCATCATAAACCTCTTCAGCCATTTATCTCCAATTACTTTTAAACAAGTCTGGCGAGAGTGCAACTCCGTAACTGATGCGCTAGCTAAACAGGGTACAACCAGAAAACGTCTTCTTGTTGCGTGGTTGAATGATAGTTATTAACTGTCCTTTTTTGGCTTTGAGTGTTGTTTGTACTCCTTTTAAGTTCACTCTTAATAAAATAAGTGCTTTTCTCAAAAAAAAAAAAACCACTGATTCTCAATTTTTTTACCAAATATAACACTCCATAATCCATATCTATCTTAAGTTGTGTATTTCTATAGCTAACTTAATTAATAAAGTTTCTATGAATGTTTAATTATGTCATACACATACGTTGATTCAATATATTCAACTGTAGATATTTATCTCCTTTTAAAAAAAAAACCTGTAGATATTGATCGCATGACAACATTTGCAATCTTGGCATTGCTGATTTTGAAAACAGATTAATGATTTGGCAATGCCACGATCTTCCAACACCAGAGGCGTATCCGACAAAGAGATATATCGGTCAACAGAATTTATATTAAGAATGGAATTTGAAATGAGTAGGAACACCAAATCCATTAGCATGCTAGACAGAAGCTCGACAAGAAACTTCAATAATCATGGCCATTAATCATCATTATATCACTGATTTAAATTTGTTTTGAATAAATTTGTTTACAGGATTCTTCTAGCTGTAAATTTTATCAATGTTCACATATCGTCGAACAGGATTCTTCTAGCTGTCAATTTTATCAATGTTCACATATTCTCGAACAGGGAACAGTAAAAAAATATTTACTTTAATCAAAGAGATACGGGAATCGATCATGTTGTTTTAATGATTTAAAAAAGTAACAAAGACAAGAGAAAGTTTGTTTTACTGACTCGGATTCCCTGATTCTCTAACTTTTTGTTTGACTAGATGCATGTGTGAAGAGTCAATATTTTTTGCTTGGCAGTTTGGTTGCATGTGTAGGCGCTGTTTGTTTTATAACTGTATGAAAGGTCTGCTCACATGGGGGGCCAGGCATGTGACATTCCCTTCCCACTTCATTCTTAATTTCTCATCAACAAGACTAGGGGTGCCCATTCAATTTTTGATTCGGTTTTTAATCATAACTGAAATATCCGAATCGATTCGGTTATGATATTTTAGAATCCATAACCGAACCATATATGTTCGGATAATCAAACCGAAATAACCATATTTTTCAGATTAGATTGGATCGGTTTTCGGTTTTTGAAGAAATGAAAAAAAAAGTATGAATAAATCTCAGATAGAGTGAGAAAATAGCCCATGATCTACTCCAACTCTATCTAACAATGTTTGATAAAAATTCATGATAATGATAATAAAAAAAATCGAGAGAAATAATATGATCAAGAAAAAAAAAACATACATGAAGATATCTCCCCACTTTCGCTTTAGTAATAATCAATCTTAATTTATAATTTATGTAATGATTACGTTAATTGGTATCTAAATTTATAATTTGTTATGAAGATATAATCAGAATTTTACAAATACTACTTGGCCTCCCATAGTCCCATATTCCAAGATGTAACTTATATATATATATATATAACCTAATATATATTTATATAATATGTACAATATAATATATCATATATGATATATATAATATAATATATAATATATATTAATATTATTCGGTTTTTTTGGTTACAAACATAACCATAACCGAAAAATCATAACCACAAAAATATTCAAAAATTTACTAAAATCATAACCGTATCCGAAACCATAACCAAAAATCATATCCGAAAATCGAATAACAACGGCTATTGATCAGTTTCTCTGTTACAGATCGATTGTGGAACCCCCTAAACAAGACAAGAGAATTAATATGTAATAAATCAAAGAGTCAAAGAAGGAGGGTTAATAATTAAATCGACACTATTGGAATACGTATACAATGGGATTTCCATACCTAATATTTACAGTCCACAAAACCCTAATTCTAGGGGTGGAATCAGGAATTGATGTTGGAGGAAACTGTTAAAAGTTTGGCGGGGGTCTAGGGGTAGCGCCCTCAGAAAAAAAAAAAATTTAGCCCTATTTACAACATTACACCTATTTTAAAATGAAATTATTGATGTATATTCATCTTGATGTTTGTTCTCATAAAATAACCCAAAATGTTAATAATGAGAGAATAGAGATATTATTGCTATCTTAGGAACAATATTTGATGTTGTGATGGCAACACCTGATAAGATGGCTCACGTTAACACCCATATGGACACAAAATCTTTTACAAATCTTTTGCAGCCAAGCTCATTCTCGCTTGAACATATTACGCATGTATATATACGTATATAATTATTATTATTTTTTTAAATTTGGGGTCTACATCCTAGTGTAGCCCCTCTTGTTAAGAGTAAACAGAAAAGTTTTTAAGTTTTTAATTTGATGGATAGGAATTCAGGATTATTTGGTGGTCCGGAATTTGGTATTATAAGAGGACAAAAAAAGAGAAGGCCGAAATGTTGATGTTTGATGCTGAAAATAGTTAATTGATTAACTAGAACACATGAGGACTTAATTAAACCAACCAACCAACCGTCCCATGATCCCACAAAGCACGAGCACTTCTTTATCATTCATTAATTTGGGGTCCTTAATTAAACTTTGACTGGTCAAATTCAGCTAATGATGATGGTCATTACTCATTGCAAACAAAACAAAGATGACCACAAACTCCCATAAAAAAGATAAAGCCTCAAGGCTGAAGCTCGGTCATCCAATGAACATGGCGTATATGCTTTTTAGTCTCTAACAAGGCAATTCATTCTCCTTTCATTTGGGAATCTAATTATATATGGATGATGATGAGGCATGCTATCTAGCAAAAGAAAAGATAAAAAGGACTTGGGGTTCAATGTATGTAGGCAGCTTATTAATCTTTCAATAATCCTCGTCGTTTACTAAACCTTTTGTCATTAGTTCATGGTGGAAGATCTTCTTGGATTTGGTTTCGACTTTCAACAAGGATAATGTTTCCTATTTTCTTGTAATAAGATTTCATCTCTGTCCCTGTTGGTCGGTCTAAAAGTAATCTACACCAACTGATCAGTGTAATTTTTGTTCTTCTGACCATAACATTTCGTAATTATAGAAAGTAACTTTAGCATTATTCACAAACCACATTGCTAATAAAGCAATACTTGTGGCTACTGTGGGTGGGGGACCAATTTTAATTTCGATTTTAGCAGGGGAACTATTATATATTTATATTTAAAAAGAACAATTAATAATCAAGTGGTGCACACTTGTCGCAGGAGATTCCTGATTCCCTCCCCGTGCACAAGTCGACCGTTGACCAAAAGAAAAGAAAGAAACGATAAGGACTTTTGGTCTGAATGACCGGAGACACAGAAGTTCCAGTTAACAAAAGTATTTTTTAACCCCGGCCACACAACATGCAGCTGGACCAGTGCTTGAGAAATAGTTGCCATGTGCACCACCATGTGATTGTTACTACCAACTCCCTTTTGATGCTACTCACCAAACACTTCAATTAGTTATTCACTATTTTACATTTCAAATATTCTCAATATTTTGAATGCAATTTGTTCTATGTTTATGGTCTTTACATGTGGATAATGTCAAAAAGTAACACCGAGCACTTGCATTAGTATCTATAAATTTATGCGAATAGCGAAAATGATAAATTGTTACATTTGGTAAAAAAATAGTTAGAAAAAATTATTATAAATGATTTTCTATTTCTGGAGAACTCTTTCAGAGCTTCAAAACAGAAAATATAATGTAATATTATAATATACTCTCTCTCTTTCATCTCTTCAGAAAGTGTATGTGGGCTCGTTATTTTAAGAATTTATAATATAAATATTTTAATATTATGGAGATTTAAGATAGAGATACTGATATAGTTGTTGTTAAATATAGATGTTGTAAATTGTCAAAAAGTGACGTTTGAGTAGAGTAAATGAAACTTTTGATCCATCGTAGATGGGATGTGTAACAACTCAGTGCCTCACTTTTGAAACGTAACAATTGGGTCACTAGTCTTTGTGACTTGTAACTCGGTCAATTTTAAGGTAAATCCGATTAGTCAAATTGCTGACCTGTAAGTATGACCAAACATTAACCGTTTAAGTAATGACATGGCGTGTACTACAAACTAACATGTAGCGTTACCGTCAGTTTGTATATGACTAGGGTTGTTTTTTTGGTTTTGGAGGGATTTTTCGCACCAAAACTCCTTTGCAATTAAAGACGTCAAATCCCTAACCTAATTCCATTTGTTTGTTTTGCTGCGACCTGGATTATCCTTAGAGTTGGATGTGTACTGAAGATCATTGTCAAGCGATTAAGACCAAACCTTCATAGCCTCCTGCCCTCATCGACACATAAATCGACTAGTATGATATATAGACTACTAAGCGAAGATGAAAATAGGGTTTAGTTGATTTTCCTTCTTTTTTGTTGGGTTTTCTTTGCATCTATTTGTATGCATGTCTCTATTTTTTTTTGTGTTTTGGTGTTTAAAAACCCATATTTTTCCATGTCAAATTCTGTAGGAATCATTTGTGAAACTGGGTGATGGTAAACATAAAATTGTTGGAAAATGATGGTCACCTATATTTTGACCATTATTAAATGAAAGCTCAATAATAATTATTGAATGAAATTTATGGGCAATTGATCCTTGTTATAAGGACAATAAACTGGAGTAATTAGTGTGACCAAATCATTTATTGGTTGAATGTAAAAAGACTCCAAAGTGACCATGATGAGCATGGTGGACATAGTGCAATAAGTGTGTGTATGGGAATCCCACATTGGAAAAATACCATGTGGATGTGTTGTTTATAAGTCCAAGTGTTGTAGTAAAACTTTGGGCCCAAGGGCACCCAAGCTTTTGTAGGAGTGAGAGGCTCCACATTATGAACTTGGACTAAAACACACGCGCGCACCCGCCGGTCGGTCGGGCGGGCGTGCGTGTCAGGCCCTTCGCAGACTTAGCCCAATAATTTCTTAGGAAGGGATTCAAGATGGTGTTTGAATCCGACAAGTTCACTATTAGGAAGGGTGAAATGTATGTAGGAAGGGGTTATGCTAGTGTTGCTGTAATGGATGAAAAATCCAAATTTGTGTACCCGAAGGCCGTTATTGCCAATAATAATAAAGCAGAGTCTTCAGTTTACTTTGTTGTTTCTCCTTGTCTATGGCATGGTAGATTAGGACATGTAAACTATGGTACAATGAAAAAACTAGCAAACTTGGGGCTAATTCCCAAATTTAATTTGGATGACAACCATAAATGTGAAACATGTGTTGAAGCAAAGTTTGCTAAAAAACTCTTTCAATCAATTGAGAGAAGCACTGAGCCTCTAGCATTAATCCACAGTGATTTATGCGATTTGAAATTTATTCAAAGTAGAGGTGGAAAGAAATACTTCATCACTTTCATAGATGATTGTACTCGGTTTTGCTATGTCTATTTATTAGCAAGCAAAAATGAAGCTTTAGACGCTTTTATCAAGTATAAAAATGAGGTCGAAACTCAACTTGATAAAAAGATCAAATCTCTTAGGTCCGATAGAGGTGGAGAATATGATTCTGCCTCATTTGATGAGTTATGTGCAAATTTTGGAATAATCCACCAAACTACTGCACCATACACTCCTCAGCAAAATGGGATTGCTGAAAGAAAAAACAGGACATTAAAGGAGATGGTTAATGCCATGTTAATAAGTTCTGGTTTACCTCAAAACTTGTGGGGGGAAGCAGTTTTAACTGCTAATTATATTCTTAACAGAATGCCCCACAAAAAGACAGGCAGTATTCCATATGAAATGTGGAAAGGAAGAACACCTTCTTTCAAATACTTGAAAGTGTGGGGGTGTCTTGCTAAGGTGGCAGTACCTCCACCAAAGCAAGTTAAACTCGGACCGAAGACAGTTAATTGCATATTTATAGGATATGCACAAAATAGCAGTGCATTCAGATTTATGGTACACAAATCTGAAATTGATGACATCCATGTTAATACAATCATGGAAACAAGAGATGCTGAATTTTTTGAGGAGACATTTCCTTATAAAAATACAGAAAACTCTCAGAAAAGGGTTAGAGAATCGAATTCTGAGAATGAGAATCAAGAGGCTGATGAAATAGAACCAAGAAGGAGCAAAAGATCAAAAATCTCTAAATCCTTTGGTTCAGACTATCTAACATACATGATAGATAGTGAGCCTCAGACATTCAATGAGGCAATGTCAACTCCAGAAGCTCCATTTTGGAAAGAAGCTGTAAACAGCGAAATAGAATCCATTCTAAGTAATCATACTTGGGAATTGGTTGATCTCCCTCCGGGGAATAAACTAATTGGATGTAAATGGATTTTCAAAAAGAAGCTTAAAGCTGATGGTTCTATAGATAAGTACAAAGCAAGGCTTGTAGCCAAGGGGTTTAGACAAAAAGAGGGTCTAGACTACTTTGATACTTATTCACCGGTCACGAGAATTACATCCATCCGGATGCTAATTGCCATAGCCTCACTATATGATTTGCAGATGCATCAAATGGATGTAAAAACTGCATTCTTGAACGGTGAACTCGATGAGGAGATCTATATGGAACAACCTGAAGGGTTTAAGGTCAAAGGACAAGAACACAAAGTATGTAGGCTTGTCAAGTCATTATATGGACTTAAACAAGCTCCTAAACAATGGCATGAGAAATTTGACCAAGTGATGATTCGGAACGGATTCCAAATCAATGAGTGTGACAAATGTGTTTACACCAAAGTCGTTAATGACGAATGTGTAATTGTTTGTCTATACGTCGATGATATGCTAATTCTTGGACGTAATATTGAGATAATCAATAGTACCAAGAAAATGCTATCAAAGAATTTTGATATGAAAGACTTGGGTGAAGCTGATGTGATACTGGGCATTAAAATTTCCAAAAATTCAGAAAGTCTAGCTTTATCTCAATCACATTATATTGAGAAAGTGATTGAAAGGTTTAAAGGACATGGCATCAAAGATGCTAATAATCCTTTTCTCCCTCATCTAGTCTTACATAAAAATACTGGTAACAGTATTGAACAGTTGGAATACTCTCGGGTTATAGGCAGTCTTATGTATATTATGAACTGCACGAGGCCAGACATTGCGTACTCTGTCAGTAAACTAAGCAGGTACACAAGCAATCCTGGACATGAACATTGGAAAGCTTTATTAAGAGTATTAGGGTATTTGAATAAAACCAAGGAGAATGCTTTGCATTATGGTAAATACCCTGCTGTTCTAGAAGGGTATAGTGATGCTAATTGGATTTCAGACTCCGAGGAGTCGAAATCAACTAGCGGTTATGTATTCACCCTAGGGGGTGCGGCAATATCTTGGAAATCCTCAAAACAGACGTGCATAGCACGTTCAACGATGGAATCGGAGTTCATCGCTTTGGATAAAGCAGGTGAAGAAGCAGAGTGGCTTCGTCACTTTTTAGAGGATATTCCCATATGGCCGAAACCCGTGCCTGCAATTTGCATTCACTGTGATAATCAAACTGCAATTGCAAGAGCACAAAATATGATATATAACGGTAAGTCCAGACATATCCGTCGTAGACATAATACCGTTAAGCAGTTGCTCTCAAATGGAATAATTTCCATAGACTTTGTGAAGTCTAAAGACAATTTAGCAGATCCGTTTACAAAGGGGTTGAGTAGAGAGCAAATTGACTGCGCATCGAGGGGAATGGGCTTGAAAGCCTTATAATAATGAGTTATCCTGATGGAAACCTAACCTAGCGATTGGAGATCCCAGGGACTAGGTTCAATAGGACAACACAAATTGAGTGTAACTTAAGTGTAAGCAGTACGGAGTTTTACTCCAAACCCATTCCTAAGATGCACAAAGTGCTGCTAGAATGTGTGTATAAGGTTAAGCTATGCTTTTAATGATTCCTATATCTTGTGATAAACAAGTGGAGTATTAGAGGATACTTTTGATAGGAATTCACCTATGTGAGTGAAGAGTATGGCCGGCTCTTTGAAAGTATTTTAAGGCGATACTTTCTAAAGCACTCACTGAACCCAAGAAGTTCATGGCCGAAATAATGAACACAAACAAGAACCAATATGAATTGGATCAGTGCTGCGTGAGATCTATTGACTAGGCTTACACAAACAACTGGCAGTTCAAGACGTCAGTCCACTGACTAGTTAAGTAAGTCCGATGGATTTTCACTAGAGAAGGTTCAAAGCAAAAAACTACCTATCTCGATGCAGTATTGATTCTACTGCACTCTCAGACGTATTCCCGTGTCAGTATAGTCGTCTGTTCACATTCAATGTGGGGGATTGTTGGAAAATGATGGTCACCTATATTTTGACCATTATTAAATGAAAGCTCAATAATAATTATTGAATGAAATTTATGGGCAATTGATCCTTGTTATAAGGACAATAAACTGGAGTAATTAGTGTGACCAAATCATTTATTGGTTGAATGTAAAAAGACTCCAAAGTGACCATGATGAGCATGGTGGACATAGTGCAATAAGTGTGTGTATGGGAATCCCACATTGGAAAAATACCATGTGGATGTGTTGTTTATAAGTCCAAGTGTTGTAGTAAAACTTTGGGCCCAAGGGCACCCAAGCTTTTGTAGGAGTGAGAGGCTCCACATTATGAACTTGGACTAAAACACACGCGCGCGCCCGCCGGTCGGTCGGGCGTGCGTGCGTGTCAGGCCCTTCGCAGACTTAGCCCAATAATTTCTTACATTTTTGCATTTTGTTATAAGCCCATAAGAGAGGCCCAAATGCATTGAATATGGACTGTTCAAGCCCAGCCCATGACTGACATCTTACCTGGTCAACCAGAGCAGTTGCAACAGCCCAAGATATGGGCTGGTGGTTGCAACCTTGCTTGGTCAAGTTACCAGCCCGAAAATCAGTGATTTCTCACTGATTTTTCTGGGTTCTTGTTGCTAAGCCTCCTATATAAGGAGAGCCTTGGCAGCAGCTTCATTAGAGAGAAAAATCTTCTTCTTCTGTCATTCTGCTGCTCTTCTAAGTCTCGATTTCTTTTCTTCAATCTGTTTGAGAGTGCAATTCTAAATTGGTTCGTCTAAGTCCATTAGTATTGAAGTGCTGCTTACTAGTGGTTTGCGGAGCGTTGTATCTTGGGAAGAGTCTGTCTGGAGAGCTTGGCACCAGTGGCTGGACATTTCTCTTTAAGGAGATTCGTGAAAGGCGTACCTCGCTCCCACTATTCCTATCAACCTTTTACGGGTTTTGGTATTTTAATTTTAACATCAATTATTGAGTTCATATATGCTGATGTTACTGTTTCTGATTAATGTTACTGTTTTAGTTCTGTTTCATGCAATATAAATATTAATTGGTTTATTGCATGTTATACTCCAACAAATATAACTATGATTGTTGCTCAATCATAGTGATGGGATTGATAATGATGATTTTGACGAATTACTAGATGAATATATGGAAAGTATAGAAAAGGAAAAAAAACAACAGGTGAACCAGTTGAGAATGATGGTAGTGACGAGGTTGATGATGATCATTTTGTTGACATAGTTCTTGGAGAGGATGAGCAGGATGGGGATGATGAACAGGATGGAGAGGATGATGTAGATGACAACTCTAGTGAAGGCACAGATCAAGGATAGGGATGATGTAGATGAAAACTCTAGTTTAGGTACAGAGGATGATGTAGATGACAACAACAACTTTGTTGTCTTGTAGAATAATGTTGGAGTTGGTACATCTGTCTCTATTGTTACTATTGGAGCTTAAACCTCTGCAAAAACCTCTGCAAAAACCTCTGTTGGAGCTGGAACTGGAACCTCTGCTCCAAATAGGTCAAAGATGGTAGTGAGAATATCAACAACTACTGATACCTTAAGAGCCACAACCTCAAATTCAAGATACACATCCATGATCAATGAAATGCAAGAATCAACCAATCGTGCTTCGAATGATGTTTGAAGATACTTGACACTCTGTTTTGATGATTTTGAGTATGTTAGAGCAACTAAGTTGCTTTTAGTATTCCCGCCTTTAGACTCATTTGTTGGATGAATGTTTAAGTTAGAGTTATTCATATGGCATGTATGGAATGCTACTGATATGAATTATATGGGACTAGTTTGATACACTGAAATTTTTCAGTGACTATTTTGTCACACAATTAAAAGATCAAACCAATTAGCTGATTGGTCTGCCAACTGGCAATTTCAGGATGTCTCACATGAAAATGATCAATAAAAAAAATACACCTAAATTCCACATGTGCAAAATCAGTTACAAAAACTGTTATGTTTGACTTTTTGACAGATCAACAATTTACTGACCGGATATGTAGAAAAATTGTTCGACTTACAACTCACAAAGACTAGTGACCCAATTGTTACATTTGAAACATGAGGGACTAAGTTGTTATACACCCCATCTGTGAGGGACCAAAAGAATCATTTTCCCTGTTTGAGTAGGTAAAATAGGAAATATATTAAGAGACTCTGATGCGAATACTCTTAATCCAACCTGTAAATTAGGTGAAGCATTACATTAATGTAAATTGATCGAGTTAATAGAAAGGAAGATTAAGATTCACCCATCCAAGTAGGCAAAATTTTAGGAAGAATAGTGTTTCACACAAAGAATGGCAAATCTAAGTATTGAATCTATATTCAATATATGCATTAAATAAACTCATATGACAACGTTGTAACTAGTAAATCACGCATATCAGACAAATACATGAGAATTCTATGTGTCGCAACCGGGGTCACGACGCGGACCGGCGATGAAATGATGAAAAATGTTTTAGAGTCGCCACCAATTGATTTAAGTGCAATTGGACACTAAAAAATGGTCTACGAACCGGAAAATGGGTAAGGGGGTCTATTGAGTGTGGGGAAGGTGTTAGGCACCCCACAACTCCCTAAAAGGTTACCTAGATTGATCTGTGTGCTTTTTCTTGAAAAGTTATTTGTCCAATATAGATGATATTTTGATTTGAAAAGATAACATAATTAAAGCATAGGCAGGAGCTGAATGTCATCAAGTCCTCCTCCTAATTAACTTCAATTTAGTTACCATTATGTTTTCGAGTACAAATGATACAATAATTTGAAGAGATAACATAATTAAAGACTAGGCAGGAGCTGAATGTCATCAAGTCCTCCTCCTAATGAACTTTAATCTAGATATCTAGTAAATTAATTTATCATGGTGTTTAGAAATACAAATGACACTTTAATTTGAAAAGATAACGTAATTAAAGCCTAGGCAGGAGCTGAATGTCATCAGTTCCTGCTCCTAATGAACTTTAATTTAGGTATCTAGTAAATTAAATTACCATTTACATTTTGTTTAAATACGGATAGCACAATTAAAGTCTAGGCAGGAGCTGAATGTCATCAAGTCCTCCTCCTAATTGACTTTAATGTAGTATCCATTAATTTGTTTATATGAAAATTTGGTAAAGACGCGGTTGTTGAATTGACGGATTTGTGGGAAATGATCTATGCATACAATGCTAATATACATTCTAAACATGCATTCTAAACTAAAAACCCCTAACATGCATACTAATCAATTTAAATATGCATAAATTACACTACTCTACACTACTTTCATTATTTTTCACTATCCTATTACATGGCTTACATTTACAAGGTTATGTATGCCAAATAAAAATAAGATAAAAATATATACAAATAACAAATGATAAATAATACAAATACAAATATGGCCATAAAACCCGGTCCATTACTTAAGCCCAATCCAATCTCCAAGTATGTATTCCGACCCAAGTGACATCGAGTTTGGCCCAAGTAGAATCAAGCCCGGTCCATATTCAAAAATCAAATAAACACAAACGCAATTTTAGCAAAGTAATACCATCGTGAAATACTCGCAAACACGAACCATTTTCGAGTTGTACCAACATGGTATTTCAACCAAGTTTGGATCGAAAATTCATAGATTAAATTATCAATCAACATGCTAGCACTTAGGCATATACGAAACATAATCAACATGTTAAAGATCAACCAGCCAATAGCAAACAAAACCGTGAGATCCTCACTTCAAAGTTAGCATAAAAATCGACTTGGACACAAGCATATATCATCACCAGCCACCATCAAGCAGAACATGGAACCCCATACCAAATTCAATCCAAAGATCAATTCTAACAATCGGCAACCCAAACATACAACCCACGGAATCAGCACAAAACCAAATCGAACATAAGTATAAACTTCAACCAGCCACCATCAAGCAAAAAATGGAATCCTCATACTAATAAGCACACAAACAACCGGCAACCAGCACAAAGTTCATGGAATTAGCACAAAAACCAATTCAGACACAAGAATAAGCTACGGCCAGCAACCAACAAACACTAGCAGACCCACCTGCATATCCTAACTCAATTCATAATGGTTAATCTTTCAAGGCAAAACACCATCTAATCATCAAATCCAAATAACAGGGACAGGCACAAGAACAAATACAGCTGCTAGTATAAACATAACAATATAATAGAGCATATAATACAGCTGCCATCAATCTTAGGGAAAGAGCCAAACCCACTTAGGAATCGATCAACTAGGGATAATCTGATTTTGGACCACCGGAGAAGCGGCCGATAGTCGGTTTACGAACCCACTTTTCTGATTGTCCGGGAGTAGGGGACTTGCAGAAGGTGAATGGAAGCCGTGATGCTGTGATCGACAGCCACAGGCGAATCTTTCTTAAAGTGTCAGCGGCGCAAGGGAGTAAAGACTGAGATGATGGGTTGGGGTTTGGGATAGCAGAGGAGATAGTGGTGTCGAAAGCAAGAGTTGGTTCCGGTGATAGTGAATTCGGGAGGTCAAGAAAACACAGCTGCTTTCCTTTTTCTCACTCTCCTCCCAATTTCCTTTTCTTCTTCTGCGGCTCCCCCTCTCTCCCTTTTTCTCTCAAAAAAATCCTGCACGATTTTTTCCTTTATTTTTTCTCCCCCCTTGTGCGGCTCCTCCCCTCTCTTTTTAACATATCTTCTATTTCATAAAAATCCCAAAATGCCCCCAAAACCCTATTTTTCTCTCCTTCTCTAAAACCCTCAAGACTTACATTTTTGTCTTTTCCTTATTTTTGTGAAACCCTAATAAAGGAAGCACCTTTCTCTCTTAAGGATTTTCTTTTGTTTATTATTTATTTAAATGTCATATTTTTTAGATATTTTCTTGGGTTTAGTTATATTGGGCTTGGGTAGAAATTTTTATGAGCTTATGGTCCAAGAAATAGGCTTTAGGATTTTTTGCATGCTTATGGGTCCAAGAAACAGGCTTTGAATTTTTTGTGAGATTACGGGCTCCAGAACGGGCTTTTGAATTATTATTATTATTATTTAATTTTTTTAATTTTCCTATTTTTCCTATTTATTATTTTTTTTGGGCCGGACGAAAACCGGGTACTACAGCTGCCCCCCTTTGTATGTCTTTTATGAAATAAAAGACAAACAAAGGTGTAGTCAACCGAGTTTCGTACGGGAACTGAAATGCGCGGGATCACTGTGGCCATTCCCGGCTTGGCCAAATGTTTGTGCAAGAAAATAAAGGGCACGGGATCACAAGGCCATTCCCGGCTTGGCCAAATGTTTGTGCAGAAAAATAAAGGGCACGGGATCGCACGGCCATTCCCGGCTTGGCCAAATGTTTGTGTAGAAAAATAGAGGGCAAGGGATCACAAGGCCATTCCCGGCTTGGCCAAATGTTTGTGCAGAAAAATAAAGGGCACGGGATCACAAGGCCATTCCCGGCTTGGCCAAATGTTGGTGCAGAAAAATAAAGGGCATGGGATCACAAGGCCATTCTCGGCTTGGCCAAATGTTTGTGAAGAAAAATAGAGGGCACGGGATCACAAGGTCATTCCCGGCTTGGCCAAATGTTTGTGTAGGAAAATAAAGGGCACGGGATCACAAGGCCATTCCCGGCTTGGCCAAATGTTTGTGCAGAAAAATAAAGGGCACGGGATCACAAGGCCATTCCCGGCTTGGCCAAATGTTTGTTTGAATTTATGCAAGAAAATATCCCTGAATGTATGAATGCAATGAAGAAAATTGTATTTTCTTTTATTCTTATCATTTTGAAATTTTGATTTTGGTTAATTGTCGTAAGCACCATCACCCCTATCATCCTACAATCATCCATCATGAGAAGACTGCATCTTTTGATTCCACCCTATCTTCAATCTGCCATGTTACGCTTATGCTTGTATCTTTCATCCTTTTTTTGTCTGGTCTTTCCATCGATTTGCTGCTTCCATCTTATTTCCATCAAATCCGACATACCTTTGATGCCAAACCAAAGCTTTTCGGCTCCAGAATCTGTTGGGCCCCACTATGTCTTTTAACGTCATTTAATTTCTTTTAACTCTCTTAAAATTAAGAACACCACAATCTCTCAGGCTCCACCATGCCTTTTAGCACCATTTAATTTCTTTTAGCTCCTTTTCATTCAAGAACACCAAAATCTCTTCGGCTCCACCATGCCTTTTAGCGTCATTTAATTTCTTTAGCTCCTTTACAGTCAAGAACACCAAAATCTCACAGGTTCCTGCTAAGAACAATGTCCTAATGCACTTGTCATGATTCTTTTATTACTTCACTTAACTTCCAAATAAATTCAATAGTATGGCAATGTACTACACGAGATTTCTGAGGGCAGGATATATAAGCAATAAAATCGTGAAGAACACAAGCAATGAATAAGGAATTTGGAAATGAACTGAATAACCTCAGAGAGTTTTATTTAGAATAGATAGATAACAGGAGAGACTGATCAAGTATATATATGATTCAAGAGGGTTAGAAATAAAGTAAATAGCAGAAATCTTTACAGGATATGAGATAACTATGATTCCGCACAAAACTGCCCCAGTTTTGTGTGCCCCCATTTTGCAATTATTGAATCTGACTACTTTCATATCAATCTTCTCCTTCATGGACTCATCATGCATACCCCTAAACATAACCAATTCACCTTTGTACATCCTCGCTATCTGTCATTCATTGTATTCATCTCAAATCATTGAAAGGCCTTTGCCTCCTTCTCCTTAGTTGTTTTCATCACACCTTTCTGATCTCAATATTATTTGAAGCTCCCAGGAAGGGTTTTCACTTTAGTAGAGACTTTTCTTTTTTCCCCTAATTTTTGCCTGAAGCGCTCACGAGGGGTTTTCACTCCAGCGGGATTTTTATGGCTCTAATTTTTGCCTAGACCGCCCTTTCGGGTTTTCAATCTAGCGAGCTTTTTAACTCTAATTTTTGCCTAGATCGCCCTTTCGGGTTTTCAATCTAGCGAGTTTTTTTTTTTTTTTTTTTTTTTTTTTTTTAACTCTAATTTTTGCCTAGACCGCCCTTTCAGGTTTTCAATCTAGCGAGTTTTTTTTTTTTTTTTTTTTTTTTTTGCTATGGGTAATACTTTTTGATGGCGTCTGCATTCACCGGATTAGGCAATTCTTCTCCATCCATTCTTGTCAAAATTAATGCCCCTCCTTCAAAGGCTTTCTTCACCACATATGGTCCCTCATAATTCGGTGTCCACTTCCCTCGGTGATCCTTTTGAGGCGGCAAGATCATCTTCAACACTAAATCTCCTTCCCTGAAACTGTGAGATCGAACTTTCTTATTATGTGCTTTCATCAATCCTCTTTGATACAATTGCCCTTTACAAATTGCTCGTAATCTTCGTTCTTCAATCAAATTCAACTGTTCATATCGCATTCGAGTCCATTCTGATTCTTCCAATCGTGCCTCCAGAACTACTCGAAGGGATGGAATCTCCACTTCGATAGGCAAAACCGCTTCCATGCCATACACCAAAGAGAAAGGAGTTTCCCCGGTAGATGTGCGTATTGATGTCCGATAACCATATAGAGCAAAAGGGAGCTTTTCATGCCAATCTTTGTAATTCTCTGTCATCTTCCCAATGATCTTCTTGATATTCTTATTCGCCGCTTCGACAGCCCCATTCATCTTCGGACGGTAAGGAGTCGAATTATGGTGATAAATTTTGAATTGGTCACAAAAATCCTTCACCATTTTACTGTTGAAATTCGTGTCATTATCAGTGATAATTCTTTCTGGGACTCTATATCGACAAACAATCTCTTTCCTCAAAAACCGAACAACCACACTACTTGTCACATTAGAATACGAAGCAGCCTCCACCCATTTGGTAAAATAATCGATAGCAACCAGAATAAACCGATGCCCATTAGAAGCCTTCAGCTCAATTGGACCGATGACATCTAATCCCCACATCGAGAAAGGCCATGGTGACGTCAACACATGTAATGGATTGACGGAAACATGTGTCCTGTCTGCATAAATCTGGCACTTATGGCATCGGTTTGCATAACTTATGCAATCCCTCTCCATGGTTAACCAATAATACCCTGCACGTATAATCTTCCGTGTCATTGCATATCCACTGGAATGAGTCCCACATATTCCTTCATGAATTTCTTCCATAATTAGTTTAGCCTCCGCCATATCGACACAACGCAAGAAAACTACCCCATCATTCCTTTTATAAAGCACATTTCCATTCAAGAAGAAAGATCCCGCCAATCTCCTGATGGTGCGCTTATCATTCTCTGATGCCCCTGATGGATATTCTTTCTTTTCAATGTACTGTTGGATATCATGATACCACGGTTTACCGTCAGGCTCTCCCTCTAAATTTGAACAGTAACCTCGAACTTCTCGTTTCTCAATTTTAATTAGCTGCACTTCCCCTTTTGGGTCTACATCAAACATTGCCGCCAAAGTCGACAAAGCATCTGCTATTTGATTTTCTTCCCTGGGGATATGATCAAACTCAATCCAATCAAAAAGCTTGACTAACCTTTTGATATGTTGGTAATATGGAATGAGCTTGTCATCTTTAGTTTCCCACTCATCATTCAATTGCCTAATCACCAACTGTGAGTCACCATAGACCTGTAGCCTCCTAATCCTCATATCGATAACAGCTTGAATTCCCATCGTACATGCTTCATACTCAGCCACATTGTTAGTACATTCGAAATACAACTTAGCTGTAAACGGGATAATATTGTCATCAGGTGATATTAACACTGCACCAATTCCACATCCCATGATATTAGAAGCCCCATCGAACAACATAGTCCATTTTGCCAAATCCTTCTGATTCCCCTCTTCTATCGACACAGTCATGACATCAATATCTGGAAACTTCAAATCCATAGACTGAGTATCATCAATTGCTCCATCTGCCAAATAATCTGCTATTGCACCCCCTTTGATCGCCTTCTGTGTAACATACAAAATATCATATTCTGATAACAACATCTGCCATTTTGCTATCCTCCCTGAAAGAGAAGGTTTCTCAAAAATGTATTTGATAGGGTCCATTCTGGAAATCAACCACGTCGTATGATAAAGCATGTATTGTCTAAGCCGATGTGCAGCCCAAACCAAAGAGCAACACGTTTTCTCCAACATCGAATAATTTGCTTCACAACTAGTAAACTTCTTGCTTAAGTAATAAATGGCATGCTCTATTCTTCCCGATGAATCATGCTATCCAAGCACACATCCCATCGAACTATCTGAGACAGTCAAATAGAGAATAAGCGGCCTGCCAGCTACAGGAGGCATCAACACTGGAGGACTTTTCAAGTATTGCTTGATCTTTTCGAATGCAATCTGACAATCTTCGTTCCACTCAGTAGAGTTACTCTTACGCAATAACTTAAAGATAGGTTCACAAGTAGCTGTCAACTGTGAAATGAATCTGGCAATGTAATTTAACCTTCCCAAGAAACCCTAACTTCCTTTTCTGTCTGAGGGGGTGGCATCTCCAAGATCGCCTTCACTTTATCAGGATCTACCTCAATTCCTTTCCTGCTTACAATAAAACCTAATAACTTCCCCGAGGTCGCCCCAAATGTGCACTTAGCTGGATTCAACTTCAATTGATGCTTCCTTCATCGATCAAACAACTTCTGGGGATTCACAATATGATCTTCATCTTCTTTGGATTTTGCTATCATATCATCGACATATACTTCAACTTCTCTATGCATCATGTCATGAAACAAAGTGACCATGGCTCGTTGATAAGTTGCACCGGCATTCTTCAGACCAAACGGCATGACTTTATAGCAAAAGGTTCCCCAGAGGGTAATGAAAGTCGTTTTCTCACGATCCTCTGGTGCCATCTTGATCTGATTGTAACCCGAAAATCCATCCATGAAAGAGAAAGTTGAATGTCTAGCTGTATTATCCACTAAAACATCGATATGGGGAAGCGGAAAATTATCCTTCGGGCTTGCACGATTGAGATCTCTATAATCGACACACATCCGCACTTTTCCATCCTTCTTGGGAACAGGTACAATATTTGCCACCCATTCAGGGTATCTAGCCACTGCTAAAAAACCAGCATCGAACTGCTTCTTCACTTCATCTCTTATCTTCAAAAGCATATCTGCTTTTAATCTCCTTAGCTTTTGTTTCACTGGAGTACATTCTGGAATCAATGGTAACTTGTGAACAACAATACTTGTATCAAGACCGGGCATGTCCTGATAAGACCATGCAAAGACATCCTGGTAACTATGCAACACATCTATCAATTTCTTCTTATTCTCTCCTTCGAAGGCAGCTCCTACCTTAACATCCTTTTTCTCCGTCTCAGTTCCCAAATTAACAACTTCAGTTATCTCTTGGTGCGGCTGTATTATTTTCTTCTCTTGATTGACTTGTCTTAACATTTCGGGTAAAATCTCAATTTCTTCCTCTATTTCATAGTCAGATTCAACATTGCTAATGGGTGCATCAAAATCTGGTTCATTAAGTTCGTCATCTTCGTTATCCTCATTTTCAATCCTGAGAAAGAAATGAATAAAAATGGTTTTGAGAATGGAGAATAAAACTTAAATGGAAATGGAGAAACATGAATATGGATGACTGTCAAAAGACTTTCATTTCATGGAAAAGGGAATATGTACAGAGATTTGAACATGCAATCGCCATACTATAAGATTTATTGAAAGCAAAGTAAAGCATGCTCATTACAAAAGACCCAAACGAAGGCCGTGAGCTGGGCCCACGATGGTAGTGCACTCGGGATTACTCTTGCAGGTTCTTGAGAGATACTGGGAGCTCCAGACTGGTCCAGTTGCCTAATTTGAAATTTGAAGGACGCGAGATGACAAAGCAAGGTCTAGCAGCTGAACTCTGTTCCTCTTCCACCACAGCAACTTGGAACTCCTCAAACTGATCACATATATTTGCCAAAAGTGCCCCAGTTTTATCAGTCGATTTTTCAACTGGCAGTTTTCCAAAAACTGCCCCAGTATCAGCCAAACTTATCTTGTTCTACATCCCTTCATACACAAAACTGTCATAAAGCGAGTCTGATAGGGGTGACGATGGTGTTTCTTGGGCGCTATGCTTATTTATGATTTTCTATGCATTATAAAAACGACATTAGTTGTCATTTACTTTAAAAAATGTGCATGCATGTGATTATTATTTGTGCAAATCCTAAGTACTCCTTACAATTAGCAAGATGATTTAAAAAAATTGATCTATTATATGTGCAATAGTTATGTATATGAAAAGTATATATGTACATGTATGGATGATTAATGAGTGTGCAAGCATATATGGACATGTATGGATAATTAACAAGCATGCACATGGGTACAACCTAGGCTAACATATACATGGCAAATGTATGAACACGTGTGGTTTAAGAAATGTGTATACAAGTGTAATCTAATTGATGTGTCAAGTACATATGAATATATAAATAAGGGATAAAGATACATGGTATATAAATGTACAAGAATATAACATAATATAAACATGTGAAATAAATAGTTAGGGATAGGAATGCCCCCTTTCGTTCCTAAAATGGGTAATACCGCCTAAAAATGTCTGGAGGTTTAGAACCATGGCTACGGTTTATCTATGGTGCATATGGGTGGTTTAACTAACTAATCACGAGGTCTCTGGATCAGGTGGCTTTTGCTCCATTGGATCACAAAAGCCCATCCCTTAATGTCATAAGAGGACGTCAATCCAGGAAGGTGTCTTCCCCCACCCATACAGGGAAGTGAATCCCATGAAAGTGGTAGGTCAACCTTCACTAATCACTAAGTAACCCGAGTATAGGGTTATGTGTGTGCAATGATAAGTGAATGTGTGTGCGGGGGGCATACAAACCAATATCCCTAACATTTAAATCTCAGAAGGCCCATATCTGATGAAGAAATCTACAACATTGAACAAATCCATCAAATTCTTCAAATTTAATATACAAATACAAATAGGAACTAACATAAAACTATACAAGAAAAGCACAAAAATCAATCATACAGGCTCAACCCCTTTGGTATAAAAACCAACGTCCCCAGCAGAGTCGCCAGTTGTCGCAACCGGGGTCACGACGCGGACCGGCGATGAAATGATGAAAAATGTTTTAGAGTCGCCACCAATTGATTTAAGTGCAATTGGACACTAAAAAATGGTCTACGAACCGGAAAATGGGTAAGGGGGTCTATTGAGTGTGGGGAAGGTGTTAGGCACCCCACAACTCCCTAAAAGGTTACCTAGATTGATCTGTGTGCTTTTTCTTGAAAAGTTATTTGTCCCATATAGATGATATTTTGATTTGAAAAGATAACATAATTAAAGCATAGGCAGGAGCTGAATGTCATCAAGTCCTCCTCCTAATTAACTTCAATTTAGTTACCATTATGTTTTCGAGTACAAATGATACAATAATTTGAAGAGATAACATAATTAAAGACTAGGCAGGAGCTGAATGTCATCAAGTCCTCCTCCTAATGAACTTTAATCTAGATATCTAGTAAATTAATTTATCATTGTGTTTAGAAATACAAATGACACTTTAATTTGAAAAGATAACGTAATTAAAGCCTAGGCAGGAGCTGAATGTCATCAGTTCCTGCTCCAAATGAACTTTAATTTAGGTATCTAGTAAATTAAATTACCATTTACATTTTGTTTAAATACGGATAGCACAATTAAAGTCTAGGCAGGAGCTGAATGTCATCAAGTCCTCCTCCTAATTGACTTTAATGTAGTATCCATTAATTTGTTTATATGAAAATTTGGTAAAGACGCGGTTGTTGAATTGACGGATTTGTGGGAAATGATCTATGCATACAATGCTAATATACATTCTAAACATGTATTCTAAACTAAAAACCCCTAACATGCATACTAATCAATTTAAATATGCATAAATTACACTACTCTACACTACTTTCATTATCTTTCACTATCCTATTACATGGCTTACATTTACAAGGTTATGTATGCCAAATAAAAATAAGATAAAAATATATACAAATAACAAATGATAAATAATACAAATACAAATATGGCCATAAAACCCGGTCCATTACTTAAGCCCAATCCAATCTCCAAGTATGTATTCCGACCCAAGTGACATCGAGTTTGGCCCAAGTAGAATCAAGCCCGGTCCATATTCAAAAATCAAATAAACACAAACGCAATTTTAGCAAAGTAATACCATCGTGAAATACTCGCAAACACGAACCATTTTCGAGTTGTACCAACATGGTATTTCAACCAAGTTTGGATCGAAAATTCATAGATTAAATTATCAATCAACATGCTAGCACTTAGGCATATACGAAACATAATCAACATGTTAAAGATCAACCAGCCAATAGCAAACAAAACCGTGAGATCCTCACTTCAAAGTTAGCATAAAAATCGACTTGGACACAAGCATATATCATCACCAGCCACCATCAAGCAGAACATGGAACCCCATACCAAATTCAATCCAAAGATCAATTCTAACAATCGGCAACCCAAACATACAACCCACGGAATCAGCACAAAACCAAATCGAACATAAGTATAAACTTCAACCAGCCACCATCAAGCAAAAAATGGAATCCTCATACTAATAAGCACACAAACAACCGGCAACCAGCACAAAGTTCATGGAATTAGCACAAAAACCAATTCAGACACAAGAATAAGCTACGGCCAGCAACCAACAAACACTAGCAGACCCACCTGCATATCCTAACTCAATTCATAATGGTTAATCTTTCAAGGCAAAACACCATCTAATCATCAAATCCAAATAACAGGGACAGGCACAAGAACAAATACAGCTGCTAGTATAAACATAACAATATAATAGAGCATATAATACAGCTGCCATCAATCTTAGGGAAAGAGCCAAACCCACTTAGGAATCGATCAACTAGGGATAATCTGATTTTGGACCACCGGAGAAGCGGCCGATAGTCGGTTTACGAACCCACTTTTCTGATTGTCCGGGAGTAGGGGACTTGCAGAAGGTGAATGGAAGCCGTGATGCTGTGATCGACAGCCACAGGCGAATCTTTCTTAAAGTGTCAGCGGCGCAAGGGAGTAAAGACTGAGATGATGGGTTGGGGTTTGGGATAGCAGAGGAGATAGTGGTGTCGAAAGCAAGAGTTGGTTCCGGTGATAGTGAATTCGGGAGGTCAAGAAAACACAGCTGCTTTCCTTTTTCTCACTCTCCTCCCAATTTCCTTTTCTTCTTTTGCGGCTCCCCCTCTCTCCCTTTTTCTCTCAAAAAAATCCTGCACGATTTTTTCCTTTATTTTTTCTCCCCCCTTGTGCGGCTCCTCCCCTCTCTTTTTAACATATCTTCTATTTCATAAAAATCCCAAAATGCCCCCAAAACCCTATTTTTCTCTCCTTCTCTAAAACCCTCAAGACTTACATTTTTGTCTTTTCCTTATTTTTGTGAAACCCTAATAAAGGAAGCACCTTTCTCTCTTAAGGATTTTCTTTTGTTTATTATTTATTTAAATGTCATATTTTCTAGATATTTTCTTGGGTTTAGTTATATTGGGCTTGGGTAGAAATTTTTATGAGCTTATGGTCCAAGAAATAGGCTTTAGGATTTTTTGCATGCTTATGGGTCCAAGAAACAGGCTTTGAATTTTTTGTGAGATTACGGGCTCCAGAACGGGCTTTTGAATTATTATTATTATTATTTAATTTTTTTAATTTTCCTATTTTTCCTATTTATTATTTTTTTTGGGCCGGACGAAAACCGGGTACTACACTATGTACATGTTACTTTCTCCTAACGTTAAATTATGAGTTGATTTCTAGTCCATATTAAATACTTGACAATAAATAATATCATCATCATCTGAAAGCCTCCATGCAAGTACCAAGAATTAGTTTTCAACCACGTACGTATGAATCATTCAAAACTAGCAATCCAAAATCACCTAAAATAAAATTTGTGTATAAATCCGAATGCATCAACATACCAAACATTCGTATAATTTGAACATGTAGAGACGTATGGGTTTGGTGGTCCAAATTATATGATGAATTTTAGAACCCAATATCGTTTTGATGCAAACTACAAAATGTATGTGTTGTGAAGAATACCGGTTCAATTTGACGTAACAAATAATGCGAAAATAAAATAGAGAATAATGTCAATCACATAGAAGACATAAGTTTAATGAGGTTCGGCAAACCGCTTACTCTTCGGGTGAAGACAACGAAAGTTTTCACTAATATGAATGAAGGTTATAGAGAATTCCAAAGAGAAAAACTCTCCACGCCAAGAACTACCCAAAATCTCACTTGGATAACAAACAACTCTCTCACACTCTTCCCAACAAAAGCGGATTAACAAAAACCTCAAAGATACCAATGAGTTGCCACCAAGAGGAAAACCCGTTTATAAAAAATTATGCTTGAGGCCCATCTCTTTCTTGAAGAATGACAATCTGATCTGTGAGCAATTTCGTTTTTCATCAATTTTTCCTACTTTGACAAATCCCATCACAAGTTTGATGACAATGCCAACTGAGTCATTTTGGTACTTTAGTCGGCAACCTTGCCAAATCCATGATCAATACACAATGAAATGATGGGTCCATCTTTTGTACAAAACCCTCCTCAATCTTTAAATCACATCATTGATTGGTCAATACCCTCCAATGATTTGTCATTGTAAAATGTGAACTCCCCACCTTCCCCTTCTCGATTGATCAAAACCCTCCATCAAACGCATGTCGGTTCTACTATCAAGTACGGTCAAATCCCTCAAATCATTTATTTTCACCAACTGTAAAAAGGTAATAAAGGTTAAATGTTCTTCAACCTAGAAAATTATATAACTTTCACGCATTTTCCAGGAAAGGCAAAGAAAGAAGACAAAAACAAAAAAGGCCCAAAAGAGATAAGTAAACAGTGGTCGGTGGATACGTGTACTGGTTGAGCAGGGAAAAAGATTACCCCACACACCTCACTGTGGTTAAAAAATTTGGTGCCACTTTTTGAGAAATCCAGAACGGGGTTGTCCTATCCTTTCTTGAAATAAGGAAAAAAAATTGATAATTTTTGGTTTGATTTAGTGGAGCATGCTCAAGATCCAGGTCTTTCAGCAAAATCATGGCAAGCTTGTACTTATGTTGCCACCATTGAACAACAATCAAGTGATTTTTAATTTCCTGTTCATCAATTTCAATTGATCAAGTTGTGAATAAAACAATCAAAAATTATTCATCAAGCACGAGTGAAATCATTAGAACACCAAAATCCAATTCTATTGCTTTTAATAAAATTTGATGATAAAAGTTGTGGTGGATATTTTCTGTCCACTAAGGAATTGTCCGCTCTGTCCACCTGTGGACCGGTTAGTCCAGTCCTCCATGGGGCAGGTCGGCCAGCAAACATATCAATCTCACGGATTTATTTCAGGAAAATACCCTAAACCCTGACTACCCAAGAGGTCATGGGTTCGAGTGGGGGAGATGAGATATTTTTCTAAAATAAATTCGTAAGATTAATATGTTTGCTGGCTGGCCTACCCCATGGGGGACTGGATTAATTGATGCACAGGTGACCAGAGCGGACAATTCCCCGTAGTGGGTGGAAAATATCCACCATAAAAGTAATATTTGCAATGTCACATTCATAAGATATGGCAATTATGTAGACAAAAACATCACATTTGTGGCATAAGAAGGTGTTAATACTTAAGTGCGTTTATAACTCTCGTGGTCAAACATTCAAATTTGGTCCAATTTATCACGTTATCAAGTGAAAATCGACTTTATTATGGTGTTCTTCTCGGTTTTAAAAAAATAAAAAATGTATTACATACATTGTAAATTTTTATAATTTTTGTTAGATCTTAACATTCAAAATTTACAATAGTTTTGGATGGTTACTGTTTTACAAGTTAAGAATTTGGTACTTAATGCAATTTACAAAATAAGATATTGGATTGGGTATATTTAGGGGTGAACATTCGGATTTCGATTCAATTTTTAACCAAATATTACTCAAACTTTTCAATGTGATAGATCTAATAACCCCGCAGATTCTCTTAAAAGTTGACCCACTCTATTCTTACAATCAGAGAAAGTGCAAATCTTCAAGAAGGTGATATTGCATCAATGGAGTCAACCACTAGATGTGTTAGATTGGAGCATATTTACATGAACGGAGAGCCCAGTGCATAACCAAATCTTCAGATACGTACTAACATAGAATTATTTGAATAACTAAATCTTAATTATTTGAATAACTAAAATTATAAAACATAAAATCTTATTTGGTTTTTTTTGATTAAATCCGAAATCAAATTAAAAAAAGTATCCGAAAAAATCTAAATTAATAATTGAATTTGAAACCGTCAATCAAAAAATCGTATAATCATGGTTCGGATCGGTTCTCTAGTTGTGGATCGGATTTGGACATAATACCCGTTTGAGTCCTGATCCCCAGGACCTCAACGTCATTTATCTCTCTTTCAGGAGTGTTTTATGCAAGAAAATCAAAATGTGACACTTTTTTTTTTGGACACTTGACAGCATGAAAAGATCATTTTTATTTTCTTTTCCATTACACAATTTTACTGCAAAGTCAGGACCCTCTAACATGATCCTCAATTTTTTTGTCTCAACCATTGCTTTTAAGTCCTGTACAAAATTCACAGTTTAGAAGCCCCCACAAAAACAACTCAGTGAGATTCTGAGATTTTCTGCATTAATTAGTAAAACCCTTCTCTCTCTCTCACTACATCAAATTTACTATTTTTTTAAAGGTCCATAGGTCACACACACGTTAAATAATGTTCGACGAGTATGAATGCCACTACAATGGATAAAAACTACCAAATCCTAATTCATTGATGAGAATGGAATCATGAAACTCAAGGTTCTAGAGAGACAACTTTACCAATCAGACTATCTCCCATTCTCTGTCAAATTAACTAATTAAGTTGTTGTGCGTGACGTCTGTCTCGGGAACCCACCTCCCTCTATTGATAATATTCCCAATTTAATTTATAACAAAATTGAAAAAATTATTGAAGTGGGCCCTTTTACGGCCCAGGTGATGCTCACTGCCACGCCGATAACCCATCTGCCAATCTGCCTTGAACCTATTATAAATAGTAACCCTAACCCTTCCTACGCCCTCCTTCTCTTCAGGCTCAGACTCATCACTGTCTCTCTGCAATACCCACTGCTTTCACTTCTTGTTTACACCCAACTTTTCTTCTCTCTCTCTCTCTTGCAATCAAAAAGGAGGAAGAGTGTTTTGTTTTGCTTTGTTTTCAAGTATGGCTACTACTCTCACACACAGTGTTAGTGCGCCTCCCCAATTTTACTTCGATGAGAAGTGGAAGTTGTCGAAGAAAGGACTGTCGAGAAGCAGATCCTCGACAACTACTAATACTACCCCTCTCATGAAAAATTCTCACAGGAGGTGTTCTTTCAGTAGAAAGTGTGCCAGATTGGTCAAAGAACAGAGGGCCAGGTTTTATATTATGAGGCGGTGCGTTACGATGCTCATTTGTTGGCGTGATTACAGCGATTCTTGAAGGAATTTGAAGGGGGGTCTTCATTTCTTGAGATCGAGAGAGAGATAGAGAGAGAGCAGAATCTGCAGCCAATTTTGTTCTCTGTCGATCTTTTTTATTCCTCGATTGATGCTCTTCCAGGCCAGCGTTCGGAGTTTTCTTGGCATCCATCTGAGGAAGATAAAAACCCATGTAAATAGAGACCAGATTTCTTCTCCTTTTTTCTCTCTGTTTTTTGGGCTCTGAATCTCCATTGAAGGAGATGAGCTGCTCAAGTGTTCCAATGTTATTTCTACTGAAAGAGAATCAATCAAATTAATACATAATATAGTTTCAATTATAATGACCCAAATCTGTTAATTGTCGTGTGTTTCCTTTCTGGGTTCTGATGATTGAAGTGATGGGTTTCTCCCTGAAGAGAGAGAGAGATTCCATTCAAACAATTGCAGGTGACCATCTCTGTGGATCTGGTTTACTCAACTTCACAACTAATTAATAATTTTTTAAAATTTCAAACTTTAAATTTCTTCATTATTTTAGTACAATAATACATGTTGAAAAAGATTTTTAGAGAGACAGGGAGAGTCTTTCACTTTTTCAGTGCTCAAAGGGGCAAATCCGACTGTAGATGCCTCACAATTCCAGTTATCTTTGTGCATTAGATTTTCTGGTAATTTTGGAACTTTTAATTCGCAAAAACATTGAACCTTTTACATTTTCCTGCTAAAAAGGATGCTTCTGGTAAGGTTATAATATGGGCTGTGATAGCTAGAGAAGTAATGGGGGCACGACATACAATGTTTGTAAGTGACTATTTTGTCCTGCATTCCTCGGTATTTGACCATTAAATGGACCACTTTGACTCCTTATCTTCATTGAGGACTGTTTTGTACTTTTAACTTTTAATGGGATAATTAATCATGCTCAGTAATTTACATTTTACAGTCATGGACTCATGGTCAGTAATGAATGATAATCAATCTGGTGCATGAGAAGAAGGTAATTATGATGTACTTGGTGGGGGTACTTTGGTCCACACAAAATTACAGCTGGGTTTTGCTATTTGTTTAATAGTTACTGTGGAGTGTGGTGTGGGAGGGGTTATCATGGATCTGACTTGTTCTTTAAAGAAATGGGAATTCTTGGAAATAATGATGCTTTGAGTATTGAAATTGTAATCCGGTGCATTGCTGCAACTACCAATGGGATGGACCACTGTACGTGTTCTAGAGATTATTCATGGAGAATTTTTGGAGGTTCTTCCTTAAAAAGAAGTGTCCAAAATACATGGTGTGTGATGATTTAACAAAATTGGACCAACTCCTCAACTGTTCATTAACTTACTGTTTAGTTTTGTAGACATCTTAGTTGATCAAACTAAGAATCAGGGGTTGGTATTTTGTATTTGCATAGGTAGAAAGCGCGAGGTTTGGAGTCTTCGAGGTATATCTTAGAGAGTCAGAGGTAGCTTCGACACTCAAGTTAGTTCATATAACAATGACCTTTCAGTTTTTCCTTCTTGTTCTTGATATTTGATAGGGTTAAATTTTTGAAAAAATATAAAGCGGAAAGTGAAGAATACAATACAATCCCACGCTGTCGTTTGGATTGGGATCACAACGTGTGGGACATTTCTTATAAGGGTTTGTCACAAGCTTGTATTGTGATGTAATCCCATAATCAACAAAACTTCAATTATTTTTGTGTTGGGACATTATCTATTTTTCAAAAAAAAAAAAAATACTTTTGACCATCACGTCATTTGAGTGATTCCTACATTAATTGAACGGTGTTCATCCGTAGATTGAGAATTAAGGTGATTTTTTTAACATGTGCAACAACTAATTTTGATTGTGTGCGTGTAATGTATAAATTTTAAGTAGAAATCGAACTCATAATTTCTGAAAAAAGATAGATATTCTTAGAACTGTTAGGTTAGGAACTTATTCCTTGCTGAGAATGTGACATTGGATACAAAAAATTAAAGCGGTAATAAAGTTTATAATTTAACTTCCAATTAATTAGGTTAATTTGTTGATTAACACCTTGATTGTTCACCTTCTCTTGGCTTAAAGCAATTTGATTCTATCAACCCCTAAATTTCTATATTTTCTTTCGTACCACTTCTTTGGACCTCTAGCTTGATTAATATGGTCAAACACAATGCGCTCTACTTTCCTTGGAAATTTATCTTCTTTTCACGCACTTTCTAGGCAATCAAACAAACATCACTCCAAAGAAGATTTAATTGTGCTTAAAATGTGATGCAAAGCATTCAAGATTGAATCATATCTAATGGGGACACCCAAAAATCCATACTTATCATTGCAAATCGATTTTGCAAATCTTAACAGGAAGCTTGTGAGCTTTTCAAAACCCTTTATAAGTATTCGTACTTGACCAATTCATTGATTTACAACAAGGAGAAGAGTGATAAGTTGTCTTACAAGGTCTAGTTTAGATATGGCTCCGCTATCACAAAGTGGCATGTTGAGTTCGGAGGTTCCTTTGGATACTCAAACTCAGTTTATTTGAATAGAAACAAACCATCATTTTCACTCTAACTAACAAGTGGCTCGACTATGTATGTCGTATATCAAACTTCAGTTGCGTGGCTTGCAATTATTGTGATAATAGTCTTAAATTTATTTTACTAAAATTAGGTATAATTTTGACTTTTATTATGGCAATGGAGGATCCTAATAATTTGTCATTATCCTATTCTTAATTGCATCACTTTCATTTGGTGACCTTCTTTCTATCAAACCCATAGACCTTGTTTCTTTAATTGTGGGCCGAATCTCCACCATCTATTCCATTCATTAATCAGACAATTGACACTAAGAACACTTTGGACAACTTAATTGTAAAAAGGTCATGGGCCTTTTTAAAATTGTAAAAAAGTGCGATTTAAGGGTAATTTGGTAATCTGACTCAAAATATTTTTTGGTTTATACCTACAATACCCTTCTTCTTCTTCTCCCTCCAACTATCAAACTTCAGTGTGTCCCATCTTTCTCCCCTTCTTCTCTACTAAAAGCTATCTCCTCACTCTTCTCGATATGAATTGTTCTTCGTTGCTTTCTTCTCCGTTTTTGGCCTAGCTTCTCCTCTGTTCATCGCCTTCTTCTTTGTTGCTAGATCTAGACTGCATCGAGTTGCTTTTGTCTCAGATCTGGACTATGCTTCGTTGCTTAATTTGGGTTGTGCTTCGTTCTCTCTTCTCTCCTTCCTTGCTCTGTCTGGTTTGTACCTCTCTTGCTCGTTCTGAAAAAACATTTACAGTTGCAGAGATGTATCACTATAGTATCACTATAGCATCACCATAGTATCACCAATATCAAAAATCCACTAAAATGATACAATTGAACTAGTATGCATGCTTCCCCTTCCTAATTACTTTTCCTTTCTTGATTTTCTTTTCTTGGTTACCTCTCTTGCTCGTTCTGGAAAAATATTTACATATGCAGAGATGTATCACTATAGTATCACTATATTATCACCAGCACAAAAAATCCACTAAAATGATACCATTGAACCATAAAGACATGTAATGCAATCAAATTTACATTCCAATATTTGTATCATCATTTTATGAGGAAAATATATATATTGAACATTAAATTGGATCTTCTTTTTAAAAGTATCACTATTGTATCAGTTCAACAAAATACCAAAGAAAAATGTCATATCTACACTAAAACTCACTAGTAAACAAGCCAAAAATCCCTCAACCACTTACATTCCCACAAATTGATTATTGATATCAATTTAATGAAATACACATTTAGTATTACTGTAGCATCAATCATTTGCTACAATTACAAAAGTTTCACTATAGTATCAGTTTATCAAAATTTCAAAAAAAAAGTAGTTTCCGCATCAGAAACAATATTATTCAAACCAAAATTCGGAAATGTTGAAGGAAAATAGATGAGAATTAACCACGTGAAAGCCTCAAATGCACAAAAGTACCAGTATTGTATCAACAGCCCTAACAGTTTCCAACTAACCCTAACTAGCAAATGTATCAGAAATTAACCAAAATTTTCAAAAATCAAGACATAAAAACATGATTTGAAAATGAACAAAGGTTTTCGGTGCACAAATTTCAGATAATATCACCAAAGTATCCATTAATTGAAAAAAGCTTTGGGTATGTAATATGTTAATCATTTTCCAGAAAATCAGTTTAGTATCACTCGAGATTGAGAAAGAAACGTCATTATGGATGTGAAATCTCTGAAAATGGAGGTTTTAAGGTCCAAAAATCGGTAGTTTTTTAGGCTTCGTGGAGAGAGAAAATCGTGGTGTGATGGAAAGAGAAAATCACGGTATGAGGAAGAAGGTTTTGTGGGAGAGAAAATGAAATATGAGGTTATTTTGGTAAAAGCAGGTTCTTATTGGACTTTTTTAAAATGATGTTTTAGTGGTTGCATCTTTTTACAAATAAGTACAATCTAGTGTACCGGCCCTCATTTTTCCCTTCATTAATACTTAATAGGAATCAAAGGATTCTTCAAGTGGGCCCAACTCTAAGACCTATAAAGCCTCTTAGAAGAGAAATTTTATCTACGCATCATTAATCTACTATGTTTACACCACTTTTAAATTTTTTTTATAGTTTATATACATATTTTTGTATACAATGGCATATTAACCCTCAAACTAAAAATTTAAAATAAATAATTTTTGCATATTAACCGATTAAAACCAGAAAGACCGAACCTTTGATCGAGACTGTCACAAGATAGGGGAAATTGAACATGTCCATGCATTTGTCGTATTAAGATTTGAAAAGAAGAAGTGGTGAAATTTGACGATGATAATGAATAAGAAGCTGCTCCACGTGAAGGTGAAACCATTGAAGCTCGAAGGATTCTTCGACAAGGTCGATGATGGACGAGGCAGGACCTCAAATGAGTCTGCAGTAGTGGCACTAACAATGTGCACTTCGGTAAGAGAGGGGGGTGGAGTTGAATTGGGGTTTAGAGAGATAATGTATACGTAAACATAATAATAAAAGTTCTAATATTTTACAAATCAAGGGTGTAGTGATCTTTTCACCATAAATTTTGTGTGTAGACTTATAGTTTTTTGGTGTAAACTTATCATGTTCAAAAAATGGTATAAATATAATATATTAGTGGCGTGTAGATAAAATTTCTCCTCCTAACAACCCTTACTCCTTCTCCATGGGCCATGGCTAACGAACCTGATCAAAAACCTGTGCCCGGTCTAAATTTGAGAGGATGGGCCGCAAAAAGACCAATAAAGGAGGCCCGTAACTTCCTAGATGGGCTTCAGAGTTGGTCCAATTACTAAAATTCACCAGTATCAAAATGTCTAGGCCGACCATTTGGTTAAGTGGGCCGTTGCTGGAGGTTTCTTCAGTAGCTTTCCCAGAAAATTTTCTAGTTTCTACAACTGTGTTCGCGGTTGAATTTTGGGTTTGACTACCCTTGGGGGCCTTTGTATGGTGTTTTCTTATTACTACTCTCTTACCATGTGAAAAGAAAAGGAAAAAACTTCTTGTCTAGTGGGTGTGGGTGGTTCTTTATACTTTTTGGGCTGAGCCCACTTTCGTCTTTATAAGGAACAAAGGCTTCGAAATCTCAGGCCCAAGACGTTGGATACTTGACTTGCTATGAACTTAAAGCCCAGACTCGAATTTCAAGCCCATCTTCAGGGCCCAAAGAAATTAGTACTGATATTTGGTCTTGAATTGCGTTCATTAACAATAGGTCATACACCATTCCCATTGTTGTACTGGCAATAATCCTTGCACCCTTTTTATGTTTAATGTTGGGAGGAATGATTAGGTGCCTTCTTAGGGATGCTGCCTGGCTTTGATTCAATTCAATTATTACTTTCAGGATCATCTTTGGGGTGGAATTTGAATTCTAACAGAATATGTATGTATCATCTGCTTTCTATAGGGTATACTGGCATTTTCACGGCCAAAGATGCATAACAAGCTTATTGTATGATATCAAAAATAAAAACAAGGTTATGTTATTGTAGGAAACTCAAGAAGCAACTCCTATATTATTACTGTTTATTCAAAGAATCCTGTTTGTTTACTACTCATATGATAGGATACGAAGATTTCTGGGCGATTCCGCAGAGACCTTGAGGAACACCAGAATCTCTCTGAATTCTCATGTAGCCATTTTCACCCCAATTCGAGCCCCATGAATTTTTTAACAACCAGTACTTGGTACCGTCCTCACTTGTCCCATACCCAACTGCAGTAACAGCATGAGACATAGTAGTGTTGCAATCTCCAGTAAAAACACCAGTTTCATAAAATTGAAAGTCGAGTCCACTGCTGTCAACGACAATTGAGACAGGTTGTTGAGATACTGCCGCCAATAATGCAGCCTCATCATTGGGAGGTAAATCTCTATAACCAGTAATTTGGGCAGCAATATTTGCAGCCTTGGTAGTGTCACAAGTTTCCTTCATGTCCTGGTATTGGTAATTTGTATCAGTTGTGATGCCTTGGTTTTGTACAACGTAGTCAAACACATCGTGCATCCAACCACCATTGCAATCCCAGTTCTTGAGGTTACAATCCAGTGCTTGTTGCTCAGACAGAGTTTGTAATTTCCCAGTTTTGATTTGGACAATCCCTTCTATGGCCGCCACAGCTGAAAATGCCCAGCAGGATCCTGCAACAATTACAAAATAAGTTAATAATTTAGCAGTAAAAGAATAAACAACATCAAAGTCAACCTAACATGAAATTTAGATATAGGTGTGTTTTCTTACCACATGAACCTTGGTCCTTTACATGGGTCACAGCTCCTTTCTCGACCCAATTCATGCTTGCTGGAACATCAGTGAGTTTTTGGTTGTAACTGAAGGTTTCTTTCATTGGGTTTGAGAAGGTTGGCATGTTCTTACTGGTATGTGAGGAAACAAATTCCTCACGAGTTAAGTCTGCAAATTTATTGGTGCTTAACTTGTAGGTCCTGTTCCGAGCATTGTTGCAGTTTTCTATGTATCGCAAATTCTCCTTGAATACATTGAATCGATTCTCCTTCTCCTTCATGTCCTTGTATGTACGACCATATTGAGCCATCCATTTCTCGAAATTCTCAGCAATGGAGGCATCATTCAAGGTCCTGGACAGGCCTTGAGTTGCACAAAACACAAAAATCAGCAAAATGGAAGCAATAAACTCATGTTGAAGGGATGGACTCATTGTAAGAGAGATAAGAATATTTTCTTTATGGCTATGTCTATAGTGAGATATAAGACTTGGGGAAGTATGCACACAATCTCTTGGTATATATAGATGAAATTGCTCCCTTGATTTATCGATATGGCCTGAAACATGGGACGAAAGGCAAAATTAGCAACCAATCGTGACCGTCGAACTGAAGTTGACTTTGATAACAATGGTCTACGGTCAGCCATTTCACACGTGAAACTTCCATTAAGAACAAGGGACCCTTGCTATATGAATGTGGTGGATTAGTCTCATCTCACAGCTTTAGGTCTTTGTGGAACAGGCCTTCTTGCTTGAGCGTGTTGAAGGGGCTGATGCGGACTCTCGGACTCAGTCCTTAAGATATCTGGTATCTTTCTTTCTACCAATTTTGACAAGATTGTTGATTGATCTTGGTTGTTCTCGAAGCTCGTCGACCTTTCTTCGATTTCTTTTGACCTAGTAATTGTCCGCATCTTGAAGTTGAAGACAGAGCTGGGCTCTTGAAGACATCTGGGCTTTTGGGCTTGTCTTTCTCTAAGCCCACACTTCATTAGTTTCATTCAAATCTCCATTAATCATTTTATTTATTAGTTTATTAGTCTACATCATATATATTGGCTTTACAGCCATATGTAACGGCTACTTTTTGAAGACACTACTACAGCTTCCGCTATTCTCTTCTCTGTTCATCTTCTTCTTCTACTCCATGCTGCTTCTTCTTCTTCTTCTTCCTTCATCTCGTTTTTATTTCTGAATATCTACAAATAACATTATTGATGTGCCAAATATATACATACATTTGCACATTCTTTACACATGAGTTCATCCCATTTTGAGTTGATTAATAGTTGATATTGCCTAAGAAAGTTATATTTGCATATTGTAGGTGTCAAGGCAAGAAAAGAAGGAAAAGAGTGCAAAATGAAGATTTGGAATCCAGAACTGATTTCCGATCGATCGGAGCCATTCCCGATCGATCGGACCTGCCAAAATACCCAAAAAATCGTGGAGGCAGATTGTTTTTCCGATCGATCGGAAATATTCCCGATCAATCGGAGGTACTTTTCACAGCACGCGTAATTTCGCGAAAAAGTTTCGAATTCACGTGTTTTTAAGCCAAAACGACCCCAACTTGTTTTGGAAACGACATAAGAGTTTGGGGAAGTATAAAAGGGGATAAAAATAGGGTTTTGGGAGAGTTCTTGGAGGATTTTTCATTCTACCACCATTGGAGAGCTTGGAGCCACCATTGAAGCTTGGAGAAGAAGAGGGTCTACAAGGGGGTTTTCTCTCTCATTTTCTATCATAGTTTCTATGGTTGATTTCCTTTATTTAATGATGTATTTTGCTTCCATGAGTGGCTAGATTTCTTACTGGGGTCTTAATGTAACCAAACCTTGAAGATTCAATAAACTTGGCTTCCTTATTTCTTGATTTATCTCTTTCTATTGATTATCTATGGGTGTGATTAATGCTTTTGAATATTTGGCCATCATTCAATTGATTTGCTGCCTAGATTGAGACCGGAAGGAGATATCTAGGGTTTGCCTCAAGCCATAGATGACATAGGGTGCATGAACCATATGAATATAGGTTTGTGGCTTATGCAATCGCTAAATGATTTCCATAGTTCTTAATGAGTTTTTGATATATTAATCCGATTGTTAGGAATAACAGAGATTTATGTTGAAAATACGTTTGATGTATCTAGGAATAGAACATTGAATAGGTTGGGAAATCGATTGTCATTATAGAGAGAGGAATTAGGGATTAAGGGACTAAGGGAATTGAATTGGATATGTGAGGTGACGTTAAGTACCCTAGTGCTTTCCATCCTTGATTTCACACTTGTGTTTGATTTGTCTTTGTTCTTTTTAATTAGTTTAGTTAAAAATCAAAATAAACCGCAAAACCTTTCCCCAATTTGCATAGTTTTACTAGTTTGACATTAATTTTTATTACCAACACATCCCTAGTGGAAACGATAATTTACTCATCTCTTTATTACTTGTGCGATTTGTGCGCTTGCAATTAAATCCGTATCAATTATCAAAGTAATCAATTATCAATTACCATCAAATTTTATTCGTTGATTTAGATTTGTTTTGAAGTTTGACCGATAATTTGCATTGGAGTAACATCTGGTATAATACATTAATTAATTATGGAGAAGATTACGGAGGATATCAAGGAAACAAGAACTTGACTGATATGTTGTATATATTACACTGATTCTGTACACATTTAGAATAGGAAATAGCGATAAATACAGGCATACAATAGTGCTTAAATTCAGGGACTATGATGACCCCTTCATGTATATGTATTATCATCTTCAACGTAAAAGTAATCTGGTATCTTGTGCCAATACCTTTCTCTCGTTCCACACTTTGACCGATAATTTGCATTGGAGTAACATCAGGTATAATACATTAATTATGGTTCCTTGGACAAAATATAATCTATAGTACCAAGCTCTACCATGTTGGAGTTTGCTCTTTAACATGCGATAGTTTGTTCAGTAAAAAAATGATCAACTCAAACTCTCGTAAAGTCTTACAAATTCTTTTTTTTTTCTTGCAATTATTGAGCTCAAACAACAAGACAGACCCATTTTTAACTACTATCTTTGAAAGGACCCGAATCAAGTTTGGGCCCTTGAAACTTTTAATCATAATAGCCCAACTATTTATAGGCCCACATCTGATAAAATGTTAGGTTTTCATTATAAACAAAAGAAAAGAAAAAAAGAAAGAAAGAAAGAGGGAAGCAAGAGAGGGGCGGCAGAGAAAGAGAAGGATAAAAGAATTGTGCTCTTTGGGAGGAAAGCAATCTAAAGTTCTATTTCATCTTCGTCCAAGCAAAAAGAGTAAGTAGACGGATCCCTTTGTGTTACAAAAGAAGAGGAAATTTAAATGAATTTGGTTTTGATGAAGAGTTGAAATGAAGAGTTGAAAAGAATAGTTGATGGGTTTTTGGTTGAATGATTTCAAAGATTTTCTTTGATGATTGCAATTGATAGTTTGTTGAATCAGATATTGATAGGATTGAAATTCTTCTATGTGCTCGATTTGTAGTGAGTGATAAACTGATTTTAGGTTTATCTGCACATGTAGTAGGGATGGCAAAAAAAACTGATCCGAGCACTATCCGTAGGGTATCCGATCCGTTTAAAACCCGAAAACCGATCCTATAGGTTTTGGAAACGGTTTTGGTTTTAGTTTTGGTTTTCAAACCTGTCATGGTTTAGGGTCGAGTTTAGTTTTTGATGTCGGGTTTAGGGTACCCGAACCGTTTAATAAAAATGTTCATTATAGTAATAATATTATAAATCATGTATAAAGGTATACTATTAGGATACTAAATTATAACATGATAAAACATATTAAAACGTATATATTTATAGAAGCATACTAATAAAACTATAAAATATAAATCATACTCAATATTAATTTATATAAATATAATCATCAAAGAAAAAAATAAAAAACATTAAAAGTTAAATGGTAAATAGGTACCCGATGGTAAACGGTTATGGAACGGTTCAGGGTTTGAAAATTTAAATGGTTTTTTAAATGGTTTTGGAACCATTTTGGTATAGAATGTCTTAAATGGAAACGGTTTTGGTATTTCCTAATTGGAAAGGTACCCGACCCGTTACCATCCCTAACATGTATTAGTCTTTAAATCAATTTCAATCTAGTTGGGTTTCAATGAAGATTGGGGTATATGTCAACTTAGTTAATAATTCAAGTTTTTATTTAGTTTTTTTTTTTTTTTGTGTTGTAGAATAATATATACGGCAGATACTTTTCTCTTCTTGATGTTTTTGAAACCAATTGGAGTAACTTAACGATTTTTGTTAACATTGGGACTTGGTGATTCAAAAAGCTTATGCGGATAGAAGTGGTGAATGGCTAAGTATATAGTTTTTATACAATGCAGTGGTCGAAGCAAGTTAATCTGAGTATCTGATTGGTTGTGCTAGTAACTTGGGGATCAAAATTGATGACATTCTTGCTTTACTTGTTTTAACTTAACCTGGTCATTCTTAGCATTATATTCATCGTGGTTAAAACACAGTAATTTCTCTTCAGATCAATATAGTTGTTGTTTTTCTTTTGTTTAGTCAATTGATAGTGAAGTTTAACGTGTATTGTTTTATGTCTTTATTGGCTTGTGAGGATTGACCCGTTACTCAGGGGGCTAAACTGAGTGCATTGACCCGTTCCTCAGGGGGGTAAACTGAGGGTACTATTACTGAGATTATTGTGTGACTGTAACAAGGAATGTATATGGTCATGGAGAATAAAGCTTTGGTGTAGTAGAATGTTCATAGTTTTATTGTTTTTCAAATGTTTTTTATTTATTCTGATTTGTCTATTTACGGGCTCTCAGCTCACAGTTTTTGCTTTTCATTGTTTTCAGATGAAGATGCTTGAGCATGGGGTGCATGGGGAGGGATATTGGAGTCAATTTTTTTTATTATTATTTTCTTGTGCCAGGAACCTAGTTGATATTATTTTTCTCCTCTTAGAATTGTTGAAATAGGTGAATTGAATAAGTGTCTAAATATTCACATATTGCAATTGTTTTAAGTTTATCTAATAGAGTTCGTTTCAATTTTGCTATAATGAGTATTGTGTTAAGTTCATTAGAATGTTTTGAGTTTAGGCTAACAGATACCTGTTAGCCTTGCGTGCACCTGGGGTTACCCATGAGCGCGTGGTGTTGTTATGTCTTTGACCTTCGGGTTGGGGCATGACAATTTAATGGTATCAAAGACAGGTTTAACTATCGTTCGGCCTAACTTTAGTATTGGATAGCCATAAAATCATGATTGCATGTGTTTTTTTCAGCATTAAAAATAAATAAATAAATAGAGAATCAACAATAAGATTCATGTATTATTAACTAACCTCCTATCAGTTCTGAGTATTTATTTATTTATTTATTTATTTCTGGGTACATGGTTCTGAGTAATTCTAAGGTCTCTTGTAAGAGCTAGATGCTTCTAGTTAATTGTTTAAGCTTTTGGGTTTATTAATTTCAAACAATTGCTGAAATTAGTTATTTATAATTTCGTTTTGAATTAATTAAATTTTTGAATCTCATCTGATTTGATTCAGTTTGTCATTAAATTGTGATTTTTTTTTCTAGTTAATTGTCTTGCTCGGCATAATTGGAAATCTATGGGTACTTAACCACCGTCTAGGATATTATTTGGGTCAGAGGCGAAGCCACGTTGAGCCAGCTGACCCCCCTCAAAAAAAATTAATAACACTAATTTATATATTAATTTTAATTTAGACCCCCTTGTTATAAAAAATCATACTCATGATTGAAACAATAAGACCTGTGACAAATATTACTTATCATATTTGATAAAAATTTTATTTTTAGTGTTATTTTTTTTACTTTCGAAGGTATAATTAATATATAACCCTAAAAAAATTTCAGGGGCATTGCCCCTGGACCCCTATTTAGCTTTGTCTACCATAACATAAAATCCTCTGTCCATCACTACGACGCCCCCTTATCTAAAGTCCTAGCTTCGCCCCTGATTTGGGTTGTTGATATAGTCGTAGAAATTTGCTTAGTGCACTACGCTTTGTCTTTTGTGCTTAAATTTGGGTGATTAGTTTTGTTTTTTTTTGATTATTTTCAAACCTTGTTTAAAATAGCTAGATGTGATTTATAAGGTTTTGTTTATAATATTTGGCCTGATATATTTATAAAAATTTTGTGCTGGCTAAATGATTAGAGTAGATAAATCTCGTTTGTTAGTGTCACATGAAACTATACAACTGTGTTGATGCCAATTTTATGGAGTAGTAATGACGTTATGGCCATAATAATGAAATTGTGTGTTAAACAGTATGCCGCCTAAGAGAAGAAGGATAGCTGATACTGGTCATGAAACAGAGACTCGGCAAAGCAATGGGACCAACCAGCATGATGAGACACAGAACTCATCAAGTGTCAAACGTAGTGATAATGTGGAGGTGGAACAACCTGATTTTATGATCTTATGCAAACTTTGGCAGGGGTAGTTGAGAGGCAACAACAACAGATGCAGCAGACGATATTCCATCCACCAGCACATAAGAGTGGGTTGACTGAATTTATTAAATTGGCCCAGCCATTTGATGGTAGTTCCACCGATCCGGTGGTGGCAGAGAATTGGATCCAAGAGATGGAAAAGACATTCAGGGGCTACGGGGTCACTGTAGATACCCGAATCTACAATCGTTGAATAGTCAACGTAATTTCTATGGAGGCCTTCTACAGCGGGGTCCTGAGGAACAAAGCAAGGTAGAGATCAAAGAACTCGGGCACCGGTGGGGTACCTGCCAAAGAGCCTCCGACGCTCAAGTCAGTCAATTGGAATCAGGTTGGTCAAAGCAAAGATATATGAATCATAAAGTGCGAATTCTGATATGGAAATGGTGGATGCAAAATGCAAGGTAGCTGTGAATGAACTGAAGGTTGAAGAAAGTGAGAGAGCCAGGGGCCTGAGTCTCCAGGATTGCGTATCTCGCTCCCGAGGGGGAGGGAGCCTTTTATAGTGGGGTAACTAGCCGACGGAGGGAGCCTTTTATAGTGGGGTAACTAGCCGACCAAGACTGACACACTGGGTACTGTAGTATAGTTCGCAGGCAGATATGGGGAGGTGGTGTCGAGTGTCAGGACACGCGGCCTATTTTGGTTGGTTGAAGTCAGGGTTGTACAGTGGTCAGGCGGCTCGGTGTCAGGAGGTGGCTGCAGACCGTCTGATACGGCGTGCTAGGCTGTCTGATTTGTCGGGGCCAGGTTCGACAATGATCTCAGACGACCGTTACCTCAGCGGGGCGGAGGCACGATAGGAGATAGTGGTTTAGGTGCACGATTAATATGGTACGGGGTATATGCATGTACAAATATATGTGAATATGATGCAGCACGTGTACCTGAGGTGTGCATGGTCTCTATCTCTTGATGATCAGTTGTGTTAGACGTCTCCGGCTGAGGTGCTCCTTCATGGGCCGCCGAGGGCGCTAGATGTAGATGGACTCGTACGTCCTTCATGACACGCCTATTGAATGGTTAAGCATAAATTTGGCGTTGGCCGTCCTATATTGTGTTGACCGTATTCTAATGTGTCGACCGTCCTGCATTACGTTGACCGTCCGGTATTACGTCGAGTCATATGACGATTTTTGGCCACTACAGTCACGAATGAGTGCAAAGTGTTGTATGGAACATATCTATTACGTGGTGCAGCAAATGACTGGTGGATGTCTGAGGAGCGCCTGCTAGGGTCGCCAATCACATGGGACAGGTTTAAGGAAACATTCTATAAGATGTACTTCCCTAGTAGTGCACGCTAGAAGATGCAACATGATTTTTTTTGCACTGAAGAAGGATGACAAAAGTGTGGCAGAATATGAGAAGGAACTGAACATGCTATTAAAGTTTGGCCCCGCGGCTTTTAAGACGGATGAGGATGCTATGATTCAAAGGTTCTTGTTTGGACTGGATTCTCATCTTCAACATGAAGTTACATCCTTTGAATTGACCACATATGCAGCAGTGGTCAACAAGACAAAATTACTAGAGCATGGGCACAACAAAATAAAGACAGATAGTGAAAAGGGCATTCAGAAGAAGACTGGACAGGCCTTGCGGGCTCAAGGATCTGGATTTCAAAGTGCTGGAAATAGGGATAAACTGCAGAATATTCCACAAGTAGGGAGTAATTCATAGAGTGGAGAACTTAAATGTTGGAAATGTAAAGGATGACACGACCCCAAAGATTGTAGGTGGTTGAACAACCTGTGTCTAGCTTGCGGTCAAAGTGACCATCGGATTTCAGACTGTCCCAAAGCAAGGTGGAACATGACGTGCTATCGCTGTGGTCGGAAGGGTCACCGTGCAACAAACTGTCCAATAGCCACACCGGCAATAAACACCGGGCAGAAGAGAGTAGGGGCCAGAAGCCATAGAATCAAGGGAGGGTTTTCGCTCTGGACCAGGAGGACTCCCAGGGCTTCCAAAAATGTGGTGACAGGTATGATTTCCATCTCCTCCGTGCACCCTCATACATTGTTTGACACGGGGGCCACACACTCCTTTGTGACCCCTACGTTTGCCTTAAAATTAAATAGATATGCTGAGCCTTTAGAGAATGAAATGTGTGTGAATACCCTCTACACGGGATGGGGGCCCAAATTTAGCATCACAAGTTTGAGCCTAACTCTCTGTTGAAAACCTAGGTTGACAATAGGAGGTTTATCAATCCACCATCTTTCGATGTGGGATTCTCATCAATCCTCCCCTCTTGGGAGCATGCACGTCATCGTGCATGGCCTTGGCTGTACCATTTCGACATACGGCCCACTTACCGCCCCAAGCCTTGCGAGCCAGGGTCACATAACCTTGCCAGGTCCAATGGATCTAAGGTTTTCCCAGTTACTTTTAACGATCTTTTTCTCTCTTCCAACCCGTCCACAATGGACACGGCCCACTGTCTGCTAACCCAACTCCACAAATGAATGGGCTCTGGGGCAGGCCCGCCTACGATAGTGCCAACCCACGGGCCTGCACGCAAGCGCGTGCACTCTCAATGAAAGCACCAATGATGAATACCCGCCACACGGGATGGGGGCCTAAATCTAGCATCACAAGTTTGAGCCTAACTCTCTATTGAAAACACAGGTTGACAATAGGAGGTTTGTCAATCGACCATCTTCCGATGTGGGATTCTCATGACCCCCACTGGGAGCAACCTAGTGACGAATTATGTTTGCAAATTATGTGCGGTCAAGGTTGGAAACAAAGAGCTATTGGCCGATTTAATAGTTTTGGATATGCATGGATTTGATGTTATCTTGGGAATGGATTGGCTTACCAAACATTTTTGCCAATTTCAATCTAGTTGGGTTTCAATGAAGATTGGGGCTTGGTGATTCAAAAAGCTTATACGGATAGAAGTGAATGGCTAAATATATGGTTTTTATATAATGCAATGATGGAAGCAAGTTAATCTGAGTATCTGATTGGTTGTGCTAGTAACTTGGGGATCAAAATTGATGACATTCTTGCTTTACTTGTTTTAACTTAACCTGGTCATTCTTAGCATTAGAAGCTGAATGGACGTCGCAATTCCATAAAATCAATAACCTTGCATTGCACCATTTCTGCTATCACCAATGCACTTATACCTACGGATAAAATACAAAAAATCGTGGTAATAGAGTTGGTCTATGGTTGAGAAACCGATGGTTAAGAGAGCATTGGAAGGTCTTTTACCTACGGTTATAACTCGCGGTTTCAAAAGCACGGCTATAACATAATAAAACTGCGTACAACATAAATCTATTGTCGAGTTTTTGTAACTGCACGTATACCTACAATTATCATGGCATTAATGATATAAAACCACGGGTATAGCTAACAAAACCGCATGTATTGTCACTTATGAGGGTATGATTGCACGAAAAGTCAATATCATTTTCACATACTACTTCAATTTGGTGATTTACTTCCTACATAACAAACTATATATACCTGTTGATTGCTCCAAAATCAAATACCATAAATTTAATCCTCCAAAATCAAATACTACTTATCAAATTCCTAAAATTTAAATATTATATATCAAATCCTCCAAAATGAAACACCGTACATATCAAATCGTATCCAAATCATTTTTCAAAATATTTCCAGCTCAAAAATATTCCTTAACATTCGTTAATATCAAATCATATCAAATCCTCCAAAACCGTGTATTGACAATAAAAAGTTCTACATCCTTAAACATTACCATATAAAAAAGTCAACAAAATGAGATTTAGCAAGTTGGACATGCATTAATGAAAATACTTTACCAATTTAAATAAACATATGTAATTAAATAACATTATATAATAAACAAGCATCTTTGGTTTCTTACATTGGTCACCATACATAGCAGGCTCGAGACTTGAAGTGCAAGAGCGTAGATGAGGATCCAAAGTGTTTGAGACATGATGATATGTACTAGCAGAGCAATGTACCTATTTAAGTTACCAGAGCACATCCACATAAAATATATCCATGGTGTCTGTCAGAATTTTTTCATAAATAAAACATAAAAATATTTCATTTCTGGCACACTTCAAATCATAAGTCAAGTAAAGATAAACAAAGAGAAAGCATAATTCATTACCTCTTTACTCTCATGGCCGAATCCTTGAATATGTGCCAACATTATACTCATCTGGGACTGTAATGTCGATAGCTCGACATTGAAGTGAGCCTGCATATTAGCAATCTACATCTTTGAGTTGCTCCAAGGACGGAGCTACTAAGGGTCTTAGGGGGGCATGTGCCACCCTGGATTTTGATAAAAAAATTTACTATATATACATGTAAGTTTACACATATGTGAAAGAATGTTGTGTGGCAGAGTGGTTATGCACTTGTTCTTATGCGGATTTCATTCTCAAGGGTTGACCATATTTTTCTAACTTATTTGTCTCATTTTGTTTTTGTTTCTTCATTTACTGTTTTTATTTTGTCTCTTCATTTACGTTCTTCAATTTTGTGTTTTTTTTATTATTATTTCATTTCTTTTATTTTATGTTTTTTATTTTGCCTATTTTGTCTCTTCATTTATGGTACTTAAGAATTAGTGTTGTCCCTATTTTGCCTATTTTAATCTTTGAGTCCCTCATTAGAAACTAACGATTGTAAAATATAGTTTATTTTTCTTGTTATTTGTTAATTTCTAATAATATAAAATAATATATATAATTCTATAGTCTTACAATTCAAGTTATATTTATTGGATTGAATATTAACAAACGACATATAAATAGTTAAAAAAATTTTGGGGGCACAATGCCTCCTCTCACTGCAAATCCTGGCTACGTCCCTGAGTTGCTCCACCTCCCCGTCTCTATTGTTTGCCCCAATATTAGTCATTGTAAGGTCACAAAAGTGATAGAGGTACACTCTGTATAGTTTTTTGAGATGGAGTCGGGCCACTGCCCACACCTCAAACACAACCATGCCTATCATATTCTTAAATTAGTTCTTTGCATATCATATTATTATATGATTTATTACGTTTAAATTTTCTGCATGACTATAACTGTAAGAAATGCATATTGCTGACACTTTATCGCATGTTTATCATAAATGTTGGTCGTGGTTTTAGATTGATTTGGAACCAAGACAAGACAACTACCAAGATTCATGTAGGTTCTATAAATTATGAATTCATACTTTCTGTACAGATCAATGTTTTGAGATATCTGAAAGACACTATCGATCAAACCTTATATTACTCATATGTTCCTGCCACAACCATTCATGCTTTCTGTGATGCTGACTGGGCATCTTGCTCAGACTCCAAGAGATCAACGGTATTCTAAATTAGATGAAGATCAACATAATCAAGCCCTTTGCTCTTTTCTGTGACAGCAAATCAGTCATTCATAATGCAACCAACCCAATGTTCTATGAGAAGACCAAACATATAGAGATTGATTATCATTTTATCAGGGAAAGAGTGGAGAAGAAACTGCTTCACCTACATTTTGTTCGCACTGCTCAACAGACAACATATATATTTACCAAACCAATGACAGTTTCTCAGCTTAGATTCTTCATGGGCAAGTTTAACATGATCCCAACTCATGCTAAGCTTGAGGGAGAGTGTTAGGAAATGGTGCGTTTCAAGCTTTAAAATCTTATTCAAGCCTTCAACTTATGCGATGTCGTATTGCCTCTCCTCCCCTGGACGTCGTTCCTTCCTTCTTCTTCTTTCGGTCCTTTCAGACTGTTGTAGCTGACAAGACAAATATTACTCTTTTGTTGTTTTTGAATCTTGATGACCATTGGTCATCCTCTGTATTAAGAATGGTTTGCTCAACCACAACCATTCATCTCAAAGAATGTTTTTGGATGCTCTGATTTTGTCTTCAATAATATAAAAACTTTTTCTCCAATCCTCTGTACTTTCAGTTTATTTCACATACGAACACCCTCTTAAATTCCCCCAAATTTTTAGCGATTTCGAAAGCTTCGTTCGTCAAAATCACATGCTCAAAGGAGGAACCTGTGGCATTGGATGAACATGTGGTATTGGAGTTGGAGCTACAAGGAACATGTGGCGCTGGAGGAGGAGACCTTATCTAACTCATGACTATTGCAATTTGTTGAGTCATACCATTATTGGCAAAAGAGTATTTTTCATCCCTCAATTATTGGTCGGGTTTCATTTTTGTCCCTTAACTTTTTTTTTCCCTTTTCCGTCCCCCAACTATGGGAAAGTACGTTGTTTATCCCTCGAATAAATCCGACCTTTGAAAAATCTTACGTGGCATCATATTGTTCATCAGATCAGGTTTTTCTCAACTTCAATCTCACTTAAAATGACAAAAATGATACTTTTCAATAATTGAGGGACGCAAATGGGAGAAAAAAGGGCTTAGGGACAAAAATGAAACTCGCCTCGTAATTGAGGGATGAAAAATATCTTTTTGCCTGCCATTATTAGTAGCGTGACTAACGAAACTTTTTAGTCATGTCACTAGTAGTCCAATTACATCATTGATGGTGGTATGATTGAGTAAAAAAACAACAATATTAGTAACCGCGGTGTCACTAGCTCGAATTTCTATTTTGGTAATAAATTGAAAACCAATGTTATATCAATAGTGTTAGGTAGTTTATATAGTGGTAACCCAAAGGAATACAATCCCTTTAAACGAAATTTTAAAAAAAAATTACATATTCGAAATCAGCGCATAAAGCTCTTTCTAACAAGATTCACTGTCGATGAGTTTTATCAGGTGGATCTTAATTCAATTAATTTTTTTTAATGAAATTTCAAAAAGAATGGCTTCAAAATTAAAATAATGAATTCTCGACTATGTTTTAAAAAATAATGAAATATATATTAAAATAATAAATTTTGGACAATAAATTTTGAGATAAAAAAACAAAATAAAGTTATTTCATTGATTAAATTAATACAATAAATCTGCTTAGCTATCTTGGATCAATAAATTATTGGGTTAGATGTCATTTTCGATGTTATACCGATATTTATTTACACAAGAGAGGTAAATGGGTAAGAACACAAGATTTAGGGGAATGTATTGATTGACTCGTCAAGCTAAAATGGGATTTGCATGGGGCAGCTTTCACAAGTGTTATAGCAAATGCAATGGTAAAGTGTTATTGGGCCAACAAAGATGTTGTCTTTGCTGATGTGGTTGTATTGTAAAATATGTTTTGCTTATGTGGATGTATTGGGATAAATGTTTTGCTGATGTGGATGTATTGATATTTGATGTTTTGGTGTAGTTTTGTTGTGAATAATATGGAGGAATGGAATGTTGTTGGCCTCCATGTTGGGTGGGAAGAGAAATTTGTGTTTTGTTGATGTGGTTGTATTGGAAGATGTGTTTTGCTGATGTGATTGTATTAGAATACGTGTTTGACTTGACTTTTTGTGTAATAGAGGTGGGACCGGGCCAACAAAAATGTTGGCCCAGCAAATAAGAAACCATTGCATTTGCCCTTATAGGCTGCCAATGAGACATTCTGATGTACCGTCAGACAGTAAGACGCATCGAGTGGCGTGGATCTACTGTGGCTAAACTACATTTTGGGGAAAAAATTTTATTTTTCTTATAAAAGTTTATTTCAATTTTTATCGGCTTTACATTTTTTACCAATCAGTGATGTATGTTTTGTCTGAAATAAAAATCAAGTTTAATATAAAAAACAAATAATTCTAGTTAATTGAATATAAAATCAAAGACAATTCTATTTTTTTTCATCTTTAATATATTTTTTATTTCAAAAAAATATATCTTTGCATTTGTAACATGATCAAAACACCAAAAAAAAAAGCCTTAAAACTTTTGATTCCACCCATTGCACCTCCATAAATGGGAAACCACATGTACCTTCAAATTCAATGGTGTCTACAATGAATGGTGCTTCACAATTCCTTAAAGTTTATAATTTATATTTAATGATGAAAAACAATCAAACAAGTTTTAAAAATATAAAAACAAAAATATGATATGAGATTATACTTTTTAAATTATTAAATAAATTATAGATTTTACAATTTTAAAAGAATTGCGAAGCCACATATCCATCGAGAACTATACATTTTAAACCGGCAGTTCAAGTCGCTGACTTGCAAGATCGCACCTTATCTCAGCAAAACCAATCCTAGATTTCGCAAGATCATACTCCATCCACACGTTCTGCTGATGGTGATGACCGATGATGAACGCTTCAACGCCCAACAAATCAGAGTTCCCAAATGTGAAGCAATACACCGAATCCCTCCCCCTCGCTTCACCTGGCACCCGGTACAACAACCTCTGACCCGACACACTCATCTCGGCCCCACTAAACATCAGACTAACTGCAGGTACTATGGGCAGACTCGTCCGAGTCGACTCAATTAAGTAACACAAATCCATTGCACCTTGAAACACAAAGTTCGGCTCCTCCAAGGTTCTCATTACCGACATCGTTTGTTGCTTGAATTCCTTCTTCAAGGCAGTGTAAACCGGTCCGAGAAGGAAAGTGAACTGGGTTCCGGAGTCAACCATGGTTTGACCCGCTCCGGTATGGTCTGGTACGAAAACCGATTTCGGCAAATTTAATAGTTTTCCATTTACCTTTATACCCTCCAGTTGGACTGTATACGCTACACGATCAAAATACGGCAACGGAGTCGAAATTCGGACCAACGGAGTGTAGTTCAACGGCGTCAGCCATGACATATTGGAGTCTCCGAGAAGCAAAACACCCGAAGAGTCCAAACCCGATATGCAATACGAGAACTTGGGGAAACCCATTTGGGTTACAAATGACAACGACCCACGGTTCATCCCCATTAGCCCAGTAGTTTGGGAGTCCTCTTCTGGGTTAGAGCTTGAACCAGAATACATACACCCGAATATGGTGCGAGCCTGCGTTTCCGACCCGACCCGGAAAGTGTCGTATGCGAGGTTGCCTTCGATGGAGGAGGCATCGGCGTAGGAGATGGAGACGTGGCAGAGTTTGGAGTTCTGGTCGCAGGATGCAGGTACGGGTAGATCCCTGGTCCGGGTCGTGCAAATGGGTGAGGAGCAAGGGATGGGAGTGTAAGAGGAGGAGGAGATTGGGTTGAAGAACATTGGGTTAATTTTGTTGCAGTGGAGCCAAGAGAGTTCGCTGCCAGTGTCGAGGACCATGGTAACACTCTGTGGAGGCGATCCAACGGTGAGAGAGACAGTGAGGGACACGTTGTGGCTAAAGAGGAGCTTGTTTGTTGCGGAGGTTCTTGGAGTTATCGAAGCTTGTTGGGTTTTGAGTGGAAGAATGAGTGTGTGATTGTTTAAGGACAAACAGGTAGTGAAGAAAATGGAGATTGTGAGTTGATGAAAAAGAAGAAGAAGAACATAGAAAGAAGCCATGCAATTGCAATTGCAAATGTCTTTGTGGTGGTGGTTTTTCTGTTCTTTTTGGATTTCTGTGAATGGTATGTGTTATATACTTGGGTTGTGAATGGAGACACATGCATTGAATATTTGGAGGAGTACGTGTTGTATGAGAGGATAAGGAAGATGTCAAGGTTTAATTAATTCTTGATGTTTACTTATTTCAAATTGAAGAAGACTTTTGTAGATTAATGGCATATATCATTTTTTTTTTTAAAAAAACAATCTTGTTTCGTACGTGCCTTAGTTTTTACTAAAATCTTGAAATGTATTGAGAGAATTTTTAAGGTGTAAATTCAAAATGAGTCTAAATTCAGAGTATCAGGCCTGCGTATACAGAAATTTCTAACCTGACGATATGATAAGTTGGCTCAAAACTTAATGAGTGCTCACATTAGTATTGCTCCAGTGGAATAGAATTCAAGATTTTCCGAATTTATACGATTTGGCCACATATAAATTTACCTCTGACTATCCTCTGAGTGTTTCGTATGTGCTTTTAGTTTTTACTAAAATCTTGAAATTTATTTAGAGAATTTTTTTTTTCTTTGGACATTTGAAATGAGTCTAAACTCAGAATATCAAGTTTGCGCATATAGAAGTTTCTAACCTGATGATAGAGTAAGTTGGTTTAAAACTGAGCGAGTGTCCATAGTGATATTGCTCAATGCAATAGAATTCAAGATTTTTCGAACTCATACGATTTGACCCCATATAAATTCTCCACCTTAGCCCTCCTATCCTACCAGCCAAGTGACGAGATATTGATGTGACAAGTTGGGTATAGTCATTGAGAGCCTTCCTATCTATGCATCTATTATGGCATATTGTTTTCGTATCAAAGCCTTAATCTCAAGGTTAAAGTGTTTCATACATTTAGAATTGGTTATTGCATGCCTTTTTAGACCACTTGTCTCTTATCAAACCAAAGATGAATCAAAAGTAAAATTTACATTAAAGTCGTGCAATTATTCTATACATCTAACATTAAGTAATTATACAATTAGTAGGTATTACCGAATTAAAATGGTTCGGACTACATTTTCAATCAAGTATTTTTTTCTCGAAGCCTTTTTTTCTAAGAAATATTTATTGTGTGCCTAATTAGTACCTACTTGATTCCTCTAACTTAATTAGATATATATATATATATACCAGAATAAAACTGTAGTATTTCGTTTTCGTGTTATCCATGACACATTTATTCATGTGTTTGTATATTTATACACTGTCATAAATTATATATATATATATATATATATATATATATATATATATATATATATATATTATTTTTTTTTATTTTTTTTTAAAAAAAGTGTTATTATATGGAAGGTGCAATCGGCGACAAAAAGTGGATAATCTTATGAAAACCAGGAAGAACCCGACAGCCACCAAATCCCATTGCTCTGAGATTGGGAACTCTAAATATTTTAATTGAATCTTCGACAGTGCACACAGATAATATATACATATACAAACAAACATGTTTAGGTGGTTAATTAATTAATTAACCAAATTTGGGTATTTATTATTATCTTGGTGATAGTGACATGTAATTAAATTAGGGTTTGAAGCTTTCGGTAAATTAAAGGTAGGCAATCGAGACTCTGGTGTTTGTGGGAAGCAGCTGCCTGTAATAGTGCCAACTGTATCAGTAGTGTTAACATTACAATACCAATACTTTGACCAACTAAATTATAATTCAACTTTGGATTTAGTTTTTCTTATAATTTATTACTTTGTCAATATGTTGAGTTCGCGCATTTCATATCTCATTTATACTATATTCTAACCAATCTCCCTCAAGACAACCCGACAACCCAACACGTAAAAATTTAAAACCCATTATTCAATATATAGGAAATTTTTTCAAAGAAATGAAAGTTTATAAATACCTCTTGCTCAAAAACCATCTTATAATTTGTTAATTTGTTATTCAACCTTAAAAATTAACTCGTTAAGTCGGGATATCTGACATCATTTAAATTATATTCTCACTGTTTTAATTGAATAAATGATTCATGCATTGCCGAATCGAATTTGAATTTATACATTTTTAAAATTCGATTCAAACTATTACTACATAAAAAATTAATGTAGTTATTGCCGACTTGCCGTATCAAATTTTAATTAATTGATATTATTCTACCAGATGATGTGAAAAATAGGCTTTATTAGTTTCATTAGCAATCACATCTCCAGTATTTATTCCACTTGGCTTTCTTGCAATTCTTCAAACACTTGAAGACAAAAAAAAAATTTGACTTGAAGAATCTAAAGTGGTATACAACCATATATATATATTTTAATTCTTTAGTTGTAGCCTCCCTTGCATGTATGTGTCCACTATTTTTGATCAATCAAATTTATGCATCACTATCGTCATTAAGCACCCTAGTAGTATAGCTGGATTAAGATGGATACCACCATTCGAAGCCCTTTTTTATTCCTTTCTGATAATGATAATGACATTTATATTCAGCATATTAGATCTCTTGTGTTTCAAATTTTTTTAGTGGGCATTAATCTAAAGCATAATTGTACGTACCTAATATTTAGGCATTTTAAGTCAACTAATCAAAACGCTACTCCTCATTTGAAACCTGATAATACCAAAATACCTTGGGAATCGTCAGTTCAGTTATTGGGACGACCGACATGGATAGATTGGTAAACCATCCTACCATAAATGCCAAGCACGTCTCTAACTCCCACGATCATAAAGGAGCGGTCATAATTGTAAAACAGCGGAGACAATAGCAACATATAAAAGGGGACTTCCACTCAGGTATGATTGTCTCACTTTTATCACTTTACACTCCTAGCTAGCTAAAGAGAAAGCTCTCATTACCGAGAAGTCTCCTTAATCTTCTTACATTACCGAACTGACTTGAGTGTCCCCCTTGGGGAAAACCTCGGGGAACCCGCAGTTCACATTCATTACATGCGCAGCGTTCCCCAAGAGGTTGATCCACAAGGAGAACTTCCCGAGAAAGTTCAACTTGACGCCTTTGTTACACAAGAATAGTTTGTTGTGTTAGCCCAACAGATGAATGCCATGATGGAGATGTTGACAACACAACAACAATCTCATCAGCCACCTCCACCGAACAGCCATCGATCCTAACAAAGAAGAGAAGGCTCATTCTTGCTTTGATAGTCATAGGTGTAATGCTTGGGAGAGCACGAGAATGGGAGACATGAGATAAGATCTCGGTAACAAAAAAATGGTAAGGAAATCTCCTAAGTAGCAAATAAAGGAGGTTTAGCGAAAGAGATCGAGGAAATGATGAACTATAAGATTGTTGAGCTGAAGCATATAGCTCTCATGGGTGCGGTACGGGATAGCTCCTTTGCACCTTTGTCTATCGATGTACTCTGTGTGGAAAGGCCTTTGAATTTTAAGGCACCAAAGTAACCTTGAGAAATAACCCTTTTGATCATGTCATGGGTTTCGATTAGTTATGAAATTTAGAGGAGCCAACGATATGACATTATGCAAGGCCTTTCGAGCTTCCCTCCTCGATGTTGTAAGAACATGGTTTTTGAACTTGCCCTGCCAGAGTGTCACCAGCTTTAGGGATCTATCCCAGAAGTTCATGACCTATTTTTATGAGTGCTTAGAAACCTAGGAAGAAGAACCTCAACCTTATGAATATTCGCAGAAGACGTGATGTTCATTACAAGGTCTTCCCATGAACGTCTACATGTTCTTGATCTATATGTACCAGTTGCTATTGTGGCTCTCATTCATCTGCTCAGCATGAGACTTTCTAGAACTCTTTGTCCAAACGATCACCTAGTGATATGGGAGAGCTTTTAGCTTGAAAGAGAAATATCATAACTTAGCCGAAGCCATATAGGAGGCTAAAAATGTCAACATGTCGTCCGTTAGGAAGAAGAACCTCGATGAGCCTAGCAGATCAGAAGAATGACAGAAGAGGTAGGAATCGGGGATTTGATGACAAGAGGAAGAGAGAGGACAAAAAGACCGATCAACCTTCAGGTTCTCGATATGGAAATTACACACCTCTTAACTCCTCCCTCAACAAAATGCTTATAGAGGTACGCAATACTGATCTTTCAAGTGGCCTCAAAAAATGAAGGCCCCATAGAAAAAATGTGCCCGAGATAAGTATTTTCATTTCCATCAAGATCATGGTCACGACATAGATGATTGTAGGCAACTCAAGGACAAAATTGAGAGCTTGATTAGAGAAGAATACTTAAGGGAGTTCAAAAATGATCGCGATGACCAAAGGAGAGGGGAAGAGAAGATGATAGAAATAAGAGAGAGAATAGAAGACCGATGAGAGATAACTCACCTTGAGGAGATGATAGAGTTCTCGCAGGAGTAATCAATGTTATTGTTGGTGGATTAGCGGTAGGGGGAAAAGTTCCTCAGCTAGCAAGGCTTATACAAGAACATTCTATAAAGTGGATCAAAAATTTTAAAAATCAAAAAGTAATGAAGAACTCATATAATTCTCAGGAAAATATATCGAAGAAATCACAATCCCACATGATAATGCCATGGTTGTTGAAGTCAACATAGCAAATTACTTGGTGAAGCGAGTGTTGGTTGATGGAGGAAGTGCAGTGGATATACTGTTTTATAAAGCTTTCAAAGGGATGAACATCATAGAAAACAAACTCAGAAAATCTACAATTCCACTCTTTGGGTTTAGTGGAGAGTTTGTTCTGTCAGTAGAAATAATCTCTTTACGTATAACCTTGGGAACAAGCCCCAAGACCAACATGTTTATGTCAAATTTCTTGGTTGTTGATATTAAATTGGCTTACAATGCCATCATCGGTAGGCCGCTCTTGCACAAAGCCCGAGCAGTGATATCTACGTACCACCTCAAGATGAGATTTCCTATCGATGAAGGCATATGTGGATTGTAAAGGGATATCAAAAGATAGCTAGACAAGTCTATTTGATTGACTTGAAAGAAAATAAGAAGTCGTTACTCAATATGATGATGTTAAATGTTTGGGAGCTCTAGAAGACTTTGAAACTAGAACAAGTAGAAAAGCTCACACCGATTATTACCGAGCAAGGAACACCGAGGAAGCTTTACCTCTAACGCAACTTTCAAAAGATCTTGCTCGGGGAATTACTAATATGCTCTTATCCAATATTGATGTTTTTTTCTTGGAGTGTAGACGACATGTCAGGTATAAACGCCAAGGTGATTAATCATTGCCTAAGCATAAAACCAAGCAGCAAGCCAAAGAAGCAGAAAAAGAGAAATTTTGCTCCAAAATAACAAAAAACCATCCAAGAAGAGGTGTAGAAGTTTTTGGATGCAGGTTTCATCAGGGAGGTTCTGTACCTAGAATGGCTGGAAAATAGGGTGATGGTGAAAAAGGCAAATGGCAAATGACGGATGTGTGTAGATTTTACTAATCTCAACAAAACATGTTCGAAAGATAATCATCCTCTTTGAAAGATAAATCTACTGGTTGATGCAACCTCCAAACATGAGGTATTGAGCTTCCTAGATGCTTATTCAGGCTACCATTATATCCAGATGCATCCAATAGATCAGGAAAATACCTCTTTTATTACTCATGAGGGCGTATACTACTACATAGTAATGCCATTTGGCTTGGAAAATGCAGGAGCAACATACCAAAGGTTGGTGAATGAAGTCTTTGCATAACATATCGGTCAAAATACAGAAGCTTATGTGGATGACATAGTTGTCAAAAGCAATAAGGTAGAGGATCATCTAGCCGATCTGTAATGTGTTTTTAATACCTTGGATAAGTTCAAGATGAAGTTGAACCTCGAAAAGTGTGCATATAGGGTTTCCTCGGGAAAGTTTCTAGGATTCCTCGTCACTTTAAGAGGAATAGAAGAAATTCTCGAGAAAGTACAAGCTATTCTTGAGATGGAACCCCCAACTAATCCTAAGAAGGTACAAAGGTTGACTAGCCGAGCAGCCGCTCTAGGGTCTTTTCTTGCTCAATTCGATGATAAATGCAAGCCCTTTTTCAATACCTTGAGAAAGGTAAAGGAGTTCCAATGGACCGACAAATACCAAAAATTCATCGATTGTCTAAAAAAAAATCTTGGTCAACCTCCTCTACTCTCTTACTGGACCTCTATTTCGATGTCTAATGTCCTTTAATTAGGATGTTCTAGCATTGAAGTAGTGTATTTATGTTTAATTTAGTTAATTTTACTCTTATGGTTGCCTCTCATTGGTTTTGCATAAAACTGGGTTAAAATGACTGAATTGGAGATGTTTTGGAGTTGAAGAAAGGAGTTGGAAATTCATCAGGTGTTCGGACACCAAATACATCTGACTGGACACTACTGTCCGGAAACCCAGTAATGTCGTCCAGACACTTACTTCACAAAAAGAGTCAGAGGCTCCCAAAATCTCAACATGCATAAAGTGTCCGGACACCTCCACCAAGCGTCTGGACACCTGTCGACATTCTGCAACTTTCTACACTGAAATTTCAGGAGCATTTGAGGCAAAATTTTATATGTAACCAATGGGGGACAATTGTATAAGGGTAGTTCGGTATTTTTCATTGTAAAAAGAGGGGAAAACCCTAAGATTTTAGGGGGTTACCTCATTCATTCACTTTTGAACATCTAGCCTCCATTGTAGTTTCTCTCTCTCTCTAGATTTTGTCGAACTTCTTGTGATTTTGGTTGTAAACATTGGTTTTTTCTCTATAAAATTGATGTTTATGTTCATTATGATGAGTGGTTAAGTTCTTTTCTAGTTTCTAGTTCCGAATGATGGGTGCGAGGTTTCGATTACTCAATGTATGCTTTAAGAGTCGTAGCTTCAATCTCTTTCTTTTAATTTTGTGATATTTGTGTGATTGGGTGTATGTGAATAGCATGTTGATTGTGTTCTTGGATTGTCTAGTCTAGGGATTCAATTTAATATGCTTGATTGAGAATTATGAAATCCCAATGCATGATTTCCTTAGTTAATTGAGTTTCCCATTGCATAGCTATTAATTATGTGATTGAGAACGATGGGTGCGTGTTTGCAATGATACCTTGAGTATGAGAACTGAGTAGCCACCGGGATGGATTAGGGACTAAGTTTCTAATTAATTGTTTTAAATCAAATTCGTGCTTACTTTGATTACGAAATCGCTCATGCTACCGAGTCATTCGGTCATTTTTATTACTTGTCTTTGTTTTGATATTCATTGCGTTTAGTAGTGTTAGCTAGTCATTTGCATATCATTCACCAATAAATTTGCATTGCTTCCTCATGGATCGATATCGGACTTATCGATTTATTACTTGCCAATACCCTACACTTGGAATAAGTACACAAACACTTTGGTGTTTGTCACTCTCCTCACATAAGAAGTGAGAAGTTTTATATCTTTACCTTGCAACATCTGAACATGCGGTCGGTGCAGTGTTAATCTGAGAACAAGAAAAGAGTCAACGACCGATAAATTATGTTAGCAAGGTGATGTTAGACCCAGAAACTAGATATAGTCGAGCAGAACAGCTGGCTCTGGTCACTGCAGTTTGAAAGTTGAGGTCGTATTTCCAGGCCCATATAATCGAAGTGTGTAATGTATGAAAATATATGTATATACATATATAAATAAGAGACATAGCATGGGTATGCATATTAGTCTGCTGGTAGCAATAATAATAATTTCTTATTAAGAAAAATAACATGAACAAGAGCCAATGAACTATTAGCTTGACATGGATGAATTCTATTGAATATGACTTAGAAAGCATAGTTTTTAAACTCAAACCAGTCCACCGGTTAAACCGTAAAATCCATGAACCAAAAGTTTTCACTGGCCGTTTCATACATTTAGACCGTTTAAACATCGAACCGTTATAAACAATGAATTGAACCGTAAAACTCGTCAAACCTATGAACCGACAGGTTTGATGAAAACCGGCTAGCTGGGTGTTGTAGTAGTAAATGCTAGTGCTTTGGAAAGCACAACGTCAGCACTGCTGACTTTACATTCACATGACCAAGGTTGGCCTTCTTGTTGCCTTTTATTGACTTCATTGATGACTCCTTTTCTTTGTAAGCGATGTGAGATTCTTTACAAATGCAAATGTTTTGACTTTAACATTTACTTCATTGGTCCCACATTGCTACGGCCTACAGACTACAACAACAAGACACCCTTTTTTTTTTTTGAACAGGAATAAAAAAATATAAATATATAAACGAGGTTTTAGAAAGTAAATAAACAAAAAAAACCACAAACCACTTATAGTTTATCTTTATATTTATATTCATTTTGTATATATACTATAGTATATTATATTTATACTATATATTTATATTTATTTTGTATGTATACTATATAAATAATTAATTTATATTCATTTTGTATATATACTATATACTTATATTATATATTTAAATACATAATATTTTATTATTTATTAAAAAGCGGCGGTTCAGCCTTCATCGTAACGGTCGAACCTCGAACCTTCAGCCTTGAAGGTTCGATGCACGGGTCGGGTTTAAAAACTATGCTATAAAGCATATAAAAGGGACAAGTGTATTGGGATAGGCAATTAGAGAGAGTTGTAGCACATGCTAAGTTAAGTGTAAGGTATGTAACTTAAGTAGGACGTGTGGCGATTTATGGTAAACCTAGCAAGGAAAAATCAGGATACGTGGTAAGGAAACAAGCCAAACACAGAGGAGTATGATCATAAGGGATGGTACTGTTGGAGATTTTTCAAAATAAGTTTGAGTTTTTATTTGGTGTTTTAAAAACTCTTCAATATTTGAAAAGACATGACTATTTTACAAACTATTTCCTTTGAAAAGACGTGTTCATTGGTTTAGAGGCAACTCTTTACATTGTAAAGACGTATTCATTTATGGTGTCTTATGTGAAGAGTCACCACAAACTCTATAAATAGAGTTATTCTCCAACTATTTTTCATCATTCAATTTTCTATCAACTTTCTCTCATTCTCTCTTCATAAAAGTTTTCTATTGCTGCAGAAATAGAAAGACAAGTATCTTTCTCTCTTTTGATTATTCTCAAAGTACTCTGACCTTCTACTATCATTGTACCAAGAAGAAGGTGATCCATAAACCAGGCTTCATTGTATCCTAGAGGTGGATTTGCTATAACCCAATGCAACCATTTGGTGGGGGCAAATACTGTCTTGAGGAATGCGACTAGACACTTTGACGCACCAATTTTGTACAAGTTTTATTACAATCACCACCAATCCTACCATATTTTTCCAACAGGTACTGGATCACCACTTTTGAGTTAGGGATCTTGGATGAGATGAGGTGCATAATTTTGGGATCTTTATAAACAACAAGAAGTAGAACAAGAATCATAACTGAGAAAGAAAGAGAGAAGAGAGTGACCGAGAGAAAAGAAGAGAGAAGTAGAGAAAAGAATAGGAAAAAGGGGTAGCCAGAGAAAATGGGTAACAACTAGGACAAAGTAAGAAAGATCCAAGGAAATCAAAAGTTAAGGAATCATCAAGAAACAAGGAAGAACTTCCTCTACAGTCTGACAAGGGTGAGGAAAGATAAATTCTAATCTAATTCATTGGTGAAATGGGAAAGGATTATAAAGTGGATAAGGGATTTTCATAGTCACCAAATTAGTATCAAAAATAGAACTAATGTTTGTAATGACGTATGTATTTCCCGAAACTAAAATTATGAATTGGATAAGAATGGAAGACGTCGTAGGTCCAAGTCTCATATACCATAAAAGAAAATGGAAGGCACCCGCATAATAAGGTCAAGAATAATGACAAAGGTGAGGGTAGTCATAACTACAACATTTTATAAAACATTTATACTATATTTGAGGTGTTTATGCCACTGTTGCATGCAACATGTTTTTGCGAATCTTGTTTATTTTACACTTTTAAAGTGAATATATCATTTGGTGATTTACTCTTTCACCTCAGTCGATTCAACTTCCCGAGGAAAAAGATTGGGGACATGTGATAATACTAAAATACCCTTTCAATAAAACACTAACACATGTCCACTCAACAAGATTCTGTGTTGAGGATCACCTCAGTATAACCAAGTGTCATCACCTTGGTAATCGTCATCTCAATTATTGGGATGATCGACATGGATAGGTTGGTAAACCATCCTACCATAAATGCCAAGCGCATCTCTAGTTCCCACGATCATAAATGAGCGTGCTGTTACAACCGCAAATGATTGGTTATAATTGTAAAATAGCGGTTATAATAGTAGCATATAAAAGGGGACATCCACTCAGGTATGGTGGTCTCACTTTTTTCACTTTCTACTACTAACTAAAGAGAAAGTTCTCATTACCAAGCAGTAATCTCCTTTGCCTTCTTACATTACCAAACTCACTTGAGCGTCGGAGTGTTCTCCCTAAGGAAAATTTTTGGGATCCCGCAGTTCACGTTCTTTACCTGTGCAGCGAAGAACATCGTCATTGTCTGATCAACTAGGACGTACGCAATACCGAAAGGTCTACTACCAACTAGTTATTTGATTCTGCTCGTCATCAAAACCATAACAGATTAACTAACTGACAAGCCGAAGCTTGATAAGTACCTCCCATTGTATAAATCAAGAGTTCAAAACTTCACTTGCACAAATTGTTTCTTGGGGCCATTTTTTTTCCGAATACAAGGATTGGGTGGTTCATTAGTTATCCGATAAGTCTGTGACCGGTATATGTTAGAACATCAAAAGTCTATTTTCCTATTTTCTGATTTATATATCCTACATATCATTCCTTATCTATATCTATATGGTAATTGTATTTATATGATCGATCTGATTTCATACCTAAAAGGTTAGTTTAGAATTTGTGCGTGTTAGCCAATAATAAAAAATAAAATTGTATGATCTGTATGGTAATTGTATTTAGACATTATAAACATGACTCCATTTGGCAGAGCTTATTTGCTGTCAAAATAAGCTAACTTATAAGTTGTGAAATAATTTGATGAAACTTAAAGGTGATGTTACTTTATAAGTTGTGAAAAATCTATTTAAGTGTAGTATAAAAGATATAATTAAAAAATCAGAAAACAAATGAGAACAACATAAATTATTATAGTTTTTTATGTTATACTATTTTTATACTATTGTTAATTTTAATTTTAAAAGTATAAATTACAACATATTTTTATATAAATGAAATGAAAATTAATATTTAAAAATTTTATACTATTATATATATACAATATCATCTTAATGAAAGAAAAGAAGAAGTGAAAAAAAAAGCTCTTAAATAAGTTCCTTTTTATTTTGAAATTTATAAGCTTTGCTAAACATGCTAATAGTAAATACTGATTTGATTACAATTCTATTAGAGTTACATATATATGAAACTGTGGAGGAGTCAACTGATCAATAAAACAAAGTATTTGGTGTGATTTCAACCTCAAAGTCTCCCACGGAGAAGGTATATATATATATATATATATATATATATGTAAAGCCGTGTGCATGGAAAGCGTGGTGTGAATTCAATTGTTTGCAAGATAAATAAAAACGCGCTTTCATATCAAAATTCACAAAGACCCCACTCCTAAATTAATTACATGTTTGTCTGTTCTTCCCATGTTGATTGTATGATTGCTTCAATCATGCATATAAACTCACCTCACTCTTTGACCTCTTGACGATGCCATTAATACTTATGGCCCATTCAATTAATTAATAGTCATACTATTGCAGAAAAAAAGAAAAAAAAAAAAACTCGTTTACACTCGACCTCAATAATTTTTTAAAACAAAACAAGCTTGACCAAGATCTTCACAACTCAGCATAAAGCCCTCAATCTTGGGTCGAACGTGTTATGTTTCTTAACAAACAATCTCAAACTTGGTAAAAACTCGTCTTGCACCCTATGAATGATTTAGCTCTGGAGAGTTGGGAATACAGATTCATGTGCCTGCTTTGTTTGGCCCATGAAAAGTAAAGACAAAAGGTTCTGTCACTACATGACTACAATTGCACAAAGTTTGTTTTCCCCCAGAAAGTTTTTCTTTTTCTTTTTATCTCCACCACAAGAGCACATTATGATGGATCCCACCAATAAATATAATTGTTTCACTATTCAAAAACATATGTCGCTGTTCAGATGGAATTTGCCTCATCCAGTCATCCTCCTTTCCTTTCTGGTTGCACGCGTGAACTATGCCATCAACATCTAAATAATCTAATTCCTACAGCTCAGGAAATCAATAACCCCATAATATCAAAGGGGATAACTGTAAACTTGATTTCCTTAGCTGGAATCCCTTGAAATATCCCCTTCAACAAACGTTGGCTGTAACGCAAACTAAAAGCATCTGTAAAGACTGGCACCTAATGCAAATCAAAGTTCATAGGAATCCCTTAATCAGTGTAGCTGGTTTTGTCTTTTAGGGTACAAGATGCAATTTATTTGGCAGTTCAAAGACTCCAAACAGAACATTATCATTGAATAGAATCTTCAATCATCCTTGCTAGCAGAGCGCATCAGCTGCTGATTTGTTCCTTTAGCAATCATAAGATAGCAATTTGTGACTTGATAGCTATATTAACCAAATTCATCACTCCAATATTCCATGACAATTCCACGACTGACTAGCCACTTCAACTACTTCAAGATTGCCTTCTCAACATATTCAAGATGCAACCAATCAGACAAGCACACTGTGTACCAGTGGAAATTCACCATTGTCATAGCTATATAAAATTTCAACCAAGAATGCTAGTAACTGCTTACTAAACATATCCAGCTAATTGTTGTTCACCTACAACTTTCAATATCAGTTTCAATTTTCAAATAAGCCAACCTAACCTATCCTACCAAGAGCAAACCATCCAAAGCATTTCCCATTTCAAAGGATAGGCAAAGCAAACCTTAAATTCAGGTATTCGCCCATCATACAAGTATAACTGCTACTGAGCAAGTGTGTTAAGTCCATCCATTGTATTTGTAGCATACAACACAAGATTCAAAAAGGCTATCACTTGTAAACTTAAAGGACATGAGAGAATTTCAAGCAGCCTTTTTTTTTTTTGTCTTTTTTATAGCATTTATAGAATTTTTTCCGAAAAGAATGACATTGAAGATGGAACATAACAAGCTTAACTAAATATTACACATAATGGCGAAAAAGACAAAACAAAAGGCAAAAAAAAAAAAAAAAAAGAAGACTACCGATCCTCTAATAGTGGCAAATGGCAATATTGGTACCTTCTTTATCCCCGGACAACAACACTAATTCCACATCTTCCCTCTTTGAGCTTCTCTGCATCTGATCTTTCTGCTTCTCAGACATACCATTTTGTTCAATACTTTCTCCCCAAACAACAACACTGATTCCGTATTTTCCGTGTTTGAACTCCACTGCTTCTGCTCTTTCTGTTTCCCTCAAACATCCCAATTAGTTCATGTTTACTGCAAATCAGTAACAGTTTCCCAATTAAGAAAGATTGAGACTTGTAAATTGCCCATCAAGTGCAACACTTTTCTCCCTCTTCAGTATATACACACGTTCCAACTTCAATGCCTTCTGTCTCTCACATAATTCACCATCTGCTCCTCACTCAATCAGCCTCCATTAACCAACCCCTTCTTCTTATTGATGTTGTACTACTCCTAATCCTCATACCAGTGCTCGAGCTCGAATTTGAACTCCTACTCCCATTTTCAATCCTTCCACTATCATTTCCATTTCCAATACCAAAACAAGAAAACAAATTGCGGACTAAGTGACGAAGCCCACGGATCTCTCTTCCTCCCCTACTTCCCCTTGCACCCCATGAGACCCTCCTCGGCACACGCCCACCGTTGAACCCACCGTCCATCTCCGTGTACACCACAGGCAGCTCCCTCTCACCTCCTCTTCTTGCCCCTGAAAATCTCCCCACAGCATACCCTCCTCCCGGCAATCTCCATATCGTCAATCCCACAGAATCATCTTCGCTGTTCGAACCCAAAAGCCGACCGCTGTGATTAGACACGGGCGAGCCATGGCTATCCGCCGGCAATTCGTGACGGCAAACAGGGCACGAATTGCGGAGGGAAAGCCAAGGTAGGATGCAATCGGAGTGGTAGATGTGCGTACATGGCATCTCCTTTGCCTCCGACTCCAATTCAAAAGCTTCCTTACAAACTGCACAGTGAGATTCCATTGCTATGTGAGTCTGGTCGATGATTATTGTCGGCATGGACTCTATTGCAGCTTTCGACGCCGGAGGATGCTCACAGCGACCTATTCCGTTCATTTCAATCTGCAAGAGTTGATCCAGCAACTGATTAAAACCGGATCCCAACAAAAACTCCGACATACTCGGCGGCAAGGGCCTCAACCCAGAGCCATCGCCTTCATCGTAATACAACTCGAATCCCCGACTCTCGTTTTCCCCATCGGACTGTCCACGGAGAACTATTACCGGATTAATCGGCGACCGGTCTCCGGCGATACGGCGGGTCCTTCGGAGAGCAGGGGTCAGGCTCTGGTCCGGATTTGATCGATTCCCGACCATGTACATCGCGGCGGCAGGGAACCGCCTCCGACGCGCATCCGCCTGGCTGGCAAGCGGCGGGTTATCAACCTCCTCCACAAAGCCGCTGTTGCAGTCCGGGCAAATCACGGTGTCGCGGCTCCATACCCTCACAAATCGGCTGCACCTGTAACACCAATACGACGCCGGCGCCGTCGGCGGTGCAGACATCAAGATCAAATCTCAAAAGTCCCCGAAACCTTGATCTCCAGCTTGCACTTATAACTCAACAGATCGAAATCGAAATATCAAATTCTGATATTACAAAACATTGAAATGAAATCGTCAAATTCACAAAGAGAGAGAAGGTGAGAAGATTTGTTAAATTTCAGAGAAAAATTGTTACTTTTTGAGGCTTATAAGGCGTGGAGTGAAAAGGCATTAACGGCAAAGCGCGTTCGTTTTGCGTGGCATCTACGCTCTGCATATTGGGGGCAAATGGCCGAGCAGGAATAAATTGGAAGGTTACGCCGTTACGTTGTAGGCGCGTGGTAAAACGGAATTGTCCGAAGACTGTTAAATGTTAACGATGGACTTTGTGTGTGATTCGCTCTCAATCTACTTTTTTGAATTTCGATTATTTGACTCGAATTTCAAATCCTACTAAAATTTGGATAATGATTTTGAAATTTGGAAAAAAAAAAAAAAAAGATTAAATTTCAATATATTCAAATATGTTTTTCTTCAACTGTAAATAAAAATGAAAATGAGGAAGTATGGGTAGCTCAGATAGTAATCATGTGTATGATATTTTATTAAGGTCACCGGTTCGAGCCTCCTCCATCCCCTACATCTACATTAAAAAAAATAAAAATAAAATCGTGTCATAAATATGTAGGGACAATTTTCCATGCTTACATAAAAAAATGTTCAATTCCCCATAAATCGTGTCTTTTAGTTGTATAAAGTTGGTGTTATCTCCCAATGCCAAAAACATGATGATTTCTTATCAATAATTGCATGTTTTTGCCAAAGGAATGAGATCAAGCTGATTATAAGTAATTAGGATTAATTGAGACGATTAACAAAATATCAAAAAACCTAAAGGCTAAAACCTTCTCATAAGCCACAAGACTTGTAATTTTTACTCACAAAAAATATTCTTTTCATCCCCAGATTAAATAAATCTTTTCATTGCAACATGACTTTTGCAAATCCAAAAATCCCATTTGCCAGAACAATTGCCACGTGCCTACCATGACGAGGGAAAAAGGTGACACGTGTTAAAGCCGATTCATGATTCTGTTGGGCTACGATCCAACCACACGCGTCAAAAGTCAAATCCTACCCCACATCGCCATCCGTTTTTGTTTGCAACTTTGTTTGTATCGTCAAAGCTTCTTTATGGGGGTTTTTTTCCCCTTTATTTAGTTTTATGAATAAAAAGTTAAATGGGCTTAATCATGGAATATTGAACCAGTAAAAATTAATAAACATGTGAGTGTTCGATGTCTTCTATGTTGGATAAGAGATATAACCAAAATCTGGCTGTTGGAGATAGGAGTGTTTGGATTATGGATGATGTGTGTTCAGGTGTGCAAAAATTTACTGTCTGTTCAAAGATTGATTTTCATAAAGAGTTTGCACCAGGGGCAGACATATTGTTGCGTAAGGGTGTGCAATTTAATTTTTTTTGAACATAAAGTTATATTTGTTAGGTCTTTTCTAATTTTGTCAACCCTAGATTCTAATCATTGCCCGCAACCCATCCTAATGTGTTTGGCCTAGCCCAACCCTATCTTTCCCCTCTCCTCTCCCCCGTCACGTAAGAGAAAGAAAATCGACTGAAAGAGACTGCAAGAGAAAGAAGATCAACTGAAAGAAAAAGATAAACAGACAAAGCCACAATGGTAGTTCTCTCTCTCATTTTCTCTATTCTTCTCCCAAACAAATTTTAATTTGTCTTTAGAATTTTCCAATTGCTTTTAGCTATTTGTCTTTAGGGTTAGATATTTCATATTTGTCTTTTACGATTTGTCTTTGAGAATTACACTGGATTGCCAAGGAAGGTCATATGAGGTGGTCTTCTCAAAGACTCAAATCAACCTGATATACTGATCTGATTTCACAAAACCATATGAGATGAGGATGTACAACTAGGTTGTGCTATCATGTTATTCATTCGAAGAAATTGATAGCCAATTGATGCTTTATTTGTTTTCAACTTTATTTGCCTTCACCAAACGAACTGTGTGTAGGTTGAGAACACAAAGCTGCTGGTTCGCGGTTGCCTTCTGGGAAAAGATTTAAAATTCATATCGTGCCAAGCTGGGAAAATAGGAGACAGAAGACTATCGTTGGAATGAAAGGACTTCTATTGGAAAGAAATGAAAAACAATACATTGCTGGAATGCATCAGGAAGTTCATTGAAAATGAATACATCCTGGAATGTATCTAGCGTGCTTTATAAGCTAAAACAAAACATACCCGCGAGACTTTGAAAAGTAAACAGCTAAGCTAGAAACTGGTTAGCTGGAGCCATCCTAATTGAAAAGATAAGTTACCAGAGTCATTATCTAAAAAAGCAGTAAAGATATGTAGACGTGGAGTCTGTGTTTGATACGGGGTGGTTGTAAACTTCTCTTCCTTTTCCTTTTATAGTGCTAGTGATGATCATGGTGACATCTCTTCTCTTGTTTTTCTGGCACTTTCCACACATATTACATCATGAGGAAACATGGAAAATCGTTAGACGACAAGGTAAGTTGGGCCAAAGTCCGGTGCATGGCCATAAGGGTATTGCTCCCAATGTAAATCAAACTCAAGACCTTTCGAGTTCATATGATTTGACCCTATAGAGATTCACCAACTAGGCTATCACCCAATTAAATTTTTTTCCTAATGGAACCAATCGTCACTATTTTTTGGATGTGTACTAGATAAATCTATCGATTTATACAATAACCCACAAAAATACGTGTCGTTAAAGAAAATTCAACTTTTTTTTTCTAATAAATAGTGTTTGTATAGTTTAGAAGTAAACTATTAATTTGTAACGGATTTAATTTCGTCACTACTTTTTATGTTAGCGATGAAATTAGTGTCGTTATTATTAAGAGCATCTGCATCAGTTTCTCTTAACAGATTCCCTAAAATACAGACAAAATGTCACTTTCCCCTATTTTACAGATTCCCTATCCAATCAACACTGCATCAGATTACCTATCATATTCTCTATTGCATTAAAATAATATTTATTTCTCTTTCCTTTATTTATTCTATTCATATAAACTACTTCTATTTAAAATAATAAATTAATTACATTTAAAACAATATATTAATTAAAATAATAAATTAATGTTATTAAAAATTAGAAAAAAAAATTGAGGAGAGAGAAAGAAGAGAGAGAAAAAGTGAGGAGAGAAAGAGGAGAGAGAAAGAAAGGAGTGAGGAGAGAGAGAGCAGAGAGTGAGGAGAGAGAAAGAAGAGAGAGAGAAAAAGTGAGGAGAGAGAAAGGAGTCAAAATGTGAGGGGAGGAGAGAGAAAGAGATGAGAGAGAAAGAAAGGAGTGAGGAGAGAGAGGAGGGAAAAAATGAGGAGAGAGGAGAGAGGAGAAAATAAAGTAGTAAAAAATATTATTTTATGTTTAGGGAAGTGAATAGTGGTTATCTAGATGTAGGGAACTACTGTTCATATTCTGTAAAATAGGGAACCTCTAGGTAATCTGATGCAGAACTCTATTTTGACAAAATCTCTAAATTTTACAGACAGACTCATGTTTAGATAATCTGATGTGGATGCTCTAAGGATCAATTTGGGACGGAATTAGTGACAGAACTTTCCATCACTAATTCCGTGACAAATTTTAGCGCAAACACTTGCCAAATTTAGTGACGTAATTTAGTGACGGATTTGTAACGAAAGCGTAATTTCTTCGCTAATATTAGTGACAACAATATTTCCGTCACCCAATCTGTCACAAATATGTCTGAAAAAACAGGCCTCCATAGAGGGTATCAGAGCGGCTTTTTTTTTTGCTACTGAAAATCATTTTTGTCCCAACATTTAGTGACGAAAATTTTTTGCGTCACTAAGTCCGTCGCTAAAGTTTCTGACAAAACCTCCTTTTGCAACTAGTGTCTAATCGTCAACTTTTTGTTAGTGATGAAAATGCATTTCCGTCACTAGTTGTTAATTTTTGCGACGGAAATATATTTTCGTCACTAATTCCGTAGCTAAAGTTTCTGACAAAAATGTTTTTTGCAGATAGTGTCTAATCATCAACTTTTTGCTAGCGACAGAAAATCGACTTTTTGCAACGGAAATGCATTTCCGTCACTAAAGAAATAAATGGTAGATGGCTGGTGATCATTCAAGCGAAGATAATGTTACTCCATCAGGTCGAGAAAGACATCAACGTCGAGTTGTCCAAATTGGTGGCAACGGAGTTATAGAGATTCAAGAATCCCCTCACAACACAACCTTATCCCCCTCGTTTGTCAATTCGGTGTTGCCACCCATCATCTCACCTCCCCAGCATTATCGTGAGATGTGGGTACCAGGTTCATCATCGCCCCTCTTCTTGATGACCCCGAATACTACTCACTTGCCCAATACCCCACCTGCACCCACATCGAACATCCCTATGATGGACACGCAGGCTGTCGGACCATCATCGTCCTAACAAATTCCACTGACCAACACTGAGGCCAACAAAACTTGGATACGACCATATTCAAACTCAGCGTAGGTGTATTTTTCATCATTATTATTAATTAAAGAAACATATATGTCAATAATATGTTCTTATTTATATTTTTCTAGATTCGAGCCTTATGACATTCACAGGAAGATGACTTCAATCCTTAAGTCCAAGTTCGAGCATGTCGCTTATACATGGAAGAGTGTTCCTAAGTTAGCCAAGGACTTTTATTTTCAGCAATTTGAGGTAGGCATAAATTTGCCAATCGAAGATTATCACATTTTCATAGTGAGCTGCTATGGTTCACTGGTCAAGTGTCAATGTGTATTAGGATAATCTTTAACATATTCTTAAATTTAAAATGACTTAATTGCTACCTATTATATATATTTACATTTTACAAAATCAATTTAGATGGGACCCGTCAATGGTGAGGGCAAATGCAATGGTGAAGTGGTATTGGGCCAACAAATACATTGTCTTTTGCTGATGTGGCTGTATTGTAAAATGTGTTTTGCTTATGTGGCTGTATTGGGATAAGTGTTTTGCTGATGTGGATGTATTGATATTTGATGTTTTGATGTAGTTTTGTTGTGGATAATATGGAGGAATGGAATGTTGTTGGGTTGGGTGGAAAGAGAAAGTGTGTGGGAAGAAAAAGTTTATAGAAATTTGTGTTTTGCTGATGTGGCTGTATTAGAATTCGTGTTTGACTTGACTTTTTGTGTAATAGAGGTGGGACCGGGCCAACAAAAATGTTGGCCCAGCAAATTAATTCCCATTGCATTTGCCCTGATGCAGTAAAAAAATTATGGAATAAGAAGAATGGAGATATATTGCGGAAAATTATGCAAAGGGTTCGAAAAAAGGATGATTATGGTGAATGGATTCAAGAGGAAGCCTGAGATGCACTTGAAAAGCTTTGGGTGGAACTGGATTATGTGAGGAAAATGGAGAAGGCAAAGATGAACCGAGCATCTGAGACTGACGGGTGCACTAATACTGGTGACTCTATTCCACGCTTGGAACATAAGAAGAGATTGATAAATTTTTATATTTTTAAATCAAGTTTACCTTTTCAATTGTTTATTTGCTTGAAGATGAAAATTAACTTGTCTTGTATACAACGAATGCAGGGAAAAAAAAATTGGGTCAGCCTCCAACTAAGGCTGAGCTCTTTCGTCATTGCCATACCAAAAAAGGCTACCCAAGAATTCGTTGAACGCTGAGTAGCCACTACATATGTAAGTAATATAAATTTTATTAAATTTGAAATTTTATATGATATTTAAATCGTCATGCATGATAGTTGATATATAACTTTTATAATATTGATACAACATTATAACAACAAGCTGAAGGAAGGCCCCTTCCAGTCAAGCATCGACCTCCGGAGAGTCACCTCTTGAGCCATAAGATGATGATTTCATATTCATGGAGGTGACTAAGTGGGTCAATAAGGAAGGTCGTATCTACCATCTTGGATCAGAGACGTCACATATGCGCTTTTCATCCTCCTACAGTAGACCATTTGGATCGCGTCCTGATTATTTGCAGTAGGAGATTGAGGAGTGCGTGGCTTGAATGAACTCCGAGTTACATGATCAATTCTCATATCAATGCACTATGATTAGTACATTGCAGGAGGAGTTGTAGTTCTATAAGCAATCCTCGGAGACACAAAGCGAAAAGATGAAGCGACAAGACCGGAGGTTGGAGAAACAGAACTTGATGATTCAGAAACAAAATCAAAGGATGCAGGGACTCGTTGCCCGGCTTGGGATGCAACCACCTAGTGATGACATTGGCGATGATAGCAAGGATGATGGGCACACTTCCGATGAAGGGTAGATTTTGGGGTTGTATTCTTTTGTGAAAACTTTGTCAAACATCTTGCTTAAAGCTTTTATATAATTACTTTTTATTACATTTTTAATACAATTATATTAATGAAAAGGTAATATTGCATTAAAATAAATAATACAGAAATAAAATGTTATGAAAAAATAAGTAGTGAAGGAAATTTAATCATTTTCCATTGCAAATAAAAATTGTAAATTTTTTTAAAAAAATATAATTTTTAGTGAGAGAAAAATCCATCGCAATTTTTTAAAAAAATTTACTAAAAATATTATTTTATTAGTGACAGAATTATCCGTCGTAAATATGAAGATATATATTTTTTATTATTTAATTAACGCATGACCCACCATCGCAAAATCCGTCACAAAATATCCATCGCAAAATGCCGTCACTAATATTTTGCAATGAGAGTTTTTGTGACAAATTTTTTTCCGTCACAAATCCGTTTTGTGACAGAATTTTCTTATTTGGTGATGGATAATTCCATCACAAAATCACTTGTTTGTTGTAGTGAGTTAGGTTAACCCCATTTTGTAAGTGTGGTGAAAATTTAATGAAAAAATGATATGTATCTAAGAACCACCGACAATCTTACAAAATTCACAAGAGATGTTAGGTTCCTTGGTCAGAGGGGTTTTGACCAAGGAAGCTTCCATGATCAAGTTAATCATATGTTTTTCTCAAGTAAAAACTGTAATATTTAGTTAATCCACTCATTTTTTCTTACTTGATGTTGATGGCCTCCTTTTATAATGTAGGGTGATTCGTATTGCCTAAGGTAAGGATCTTGGGAATTGTTTGGGTTTAAAGGATTTTAGACATGTGTTAGAGTAAATCCTTTTGGATTTTGTCATTTCCGAGAGTAAGGTTAGCTACTTAGCTGTTTTTGGATTTATTGTCATAAAGGTGTGTCTTGAGGAGATAATGAGGTGATTGATGGGATGTAAGGTATAAAAGGTATCGACGAAGTAAACTAATGACGTCATATGAGGAGGTGTGGGTCGTAATAGAGGTGGTTGGAGAAGATATTCGAGGAGAAAATGATTTAGACTGTCAGTATAAAGTTAATGTCGCCGACATGAGCTACCTAGTTTCTTGTAGCCTACTAATCTTGTAGCCTACTAATTTTAGTTCATCTATGGCTTGGATTTATAAACCATGTTGGGCGATATTTAGATATTATGCTTAGTCATGATAATAAGAATGATAAAGTAGTAGTAACTAGGCTTTACTTGTCATTGGTTTGTGGTCAATGTTGACTAGGTTAAATGATAATTTTTGGTCATTACTGTTTGTTCTTCAATCTCCGAGTTGATAGTAGCTCAAAAACAATGAAATTTCAATCAGAAGATAGAAAAAACAATTTATTCTTCTTTGGAACGTGAATTTAGTCTAAATTTCACCTTTAAGGCCTAATTTCAATATTTTAATAAATTTCATTTTTTTTGAAAACATTGTAATTCCATTATTTGTTGTACAATGGAATTTAGAATGATCAGATAAAAAAATATTGATAATGAGTATTGTTGGAAAGAACTTTACATGTTGATGTCGGATATGTAGTAATTTTTTTTTCGAAATCTAGCATATAATTTGAAAGAGAAAATATTTTGAAATTATATTTTAAAAATATAAAAAAAAACAATAATGTCAGCATGTAGCAGAGAAGAATTGGACCGATAATTTTTAAAGAAATATGGGTATTTTTGTTCAAAATATAATTTTTTTTGTCATGCCACATGCTAAGTCAACATTGTCATATAGTCTTCATATGACTCGGGATGTTTAGAGTTGGAATACTTAGCACTACCAAATATAAATTTAATATGTAGTTGGGCAAAAATGATAAATATCCCACCAATTTTTAACCCAAATCTAGGTGGCATTGCCATCTAAGCATGCTGACATAGATCACATTTTAAGTGCATAGAGTATTTATTGTTTTCAATCTGGCATGTATGACATTTATAATACATTATTTTAGATTAAGACAGACTCTTTATTACACTATTTTTGTGTAACATAGTCCTCATTACAATGTTTTTCTGTAACACATGCTACTTTCAATATTTTAATAAACTTCATACTTTGTTGAAAAACTATGTAGTTACATTGTTCTAGCATCATTTTGTAATGAAATTTCCCACCAAACAGACATTTTACATAGCCTATATGACAATTAGATTGTTTTTAAAAGTAAAGTAATTTAAATAACAATATGGAAAACAACCTAATTTCACCTCAAACAGACAAAACAATTTCTTTCAATGTTTAAAATAATGAATATATGTTCTACTATCATGATGTAATGAAATTTCACCTCAAACAGACAATTTACATAGGTTTTGTAGTATTTACATTATTTTTGAAAACAACGAAATTTCATACTGAATGCACACTGGAACTCACACATCCCACATACTAGGAAAAAAACAATGACTTTTGGTCAATTTATGTTGAAATTTTATTGGCAATGAATATTGGAACATGCATATCTCTAATAAAAACAATGGAATTCAGCAAATGCACTCTAAAATTAATTGTTTTCTTTATTCACAGCTAAATTCATTGTTTTTGTAATGAAATTGTTATTCAAAAATAATGTAATTAAGAATATTTAGATAAAACTATCGACAATGGGTGTTGTTGGAAAATGCTTTTACGCATTGCTTCTGAATATGTAAATTTTTTTCGAAATATAACAAATATTTTGAGAGAGAAAACGTTCTATCATGGAGAATGTCCTTAACTCTGGGGACTCTGTTTCTTCAACTTCTAGACAAAGATGATTTGCATGAAAATCTGCAAGCGCCTGTTCTTGCACCGCTTTCTGAGGTACATACTGAAAAGTAAAACTCCATTAGGACGATTGGCCACTTATCAATTTCGCCTCTGATGATCGGTCTTGATAAAGGTATTTGATGAGGTCAATCTTACACAAGAGCAAAACTGTAACTCGCAGCATATAATGTCTGAGGTTGGTGGCTGTAAAAAAAAAAAAACTCAAGCAAAGTTTCTCAATAGGAGAATATCGCTGCTCTGTGGGAGATAATAGTCAGTTGAGATAGTAGATCGTCTATTCTTTGCCACTTTCATTATCTTGAGCTAGAAGGCATCCGATAGATCTTTTTGCTACTGGAATATAGAGCTTCAATACCTTCTTTGGTACTGGAGAAGTAAGGATAGGAGGTCTTGCTAGATACTCCTTAATCTTCTTGAAAATCTACGGAGTCTCTCCTTCCAGATGAATCCTTCTTCCTGCTTCAATTTTTGGAGTTTAGAGAATATACCTAGACCTTCCTAGCAAGATTGGAGATGAATCTCTCGAGAAAATTTATATATCCTAAGAATCTTTGAAGTTCCTTCTTGTTGTCAAGAGGTTGTGCTTCAAGAACGGCTCTGAATTTATTCTTGTATGTCAACCTCAATTCCTCTTTGATGAACAAGAAATCCTAAGAACGAAAGGTCGTGGGAAAATGTCATCTTCTTCGGAGTATAGGACGAATGTGACCTTGGTTTTTTAGTGTCGTGCAGTAGCTGAAAACGTGTTTGAGTAAATTCAGGGATGTAGGGCTAACAAACTCTGATCCTAAATTTTCTTTGAGATAATCCTCCTAAAATCTTGATTATTCCTCAACAAATTGATTTGAAATACAATAAATCGTTAAAACAATTATTTTCTCATTTATAACCTTTTGGACATTGACTTTCAGTCATTTTTTAATTTTCAACAACTAATCATTAGATTTCAGGTCAGCACTCACCCAAAAACCTACAAAATGAACAAATATTAAAAATAACAATGTCCTGCCCTTACCTCATGTCCTTTAAGGATTGATTGACCGTTACCAATTGTATGTCCTTCCTTGTCACGTGTCAACTGACGTGTAATAATTATTTTTGGTATAAACACTAATATATATTTTCATGACCTTCAGCAGATGATAGTGGAAATGAGTGAAGCTGAGAAAAGAATTGAAAATGAATGGATGTGATATGACAAATGAGTTTATTGATAAGTAGATAAAAATGAATGGTAGACGATAGTTTGGAGAAGGTTGTGTTAGTGAGTACCGGAATTGTTATAAGCACATATATATATTTTCTTTTATATCATACGAAATCAAATACATTTGTTAATTTTAGAGAATTTAGATGAACCGGTGCATAGATCCACAACTTCCTTGAAGGGTGCATGGTTGGACCCATCCACGGATGTAGTTAATAATGTATGTGTTTGGCAGTGTGTTAATAATAATGTATGTGTTTGGCAGTGTGTTGTAACTGTGTTCAGTTGCAACACACCTCACAGTACCACAGTTTTTTGTGACATGCCAAACAGCTTTTGCGTTTTAACTCACCTCACAGCACCACAGCTTTTTACCTCACAGCACCTCACCACACATCACCACACTCCCAAACACTTACAATATATGTTGACTTGTCCTACGTAATCAAATTAGGTCAATTATTGTATTTTAGATTAATGTACAAGATAAACCTTGAGTGATTTTATATTAATATTATTAGTCATCTAATATAAATGTAATTTTGATACGTCAAACGCACCGCACCGCACCGCACCATAGTTTTAAAAGTTATGCGCCAAACTGCTTTTTGCGTTTCAACTCACCTCACAGCACCACAGTTTTATAACTCACAGCACCACACCTCACAACACCTCACAGCATTCCCAAACAAGCCCAATATTATTCAATGGCTGCAATTTGTTGATGTAATTTTTTTATTAGTTCCTTAATTTAATTATTGTTCCACATTAACAATTAGACTAAATCAGATTTTATGCCCTTAAATTTACATCGTTTTCTCATTTATATCATTAAGGTTTAAAATTTCTCGATTATATCCTTCATGTTATAAACAGTCACCCAATTATGTCCCGATTCCCACTTTTCGATGATGTGAGTACCGGAATTTGCCCAACTAGCTACCGAAATGACAACATGACATACACGTGTAAGAAAAAAGAAATCCTCATCATTAAAAAGGCCAACTCATCAACAAGCCCTAAATAAAAAATAAATATTTTCTTCTTCGAAGGACGAATGCGATTCTGCCTTCCCTTTCCCCAAATCTGAATTTAGCCAAAAAAAATTTGTAACATGCTTTGCTTCCATGTAAACCGAGCAGGGATTGGATCGATATTTTCCTCCTCACACCTAACAAGTTGATTGGTGTTCTTGTGGTTCCTCAAATCAGGAAAACTGGAAATGACAAAAGAATCCAAATGAAGCAAATCCCTCATCAAATTCTGGCTTTGTTGGTACTTTTTTCACATGATTCTCCGAAAAGTACTCCCTAATTAACGGCTTTAGAAGACCCAGGAGGCCAATCCGATTTGGTGTCGGATAATAATTATCAAAACTTCGATTCGGGGGCGAGAAGCGGTGGGCAACGGCATATGTGTGTGTTCCAATGCTCAACTATGGAAGCTGCTTTTGCTGGGTTATTTCTTGAGCAGGATTCAAATAGTGTCAAGAATGGAGAGTTGGTAAATGGGTCAAGAGAGAGGAAGGAGAAGAAAGTTTGGTGAGCAAGGAGTATGTGACATAGCTTGTACAAAAGTTTGTGGATTTGGAAAGTGAAGTAGGAAAAGAGATGAGAACACAAGTCAGGGAAAGGAGATTCTTGAGACTTGCACAGTTGCACCTCTTGTGGTTGTGAGAGGAGCGGAAGGAGGAAGACAACTGAATAAGGAAGATGAGGTTTTAAACTTGACGGACATGAAGGAAAAAGCAATGCAACTTCGGGGGTATAAAATATGATTGAGCCTTAATAATAACAACAAAAGACATGGCATAAAAGATGTACACGTCAGCATTTTTATAAATACAAAATTGAAAAACATTTCCAAACACACCATAATTAGTCTTTCATTGTTTTTTATTGAAATAAATAGCTGTATTAGTCTTCTAAAAAAAGAGGAAAAAAAACAAAACTTCCTTTCTTGTATAGTAGGAAATTAAAATGTCAGAGTTTCTTCACCAAACAAGCAACAATTAATAGTGCAACAACAACGTCTAATCCAATCTGCCCAACAAGAAGTTAGAAAATGCAAAAAATTCCAGTCACGACAAAATTAGAAATTAATAGAACATAAGATAGAGTATGCTAAAATGGGTGACCTTGTGGCATGTCTTAATATTGTACCCCTCTCAAGATTAATCCTATATAAATAAAAAACACAATACTAAAAATAGAGATAGTCTTTTGATTTTTTTAAAATTGAAAACTTAGTTCATGACTCTGATGTTTTGTGCAATGGACAATGTTACATCCCTATTTTTTGACACCCAAAAGACCCTCAAACATATATGGTATTAATCATTGATTAAAAACAGAAACGTCAGCCCCACTTCATATTAAATGAGGTCTTTTGAGGGTCATTTTTTAAAATCTCAAACATTATCCTTTGTGCAAAGACAATGCTACATCCCTCATTTTGTTACCCACAAAAGACCCATCCAATTCACATCCAACATTCCACAGGGGTCTCAACATGAATATTAAAGTCTTTTTCATATGTAAATTAAAATTCTATTTATGTATATGATATTAAGACCTCTTTGAATTTCTTTATGTCATATTTTTATGATTTAAGATTATTAGCGTGAGAGAAGAAGATGGACCCATGCTTTCTTGATCGGCTTCTCTTTCAAATGTATTAAAGTACTTCTTAAAATGAAACCCATTTTTTTCTAACTACACCCCAATTTTGATCAACTTATCTTTGACCCTCTGTTTTTCCCAACATAGGATTATTACACCCCTCCCAAACCTAATCATCTCCTTTCTCTGTCAGATTGACTGAGATTATTGTTGGATAAAATCCAACGGCTGCAAACGAGGAATATATATTGATATCGGGAATTTCACCTGGAAGAGAATTGTTAACGGCTGTGAGGTGAGCCAAATTAGAAATCGAGGAAGGGATGCTGCCATTAAAGCCTCTGTTTGAGATATCAAGTATCAACAACCGTGAGGTTCTTCTTCCAAACTGAGAAATTCAATGGCAATGGGCATGTGAACTGACCGCTTGAATTGAAGATATATAAAGCTTTGTCAAGTTCTCAAGCTTGTAGAGATCAGAAGGAATGAGCCTGATATTCCGCTGGATCTAAGACTTAGAATCTGGATTCCTGAAAGGCGGCTAAGAGTATTGGGTGGAATGGAACCACGAAATCCAAGTCCTGGCAACTGGAGGGAGATGACTCTAGAATTGTCGCCATTACAGGTCACTCCTGTCCAGTTATTGCATACTGGAGAGTTCTCATTCCAATTGAGATGATGCGAATGTTGAATATTGTTAAGTAAATCTGCTTGCTAGCTTATCCACAACTGGGTCGGCATCAATAGGCCATAATAATGCTCCAAATAAGATAATTGCAGAGAAAATGAACAAGAAGTCCACTTTACTGCTCATTTTCTTAGTCCAATTAAATCTGTGGAAGGCAAAACTGCAAATGGGATGTATTTCATAAATGTGTGAGATTTTGGGTATACGGGGCGTGATTAGATTTTTTTTTTCAATTTCAATGTGATGTAGATATACTGATGTGGTACAAATAAAGTTCACCTTAATAATTGAATAATATGGATAATGGGCTGAGCTAAGTATAATAGGCTACGCCTAGATGGGCCCATATTTGTTGATGGGCTTCTGTTTTCAATGATAATAGATTGCTACAAAATCAAACCTTTTTTTTGTTTTCAAAACTTTCACCTCCCAAGTCTCAATCAGATAACTAACATTAACGATAAAAACTATTTAACATTAGTCACCCTTTACATTATTCAACAATTCCAGAAATAATAATTGTGCAAAAAAAAACAAAACAAAAAGAATACAAGCCCAACTAATTTACAAAACAATAATACGATAAACTCACAACAAATCTTATTGATCATCAAAATATTTCTTAGTGTAAACAGGGCTTGAAAGTGCTCACCACCTTCTTAACCTGATCAACAAACGAAGTATACGACACCGTTCCATCATTTCCAGCCAGTACTCTATACTTATCCTTCCTTGTAAAGTTTGTGCACTCAAACCCTAACGTGGCAGCCAAGATTCTCTGAACATAATTTGCAACATCATGTGGACTCTTACCGGAAGAGCAAGTCGCCTCCACCGGCAACTGGTTCAAGAACGTCACCTCGTAGACTGGTCTAGGGTTCATGAAGAAGAATATTGGATCCAAACCTTTCCAACCCCTGGCAGTAGTTGCATGGAAAAATCCTACCCTATAATTCATTGCGACCGGGACTATGCTGTTGGTTAATTCAGCGAAAAGTGCACTGAATCTTAACAAAAACGGCTCTCTACAAGTTGTTCCTTCAGGACAAACCACTAGATCACCCTTGGAGAGCTCGCCTTTGATTTTCTCTGCATCCACATGGCGGATTCTTGTTAATCGGACGGTAGGGATTGGGGATAAGATTTCGGATAATCGAGAAACGGAGTATGTGACAGCTGGGATTTTGCGTTGGAGCACGGTGGCTAAGACCACGGGGTCCATTAATGTCCGGTGGGTGCACACAAAGAGGACGCCGCTATTACCATCGGTCGGAGGCGCCGGTGGTTTGCCTTTTACGATGATTTTGCCTCCGAAGATACGAGAAACATATGGTATCACAGACATTGGAAGTATAAAGCCGATAGTTATGCGGATAAAGGCAAGTAATATGCCTAATGGCATCCATAGAAGGATTAGGAGTGCGGTGGAGGGTGTCGGGCGCTTGACAAGGCGGCCATCATGGAAGATCACCGGTAGTGGACGGAGGATTTGATGGTCTTGCTGCTTTTTGGTAGTCATCATGAATGGGGGGTGCAATTGTTCCTGTTGACGCAAGTGATGGTTTCAATTAGCAAATGAAATGTGCATGACCCATGCATGAATAATGAAAGATAAAGAGTTACCATTTTCTTTTTACGGTTAAGCTTTTAGGATATATATATATATATAGTATCATAGTGTTGGATTCAGCTACATCAACTACATCAATGTGTTTCTCTATATTAAAACATCACAGAAACATTTTAAGTGAGTTCTCAATACTTACATTGCATAGGTTTAAAATGGATGAGCTTGAAGAAGGCTTTCCCAACCCTAAAGCAGGTTTGCCATCAACACACAGCTTCGAGATTCGACCGGAGATATGAGAGTTGATATCACCATTAACAAATCCAGTGACGAACCCGAATCGATTCACCACAAGCTCACTCCCAACAACCTCATCAGCCCTCAAATGCTCCTTCACAAACCTCTCCACCATGATCCTTGGCATCTTAGTAAACACAAACCTTCTCTCATGACCACAAAACACTCTCCATCCATCCATATCAATATCATCCATGTAAAACTTAGGCAAAACTGCTCGTGCCACCGATTCAATCTCCGATTCTCGAACACCAACGGTGGAAACAAAAATCATGAGCTTAAGACCGGCATCACCCATGTTTAACACGTCCAACAACCGAATCACAGGCCAAAGAATCAATAATAAGGCAAATCGAATCAAACCTGAAGCCTCAAACGCTACTAACATGAAATAAGAGAAGTGATCGGGATCTTTCAATAGAGCTCCTTCAAGCTCTGAAACAACCGATGGTGAAGATGAGCACTCCATATTGATCTTGTTCGTGTTAATAATTTTGGTGGTGTTGAAAAACAAAATGGTAGCTTTTAAGGGTGTGTAGCTAGGGTTTGGATTGACTAGTATGTAATGAAAGAATGAGGCAGTTTATCAGTTTACAACTAACCATCTTTATATATATACATACACTTTTTTTTTACGTCCCTCTCTCTTTTGTGTGAAGGGTTGATATATCTACAAATAACAAAAGATTATACGCCACGTTAAATGTACATAAAGATTTCGATTACTTAACCCCACCAACTTCTGTGTATTGGGGTCCATGTGTACACCTAAAAGTATGCTTTAATTAGGTCACTTATCGTACCTACACATATAGCATGCCAAATTGCCAACCACATATTAATTACTAATGTTTTTATTAGGCGTGTGTTCCTGTATTCATATGCAAGGCTTTTGACTTCGTCGTAGGCTGACCAAATAGTGTACGAAGTTTCTGTACATCTGTGTGCATGCGTGTGTGATTCATACTGTACTGACATGAAATGTTTGGTCTTAGTGAACATACGTGTCTACCTCATGTGAACCCAGAGAACATTTAGGTACGTTGATATATATATATGTGTGTATTATGTGTGTGTGTGTGTGTGATTGAGGATTGTGAAATATATGCATACATGTACAAGAAAAAAGAAACATATGCATGCACATAGTCAACAGAGAGTATTACACGATATATAGCTAATTATTTTTTGTAATATTAAAGAAAATGATTGATCAATGTTGCGACTTCCCTGCATTGGTGGGATACATGTTGGACCATATATTTACATGTTTTGAAACAACCAAAATACTCATTTATTTTTTTTTTGGCTCTTCAACTCATTCAATATATAAATGAATAATTCTCTGTTAAGGACCAACTTTACGAGAAAAGTTTACGGACCCGTGCAAGATTGTAATAAAGCACAATAAATGTGACCCCCACTCATTTGTGACATGACATGTCCGCGATAACACTCCAGTATAGTTCGTCCTTAGCAGAGAAATGTTACATATATATATAGTACCATTAGGATGGTGGACCCCTACTAATCAGAATCAACGCAATTTTAATTTGCTTTTGAAAAAACTTAATTTCCTTTGAATCAAATAAGCGGGGGCAACATAAAACAATTCCCTTGCAACTAAGGTGTACATGATCAAACTAATTAAAAAGAGGAAGAGTTGACTTGGTGATGGCCTGCTCCTTTTGCTATGAAGTCCTTAATTAACGATATGCAAGACTCCTTCTCTTTCTCGAAAAGCAATGGAATTGAATACACATGAATATCTAGAGAGATTTTAGAGGGAGACATGACTTCCCACACTTGGAAAGTGTGATTAAGATTAATGGTTACATGTAGATATAGCACATATTTTTATTTCTGCCGAGTTTAGTATATTTGGTCAACGTTGGTCGGGCATCTCTTATTTTGACTTGCGACAATCTTTTGCATTAATTCTCACATGCATGCCGGCCTGATTTTACTTATTAGGTAAATGACGTGACTGCGTTTTTGCAATGGAAATTGGTATTCACACCTAATTTTTCGGTAGTTACACCTCCCTGTCAGTGATCTCATAACTGGATGCTCCGTACTCTCATGAGCCCATATACCCAAACGTTTCACTTTTTAATTTTTTTCTCATTTTTTCTCCTTAAACGTTTCATTCTCATTTTTTTCATTCTCTTTTAATTTTCTTCCACTATTATCCAATTTCCAGCAGGCTTTTGCTTGTTCTTTTGTTTGTCAGTGGGATCCGTGTCTAAAAATTAATTACTATAATAAAGTAAAATAATTATTTTATTGGGTCACATTAATACATGTTACATCTCTAATCTTCTAACACAATAGTTTCAGGAGGAAACTTATAACGAGTATTCTGCATGTACGCATCAAGTTGTTCCATATAAGGCATAGCCCGTGTAGTTGCACAATCATACCTGAAGTGTTTCCATTGATACATAATGTGAGGCATCGGGTAACCCTTTGTCAACGTAACCTGGACGTAATGATTATTATTTACGTGTCCGATAGCTATAGCAACATGTTGATACAGCGGTGGAGGAGTTGATCGAAGTGGCAAATACATCAAGCTCTATAACTCACTAAGAACGTGTAGAATGACATTGTACCTCGAAGCAATCAAGAGATCCATGTCTGGCATTGTCATCAAGTGCTCAACCGGTGCTCCTCTATCTGATGCAAAGAAGTTCAATGAGTTATGAATACGAGATGCTCGCTCTTCACTATCAAATATTACAACATACTGATCCCAGAATGTGCTCAACTCTTCCGTCAGGTTATACCGGACGGTGACCCATGCATCTTTGCCAAGACGAAGACAGATAGCTATCACACGAACGTTATACAATATGTCATATTTGTAGAAGTCACACCGATAATCTTGAGAAGAGGCATCCTAAACCGGTTTGTCTTGTATGTTGCATCCATCAATAACACATGCGGGAATGCACGCAACAATTCTAACGAGCCTGGATGTGCAAAGAATAAATCTTCGAGTTCATTAGTTAAAGCATTGGCACGATGATAGAAAATGTAGCCGGACTCGTGTAAGAAGCTCATGAGAACCTGCATTTAGGATCTATCAGCTTTCTCAGCTGGCCGAATCTTCTTGTGTGCATTGTATATAGTATCAATTGTGGATGCGTTGTCGGGATCACGGTTATTCAACGAATTCAATAGTAGATAGCCGATCGGCGTACGGGTGTCCCTCCATATATAATGTCACGACATGGTTCCACATAGCACCCTTAACATCCAATCATCATCTGTTTTCAATTTCACTCCTTTCAATCTGAAAGGATAATCTATTTTTTTGGTGCCAGTATATTTCATTGATGATTTCTTACTTTTGTATGTGCCACCGCGATCACATTGTAACTGCAATGTGGGTCTCTTTCTGAATCCACCAATCTCTGACCTTTTAATGACGATGATAAATCCCAAATTACGTCCACTATCTTGAACCCAATCAATTAAGGATTGACGCGATTTGAATACCCGAGGATATAGTAATTAAGAGAGTTAGGTCAGGAATTAAATGCAAACGTGTGAAATTTAACTCTAAAATTGAATCTTGAAGTCAAAAAATTTTGTGGTAAATCGCAGCAACATCATACCATCTCGGTGAAAATTTCATTTATAACATCAACGTCAATATTGTCTTCACTTTCTTCCACAGGTTTGTCTTCTTGTTTTATGAAAATATCATCCTGCCAACAATGTGATGTGATGTAGCAATGTGATGAGTTGTCTAATGCGATAAATTATCTTTAAAATGCAATAAAACAAAAGAATAAATAATAAAATATAAAAAGTGTATAAAAAATGTTAAAGTTGTTAAGGGTCCTATCGTAGGGTGATGTACTTAGGAGTTTTAGACTTGGTGGATTTTCATGTACCCTATATTGTTTGCAATATACCATGAGTCTATGGCCTATATCATTATAACAACACATGCATGTACTTCCCAATTACGTGAGAATGATGTAACTCTGGCTAGGACTATACACATCAGGGGCGCAGCCGCAAGTAATAATAGGGTAGATATTAAAAAAATAGTATTTTGATTTATTTTCAAAAAAATTTAGTCCGAGCTGTCCCTGAATATTCATTGAAATAATATTAAATTCAATATTCATTTTAATGTTTGGTCTCATAAAATAATCAAAAATATTTACATAAATAAATATTAAAATTGTTGAAAACTAATTAAACACCATGTACAAAATGAGATAATATATAATGTATATAACTAGAAGTCATATTTCAAATACAATCTATTTTTTTTAACAAAAAATTAATATTGTTATGTATTATTGTTTAATATTAACAATAATAGAATGGATAATATCAAAATTACTCTCTACTATTATATTAAGTATATTTTTTACTATAAAAACTAACTAAAATATTAACAATAATGGAATGGATAATATCAAAGTTACTCTCTACTATTAGATTAAGTATATTTTTTACTATAAAAACTAACTAACTAACTAACTATATATATTTAAAAATTTACGGGGGCTAAGCCTAGTGTAGCCCCTTGGCTACACCGTTGACGATGATGTCATAAATAGGACTAACCCTACCAGATGAATCAATTAGTCAGACCGAGCTTGAATTGTCAATATCCTTCTTTGGTGATAAGTATTCTCCTTCCTTCCTACACATAGAATGAACGTAAGTTACGGTCAGCACTAGAGGGTGTGCTCGAGGGAACCTCTTCGATGCTCAAGTCAGCACAGAACTTTGCAGTGGGGAGTAGCTCGATATCTCGGAGCTCTTCCTCTCAGTAAAATTTATTGAAAGTGCAGGAGTCAGAATATTTACCTAGACCTTGAGGTCCCCTTTTTAAATGAGCTGAATTGTTCTTGTTGTAGTAAGAGTAGGACTCCCTCTCTTTGGTTTTATGAAGATTTATCGAATGATTGATTGCATCTGTATTCCTCTCTAATGGGGAGTCGGACTTTGTCTAGAGTTCATGTCTTATTGGGACTTTAATCCCTTGGTGGGGATGCATATCTATCTCGGGCAATGTCGAGGAGACTACCTCGATCAGTACTGAGGTGACTATACTAGTGAGTCACTATAATGTTTATCTCAGTCAGTACCAAGGTACCTTCTTCGATTGGTGCTAAGGAGATGTACCGAGGTGCTTACCTAGGTATTTACCGAGGTAGCCTTACCTACTTATCCTTCTACAGTCCTGTGTTTATGTGCCACGTGGTAGTGCCTTATTGGTAGGGATATTTTTATAATATCAATATATATGTTTCCAAATGACACACTTATGTAACTAATTAATTACAGAAAATCCAAAATTGTACCATTAATAAATGATAATACCAAAATCAATATTGAGAGGGCAATAAATGCTTCGGCCGTACAACTGTACAAGGCCACATGCAAAGCTCCTAGAGCTCAAGAACAGGTAATTCTTCACTCTACCTAACCCTAGCCACCTCTCTCATACTTTGTTGTTTTGTAACGGGGAGAAGCACTTGCGAGGGAGCTCCGGCAACCCCCCTATATTATACAATAATGTAGTAAGATTTCCCTGCCAAAATAAAGCACGATATATAGACCCCTATAGCTACTAGCTAAAGAGATTGTGTGTGTATATATATAAGTATAGGTGTATCTATATGGTTGTTTGTATCAAAAGTGACCTCCAATCATCTGCTGACAAGTGGCGTCGTGAGTTCCACCCATGCTAACATTCAATCACCAGTGGACATGTAGCAAGGGGAAGAAGATTTTATATTAATGTTTGTTCATTTTGTAGATATTATGGTGTTATTTGAGCTAAAATCCAAAAGGTGGTTACTGGAAATTAGGACGGTCTAAAGAGTTATGTCTGAAAGGCTACAATCAAGGGAATTTTTTCAGAATTATTTTATTCTATTTAAACAACTTGTTAGATGAAAACCGAGATTTCAATTGGATAACGTAGAGGAAGCTCAGGATATTTTGAAATTTGCAGCCTACACGTTCATAAAATATCTCAGACACGTTTTCAGCAATTGCACGACAAGCAGAGATCAGAATTCAAAACCACACTTGTCATACACTTTGAACAAGAAGAGTGTTGGACCAAGACTTAGTGTCTAGTCAACATTGTGTTTTTGATGATTGTGTATGATTGTATACTAAAATGTGTGTGAGCATGCTTGACTTGAACATATTCTAAAATGCTAGAAAACATGCTTAAATGGTTATTTGGTTAATTGTTTAATATCTTAATTGTGCATATACACTTAAATGAAGGCTTATGCATAGCTCTATGTGAATTTGATATCTATATATTTTTGAGATAGTGCTGGAAATTTAGTTTTGAAAACAAACATACATGGACTAAGTTAGGGCATTAATCTTCTAATGATCATAATTTATCTTAACCAACTTAGATCAAAATGACTTGAAATTTGAACCACATGCACATAAAAGTCTAATATATGCTCTAGGACTATAATCATGATAAATTAAGTGCATCACATATACATTTGGTCATATGCTTAAATTCCGCCAAAACTAGGTTTTACCTAATTTTGTGCATATGTGTTCTTTGTGAACGTGGTGAACCAAATGAACTCCGATTTAAATGAAATTTCGTGTGCATCTTAGTTTTATCACTATGAACATATTTGACCTAGTAAAGTTCAAGAGAAAAGGTCATTTACACTGAGTTTGCAAAATGACATTGAATTTACACTTAGAATTTATCGGTTTCACTATTAGTGACTTATTTGCTTGGTTGAGTGACCAAACGATTTCCGATTGTTATGAAATTTTATATGGACATTTTAATATATATAAAATGATTTATCATGCAGTAATATGAATTTTCTGGGTTGTTTTTCTAATGTAATTAACCTATGCGCTCTATATGAAGCTCTTTGAGCTTACATGCAATTGGGGAGTTCTACCTCCTATTTCTTTGTAGGTTAATCATCATGAAGATGTTATATCACTCAGAATTCAGTTTGCTCAAGTGAATTGAAGTCCGGTTTTCAAGTATGAGCTTGGATCTCTAGAAAACCAAGAAAAACCTATGTTCATCAACCTTCCACTAAGGCATTTTGATTGATGATTGGAACTAGCCTTAGGGCTGTATAATATGGATATATTGGTGCTGCCAAATTCAGAGTTTGAAGTCAAGATTGGAGGGACATGTTTGGTCACTTGAAGGATCTCTTGTCTTCATCAAACAAGATCTTGCACATGCTTCCTTTATTGAGGTCAATAATCATATTTTTGTGAGAAGACAATTGATGAAGCTAAAGGACAAATGCAATGGTTGAAATTTGTAAGAGATGAGAAAGTATATTTTGCAACTAGACAAGACTTAGATTATGAAGATATTCTTGAAGACTACAAGCTCCAACGGTACACTAATCTATGGCTGAGATTGAATTGTTTTGAATTATGAATGGATCAGATTACAACAAGACTTGAAGGGTTAAGATGACCATTTAAAAGGTGAATCCAATGGTTGTGCATAAGACCATATTCTTGCTTGTAATTTTTTACTTAAAAGAAGATCTTACTTGATTTTTGGAGTCAAAGAGTGTTGCAAGTTGCTACACATTTTGTAGGAAATCATTGGAGATACCAAGGCCAAGATTTGGTGTAAGTTTGATCAAATGGTCAAAGATGACAAAATTGTTGGAGATACCAAGGTCAAGATTTGGTGCAAGTTTGATCAAATTGTCAAAGATGGCTGCAAGTGCACATGACAACTCAAATCTTGGAAAGCTAGACTTGGAAAATAATGCAAGTGCAACGGCTACATATTGTAAGGTCAAGATTTAATGATCTATTCATTCAATGGCCAAGATTTGCACATGTAATTGAAGGTCGAGATTTGAAGATAGAAAAAGATCCAATGGTGGAAATCACAAGAGCTTGGTAAATTATAAAGAGGGGTTCTTCCTCATTCCAACTTGGAGAAGCCAAAATTACATTGAAGAAATTGTTGTTCTCAAAGCTTCCAAGCTAGTTTGTGCCATTGAATCCAAGCTTCTACCCAAGCCACTCTAAAGGCTTCCTCACTATTTTGCTTTTGCAAAGAGGGAGTGCTTCTCATTTGGCTTCTTATTTTCAGATTCGAAAATCCTCATTATTCTTTATTTTCTATCCAACCCGTGAGGTGATATTGTGATTCTTGAGTGTTCCTCAACCCCATTTGCTTAGTGCAAATCTTGAGTGAACCATTTATACCGAACACTTGTAAAAGTCCCTTCATTGGGCAAAAACCTTGTTGAGGTTGAGTTTAAGGGAGTGCTTGAAACCCTTGGTTGTAAAGTTTGAAGATTATCTTGAAATCTTCAGTTTTAAGGGTGACCTAAAAACCCTTGTGAGTTTTGTGGAGCTCTTGAGAAAACCACATCCTTAGTGGAGGTTGAAAAATCCTAGGTTGGTGAACCTAGGTAGTAGATGTAGGAGAAGAGTCTCCGAACTACTATAAATTGCTGTGTGGACTTTCTTGATTGCATTGCTTGCTTGTTGATTGATTAAGTGTTTTGATTGCAGAATTTTCTGAACCACTAGTCTGTCCGTGCACTGTTCACATAGCTGAACTTTGAATTTTAATCTGAATTTTTTATATAGTATTCATTAGGGTGTTGTGATACTGCATACCAAATTTCATTGAATTCTGACTTGATTTGCTAGGTGAAATTTGAGTTGTAAAATCTGTGCGCAGTGTGTTGTTTAAAAAAAAATATGTTTTTGCAATTCCTTGATTATTTGATAATTGATCATTCACCATATTGTATCACATCTTGCATTGAAATGAATATTGATTAAGATAATTATTAGAGTCCAAATTTGTATGCTAATTGTTAATTGACATTGATTTCCTTTTAAATTATAAAAAGAGATTCCTATCGGAATTTGGGGACACAATTCACCCCCCCCCCCTCTTGTGTTAAGTACGATCCATCAAAGAGTCCTTCCCGTGTTGTAGAATACAAAAGCAGTAATAAAATGGCAACTACCAGCATTGTTTCCTCAACATCCAACATGAGGCCTATTTTCAAAGAGAGTGATGCAAGCTACATGTTTCTAGTGCTCCCATATCCACCCTGGAGAAGGGACATGACTTGAGACTTTCATCATAATTCCCATTACTTTGAAATGTTGCGGTTATGAAGAGTTTTGACCCAAAAACTCAAGCATTAAGCAAGAAGACGATTTTTCACAATTCACCATGACAAAACTTGTCAAATTCGTGCCAAGGAAACAGGAGATGATGGTCACCACTGAAGACCATGGAAATTATAAGAAGAAGAATAATAATAGAAATTCATAATTACTCCACATCAAACACAGACTCCGCATCTACAAATTTTACTGATTTCCTAGCATGACTCTAGTCAATTATCTTTATCCCATTTATTTACTTTCAAGCCTCCATGGTTGTAACTCCACGGCTATGTTTAGTTTTAGCTTGTAAAGTACTTCCCTCAATACATTCCAGGATGTATTCACAGTTAAAGATCCAAATGCATTAATCCAGCGATGTGTTATTTTTTTTCATTTAGTTAATAGAAGTGTTTTCATTACAGTGTTAGTCTTCTATCTCTAGCTTTTCTCATGACACAAATTAAATTTTAAGTCATTTTCACTAAGACAACCTTGAACCAACAGTTTTATGTTCTCAGACTGCACACAACTCGTTTGGTTGTAGGTCATATTTGGTGCAAGCTCATGTCAAAATATTTGGACTGACAACAAGTCCTAGCACACTTGAACACAATCATCATCAACAACCCCAGCACTCCTAACACCAATGGCCAAAATTTGAAGATCTCTTGTCCAGCGCAAAAAAGACTAAGCAATGGTATATGGATATATCATATATGGCACCTAACACTTTTTAGCAGGCAACAGTGCTTTCCAGAAAGTAGTTTAGATTACTTTAGGGTTTGCTTGGATTGATATTTTAGAGAGTTAAGTGAGGAGGGTTAAGGATGTGGAGTAACTTCACCTTATTTAGATTGTAGAAAAGAGAGTTAAGTGGGGTGAAGGAGGGAGGAAGTTCCCCTCACTTAATTCTCTTACTCAACATTCTGTGAAACCTCAATTTGGGGGGTTTGTGAGGTGAAAGAAAATTTGTTTATTATTTCTTAAATCATCCTTAAAATTTTTTCACTCATTTCAATTTTAATAAAAAAAATTTTGTAAGTCACATCTCTCATATAACTCTGCTCAACTCTTATTAACTCGACATTCTATCCAAATAAGGGTGAGTAGATGTAGTCTCCCTCCCATAACTCCCTATCCAAATAAGGGTGAGTAGATGTGTGTCTTGGTGTAATGACTTTTGAAAGCTGTAATTTGTCAATGACGAGAAGCAAGGGGGGGCCACAATGCAATATTCAATATGAAGAATAATATTTTGGCAAGTTATTGCAATCTTTACAAGGCTCCAAATACCTATATATCGCCATGGGGATGCTTGTAAGAAGAAATGAAAGTTAGGTTAGAAAAAAAAAGAGTACGTTTTGCATTCTTGGAGTACTAATATTAAAAAAAAGGTGGTTCATCTCTTGGGGAAATCACTGTATATAAAAATATTGTTAGGTAACAATCTGTCCTTTGCTAGGTTTCAGGTTGCTATCGATCAAATTTAGCTAAGAGTAGGTTTGAAAATAGGAAAACAAATAGCCATGTACAAGAATTCTCTTATGCAAACTTAAGGTATAAATACCTAAAATGTGAGTGGATCACTTTTTGAGGCCGTGAATAAGTGAAATGACAAGTAGAGCCCACTATTTTGTGTCCCACATGTTTTAAATCAATGGTTAAGACATAAATCCGTATTTTAGGTTTTAATTTTAAGTACGTATAAGAAATATTCCTCTAGATATTTAATGCAAATCCCAACTTAATTAGTTTATACATATATATATGTATGATTACTAAGACATATATATTATATCTCAATTTGCTTTTAATTTTAATTTTAGTTAATAGAGGGATAGTTAGAGAGAGACAAAGATGAATCCCCGTCTCATGAAGAATAAAATCAAGAAGAATCTCAGTTTACTGCAACGGTGGTATTTGACAGAAAGCTCGAGATTAATCCTTATAGTTGGGGGACTCAAGTTTAATACTGCAATAAAAAAATGTGATGCAGTGCAGATAAAAAAATGTGATGCAGTGCAGAAGTAGGGATTGATTGCACATCTAAATGATAGTTACCGGAGATGTTACCCTTTTTGAGGAATCAATTAATGTGAATGATACTTATTAGTTGTTTTAATTGTATAGTTTGCGGCTTCTGAATATGATAAGGACAGCAGGAAAGAGAAGAAAAATCTGGGCTGGAAGTCTACAAAGAAGAAGAATGGTGCATGAGGCCTAAAGCCCTTGTAAGTAGACTCAACCCATCCAAATCATATATCCAAGCTTTGGGCTTGGGCTTTCATTTTAACCAAACCTTTAATAACTATATTCAAACTTCAAAGCGTGGATGGTCCAATCTGGATTTCTCTTGCATGATAAATTTTGGAGCTGACGTAATCACAGAAGAATCAATGACTAGATGACATGTTTGTGAATTAGACGTTGAAGTTAGCAGAAGCAGATCACATGAGACTGGTAAATGGTATCATATTATATATATGTGTGTGTGTGTGTATCTATATATATACACACACACACACACACGTATGGAGCCGATCAACAACCTCAAATGAATGCAAAAGAAGTGCAGCTATTATCGAAGCAGATATATATAATCATAAAACAAGTGGCGACACATACAATGCATGGTTTCGTTATCTATTATTTTTTGGCATATAATATTTATTTGTTCTTTTTTAATGAAAGAAACAGCCACGCGGCCACGTACACACAAAAAAGGGCAGTGGGCAGATGCCTACACAAACAAAGACAAAATGCAAATGAAAGAGAAATAAGGTACATAACCAAAGACGAAGAAAAGGGCATACGCGCAGAAAAAGGTATTTGGAAGCAGTGGCGGATGTAGAAAATATATTGAGGGGGGCTTGGTAAGTGGGCGGAGCTAGAAATTTATAGGATGGGACTAAGGGCTTGTTTGAATTGCAGGAGAGATAGTCAAGTGAGGAGAGATAAGGAGGGAGGATTAATTCCACCTTTCTATGAAAACTCAAGCCCTTGTTGAAGCTCCTCTTGCTTACGGCACACTATTTCCTCAATTTTGCCCTCTAGAAAAATCATGTCTTAATCTTTCTCCAGCTGGCTTCTCCACATCTCCCCGGCCAGTTTTGGGTGGACACTTATTCCAGCCTTGGTTCTCGCTCTATTGTTCCTAGCATGATGTAGTTCAGAGGTTTCACCAAGAAAGTACTCGTTTCCCACAAACTATGCAAATTATCGATGCAAAAATCTGCATGACCCACACATCAACAGTTAGGGTTCAAGTTGTGATGTAAATGGCGAAACTCCAACCTTAAGAACGGAGAGAAGGCTGCTATTCGTGGTCCAGGAACACTCTAACGCTCAAGTCAATGTCTTTCTCAATAATCTATCAAGTATCCAATGTTACAATTCATGGTGCATACCTCGTCTCAGGTTGACAATTCCTTTTATAGACGCTATGAAACATGTTTGTTGGGATTATCTTATCCTAGTTGTTGAATCTATTAGGATCTCGCTTTGATCCTCACGTTGAGGTTGTGGAGATATGAGATGTTAGGATTTGAGTTAATTCTCCATCGTCTATGTTGATCTTGACTTGACTTGACTTGACTTCCTAAGTTACTCTAGAAAGCTCTTATCCATGAGTCTTCACTCCCTCCCCGTGCCACATGTCATGCTGATTAGGCATGACATTTTTTATTCATCCACATCAAGTAACAAACATGTCAAGCCACATCATTAATTATTAATGATTTATGTTCGATCAATACGTCATGTAAGCGAGTTGATTGTTCAAAAATTGAAAAATCTACTCGAGTTATTGGACTGAAACAAATTTGAACTTTCGATTATTAAGTTGAAACATTTGAACATTTGATAAATGAGTTGGAACGAGCCACTCTTTTGGTTTCCAAAATTACATTAACCCCATATTTTTCCTTAAATTCAACATGTACGTGTAGGTGTATGGTTCTTCTTTGTTGGGGTCGTCGAGGAGGTTTGTGGAGTTGAAAATCTCGTCTTAAAAGAATATTTGAAAACTAAAACAATTACAAAAGTCCAATTGAGATTCATGATAACCCAATTGGTAGATTCATGACGTACGACTGTATTGTCACATATGTATTAAAAAAATAAATGTAATTGAATAAATGAGATTTTTCTTTGATGTGTCCAATTATTTGATGAATCTCTTTTATAGTGTCCTTAAATTATTATAATTTTTGATTTATTATTTCAAAGATCTGCATATTTTGACATCTAAATTATCCTGATGTGATTTGAAGAAATATGGACAACAATAACACTATAACCCTAAAATTCTCAAAATCAAAATTTTATTTCAATAAATCTACTATAATTTTTTCCAACCCAAAATATTCATAAGTGAATAAAATTTATTACATTAAGGATAAATTATTTAAATATATTTTTTATTAACCATACTACCCTCCTCCTCCATTGTTTTAAAAAGGACTTTCTCCCGAATGCTTAATTGCATGGAAGAATGGAAAAGCATCATAAAGTAAATTAAAGCAGTAATTTTCTTTTCTTTTCTGTGATAGTTAGCAATTAAAAATATACATTTGATTTAATCTATTATAGATAGAACAAAATGTAATAATGCGACGCACATTATGACATTACACAGTTTTTAACACTCGTTTGGAGTATTTTTTTTGTGTGGAAATACGTATGCGTGATTTTATTACTGTTTTAAGATTAATAAAAAAAATTAATTACTTTGTTTCACATGTATCATCATCCAATTGATCTTTTTAATTTTTTTTTATGGGTCCCGGCTGTAGCCCCTTTCGAGATCCAAAATATCTTTATTTTTTAGGGATTAATAAGCAACAGATTCCTCAAATCAAATTTTCATTCCAGTAAATTCACTCTAATTTTTTTTAACTAATAAGGAACATAAGCGGATAAGATTTTGTATACATTGAGGACAAATTATTTAAAATATGTTTTTTATTGACCAAAATACATCGCAGATAAATTATATACACCGCAGATAAATTATATGTTCTGCAGATAAATAGTTTCATACACGGTAGATAAAATCTATACAATGTAGATACATTATATGCAGTGCATATAAATTCTTCTGCAGTGCAGATAAATTCATCTGCACTAAATTTGATATGCGAGATTGCTTTTATCTCAAAATATATCGATAAATGATCTTGTTTGAAATAAGTTTTCGTGTTGATTTAGAATATATAATTCTTTTCAAAATCCATCATGTATTTTGAGAGATCGAGCTCCACTTCATAAAACTTTTGTATTTGTTTTTTCGTGTCTGATCCAACAAAATATTCTTCAATACCCTTTTCTTGATTTAAGTGTCATTTTAAAATTTCATTTAAGAAAAGAAAAAAGTGATGATGATGTCATGCATGGAAAAATGTGGGAGAAGACGGAGTTAGGGGATCGAGGGCCGGTTCACTAATGAACATGTTATTAACTTGTTTACTTTGTGAACCGTCAAAATGATAAGCAAGACCTAATGGTTCTCCCTAAACCCATTTTTTTAATTATTAAAAATTAGGAAAAAGTACAGCAAAAAACCTTTCCGTATTCTTGCGTTTACAAAGGTTTGGCTCCTCTCTCTATTCTACCTAGATCTACTACCTCAGTTCGTCTCTATTCCATAATTCTTCTCTTTTTTTGGTTTGTTTTTTATGGGTTAGTCTCTTCTTTTTTCTTTTTCTTTTTTATGGATTTGTCTCTCTATTCCGCCTCAATTGCTAATTTTGTGCCAAATTTTTGGATTTTAAATACTCTGTCTTTCAAAAGGTTCTATATGGCTTTTCGATCTCTACAAGCGTTTCTAGATCTGAAATTGCGGGATTGAAAGTTGTTTTCTTAAGCAATATGATCAACAAAACAATATGACCCACATGAATGTTATCTCCGTTGATAATTTGAGGCAAGAAAATGTTGTCCCTAAAGATTTCTGTGAGGTTTAGTGCATGTGAATCACTGAAAGATATCTCCCGTTTGTAATTAGATCATTGGAAGAAAAAAAATTTAAATTGGATCACTCAATGTCCTAAATTTAAACAATTAGGTCACTCTAGTCCAAATCCGGTTAGTTGTTTGTCGAAAATTTCTGACCTGTCATTTAAGTGCCACAATGGAATATAAAATTAAAAATAAAAATAACACATGATATAAGAACAAACAAAATGAATTAAAAGATGAAAATGGAGAAAAGAAAAAAAAATCAAACTTGTTAGATCCGAATGTCTGGATCTGGTCATTTATGTTGCTTTGGTGTTCAGATCAACAACAACCAAAGACTAGAAGATCAAGGAGCTTTCGATTTATGACTTTCAGCTGAAGTTGCACCAGCAAAGATACCATTGCCGTCTTCGGTCTCCTTCTCTCCGTGTCTCCTGGTTATGGATTCCTTTGCAGCCAAAACTGGAACTACAAAGCAAAATTTCATGGAGCTTGGTTCCGAATGCTGAAAGGGGGTAACAGTAATCCATGGTGAAATACTGGTGACCCCAAGGAGCTTACAGATCTGATGTCCGCGATTGATTCCTTTACTTTTGAGCCTGGTAAAGGGGAAACATGTTCGTCAAATGATTGTGAAAAGGATGTTGGTGTTGATGCGGTGTCCCCTCTTCGATAGAGTAGATACATCAATAGAATGGATTTTCTTGGTTGTGGATTTCTCAATTTCCAGTGACCAATTTCTTCTTTTTCAATCTATGTATTCGAAATTCAAACCCATTTTCTTCTTTTTCAATCTATGTACTCGAAATTCAAACCCATTTTCTTCTTTTTCAATCTCTTTTTTGTTTTTTTTTTTTTGTTGATGTATGCCACATTTCATTTTTATTTTTATTTTTTAAAAAGCCACATCATTTTTTTATATTCCACATGGCAATTTTATTTTATATTTCGGCGAATTTATAATTGTCCGCAATTTTTGACATGAAATTGATCGGAATTTGATTAGAGTGACATAATTGTTGAAATTCATAACATTCAGTGACTCAATTTTAAATTTTTTTTCTTTTCCATGAGCTAATTGCAAACAATGACATCTTTCAGTGACCTATATACACTAAACCCAATCTCTTTGGCATTACCTTTTCCGTTGTATAAAGGAACGAAAGGGAGATGCAAAGGATGATTTTTTGTTGATTTTTTCTTAATTTTTAATTATTAAAAAATGGGTTTAGGGAGGACCATTAAATCTTACTTATCAAGATCTGATGGTTCACTAGTGAATCGGGCCTCTCCTTAACCCGAAGGAGACTACATGAATACTCTATAATTTTTTCTAAAAATTGAAAGGGGCATATAAGTAATTCAATGAGTTTTGTCATTAATAATTTGTTTGTTTGTTATTATTGGAATATGTCTTTCCAATTATGTATTTATTAGTAATTGCCCTTTTTTTTCCTCCTTATTCTAAAGTGTTGAGTTGAATATTTGCAAAAATTTTGTTTCGAATATTAAAAAATAAATGAAAATATCTTCTTGATCTATCTTCATAGAACCAAATCCGCGAACTGATACCCTAATCGCTTCCCCTCTCTCTAAAGTTTCTCTCAACCAAAGTTTCTCTCGATGTACGGATATGAGGAGGAGGAGAACGTCACCTCCTCCTCCATACAATTTTATAGTATGTCTTTTTTAGTTTTTTTTGCTAGTTTGTTGTTGGTACGGGTGCCAAAAAATGGGTTCCAAGTCGATTTTGGGTCGAACAGCAACATGTGTTTACGAAATATTTACATGTCCAAACTCTAACCCGGATTGGGTTTCAGACGTATTTAATTGACAAAACTGGATTGGTTTAAATTCGAACAAGTAAATTGGACTATAATCTAATTCGGGTTAGGGTCTGAAAAAGTAATTCAAACAAGACTTCTGTGTTTGGACCTTACCCGATTTTAAATCGGAAATTTTTTCGTGTTTAGACCCAGATTTCAGACATATAACTTATGTCCAAACTTGATTAAATCCGGATAAAAAAAAATAGATCATCCAGACCGGACAAATTTTTTTCATCCTTAGTTGTTGGTTTGTAGATCTAGTCTACAATCTCTGTTTTGTTCTATTGATTCAATAAGGAATACGTAATGTTTCACCTCATCATTTTACATGGAGATGAAATTTGGTTCTTCTCATCTACTTGTCATGGATTCTTCACAACATCGATTATGTTGGTGTGCTCCAGCAACACATATTTGGTGCATGGTGATGAGACTCTTAGAACTAGTGGAGATAGGTATTTCTTGATAAAGGAGAAGTTAAGAATCTTGATCCAATTCATGAGTGTTATTTTTGTTTAATCAATCCGAATTTATCTCGAGACAGGGTTATTCAGATACATCTCGGTATTGTCCGATAGTAGTCCGATATTTGTTCTTCGACTTTGTAATTACTCTAATATTGTTTATAAATGTTTAGGCTATTAATATGACATTAGATGTAACATTTGTGATCATGAAATGAAATATATGCATCATGTGTATACACTATAAGAATTTGATAACTGACAAGGCTGGAATCTTTATCTTTTTCAAAAAAAAAAAAAACAAAAAAAAACGTAGCTTTGGAGATAGGAGTTTCACTGTCAGAAAAATTCAAACTCTTGCCGGTCAGGTCCACCTGTTACGCAATAGAAGATAGCCACGTGTGACTAACTAATTCGAAAAGTTGTAGAAAAATGCCACGCGTGACTTTGACATTCTCGACGCGCCACGAGGAACAGCGAGACGCTGACTTAGATGGGTTTCGTGGCAGGAAAACAGGCATCTCTCCCATATCACTTCGTAATTATACGTAGTGATTATGATGATATACGTATACCTGCATACAATACGATACTGTAACTATGTAAGCCCTACAAGTTATATTATATGTCGTTTATTGAAAACAAAAGAGTCCAAATGAAGTATAGCGTGGTTTATAGATAAAATAAAAGTAAATATGATTTTGATGGTTGATATACATAGATAACATGGTGCTTCAAGTACATATTTATAGTCCGATATTATCCGGTGTTTATAAATTCTTAAACTACTTTAAATTTGTTATCTCTTGTATATTTTATCGGATTAACATTGTATTTTTTTGGTAATCAAATATAATGGTTAACTTTATACTCCAAATACTAGCCAATTTCACCATCCACACAAGTTTGGTATATATTTTATGTGAGTTGCGAAGTGTCAATATAATATAATGGGTTGTACTTTCATTTCCAATCACAAATATTCATCCTAATTAACCAATCATCTACAAGAGTCGATATATTTTCGTGTAATTTTTTTAAAAAAATTGATACGAGTAATATTAAGGATGATTCAAATCAAGTCAAACACAGCAATAAACCAGGAGTGTATACATCTAGCAATCAAGGTCCAAGAAATGGTTACATCCATAATCCCAGCAGCAACGAATCAGGGGAGAGTAAAGCTTTCAAAGTCTTATTCTTTATAAGTAACTTCTATTTTTCGATGAGAAAGTAAGTAACATGATAATTGGACTTGGTGCCCCAAAAAAATAGTTGTCATTTCGCATAGTTTAAAAATAATTATCTAGAGTGGGATATTTGCAAAAAAAAAATAAGTTGAATGAGATAATTTTTTTTTTTAAGTTCATCCTTTTTAGAGCTACGAGTTCAAAACTCATGAAATGAAATCTTAGCTCATATTTCGACCACATAGATTGAGAGAACTTTATGCATCACACACAGATATACATCAATGGAGAACAAGAGAAGGATACATATATTGAGATATAACTTTGTGCATCACATGTTGACACACACATAGAGAAGGTCTCATTGCCAACTGGTATCTTGTTGGAGTTGCGGTGATGGACTCGTCCTTTAGACAATAATATGACTCAAACTAAATATTTCACAACAAATGAGTACTCTTACAATCACACCTGACGAGGTTTGTTATGCTAATCTCCCATACTCATCACTTTTTAAAAAAATGATTACTTCTCGTCATCAATTAAGAACACCCAAAATCTAAAATTTGTTTTTTTTTTATTAAAATCAATCAAAACATTAATTTTTTTTTTTTGCTTCCGTAGAGATTGGAAGAAAGGCTTCCTTTCTAGGCCAAAAAAATACTCGTAGATTCTAAAATAGAAAACTTTCTAAATTGCCAATAAGACACCCACAAGAATGCAATTCAAAAGTCGTTTGGTTGAATACACAGATTCTGAAAATCAAATACCAAATCAACATAAAACGAGCCACTACACAATAAAATCTCATAGTATTATACTTTGCCAAAATTAAGACAATTATAACAAATTTAAAACGTGCTTTTATACAAAAATTATTGCAGTAAATAAATTAAACCCCTAATTTAAGTGCACTTTAACATATAATCTCAGAAAATTTAACCCTAAAGCCCACTTGTAGCCCACTTGTAAGAAACAACTCTTCCTTGCATTCAATCATGCCGTCAGCCCGTCATAACTGCATCCAACGGTCTAGATCCCTCCACCGCTCGTGCTTATCTCTGTCATTAGTCTCTTCTTCACTTGACACACTCCTTTCACAGACATGGCTTAAAGCTTCCACCATCATAGGGCATCGTCTAAACTCTTCAATTTCAGAATCTAATCTCCGTTTGGAAATGGAAGGATTTTGAACTCCTTAGTTTACAAGTGCACACTGAAACGTGAAATTGCAAGTTGTGTTCTTCTCCTTCTTGTTTTTTTTTTTTTTTTGAGTTTCGGTTTGATGGGTTTCTTCTCTATTTTTTGCGATATGGGTTATTGGTTTTGATCAAGACTGACTGTTTTTATCACAAAAAACACACACCCTTTTTTTTTTTTTCTTCTCGTTCTGTTACTGTTCTCACGCTCAAAGTTCCCATCTTTCGAGCACTTTTTTTCTTTGTCTCATCATCACTGAAAATTATACGCAAACAATGGCTGATATCTCCATCCGATCAATGCTCCAAAACGAAGATTTGAGCAAGTTGATTCGACAGCAAAGGCTGCAACAAGAATTCAGTGATCGAGAGAAAGAACTTAACATGTATCGTAGCGGCTCGGCCCCACCTACGGTGGAAGGGTCGCTTAGCTCCATCGGTGGCTTATTCAATCCCTCTTCGTTGGGTGGTATAGAGAGAATCAATGAGAAAGTTGGGTTTTTGAGCGACGAGGAGTTAATGGCTGATCCTGAATACTTAAATTACTACTATTCTAATGCACACTTGAATCCTAGGCTACCACCTCCTCTCCTTTCCAAGGAGGATTGGCGATCAGCGCAGAGATTGCACAGTGGAACTGGAAACTCTGTGGTGGGAGGAATTGGAGACATGGGGAAGGGGGCCAGAGTTGATGGTGGGAATAGGAATAGGTCTCTTTTCTCTGTGCAGCCAGGGTTCGGAGGGAAAAAGGAGGAGAATGTTAGAGGGCTGGAGTGGGGGAAGAATGGGTTTATTGGGCTGCAGAGGCAGAGGAGCATTCCGGAGATGATGCAGGTTAAATTTGTTTTCCTGGTTTGCTGCACTCTTGTTGCTGTCGTTTGATTTGATTTCTTGTTAATAGAACCATAGAAAATGCTTGCTTGTTTTGGTTGGCCTTAGGATTTATTGGGTTGCAATGGTGTAGTTGATGGATAAAAGCCAGCCAATCTCTTGTTGTTGCTATTTGGGTCGCTGAACTTTTTGAAATGAAGCCGTCTTTGGTTTTTAAGATCCTTTAGTTTAAATGTGGTTGATTAAGATATTGGATCAAACTCTTTGTCTGTACATTTGAGTTTTGTGATTGATTGATGCAATAAAAGCGAACATGTGGTAGAGTTGAGAGCAACCTAGAGGCCATAGGTTCAATTCTTGAAAATAGCCTCTCCATATATTATGTGGGGTAAAGTTTGCATGTCCCCGACCCCGTTCACTGTAGGAGTCTTGTGCACGTAAGTTGTTAACCTTTTTTTTTTTTACCTTTAAGTGTTATTGGTAGTGTTTCACATGCTATATTCTTTTTCATGGTAATTTGTTTAGTTTTCTATTATTGATGATCAGCTTATTGTTATTGAACGAGTGTACGACTAAAAATCCATATTTTGATACCATGATTTATGATTGTACTACCAATGAGGAAGCACTTTTTATTCACATTTATTTTGCTCTTTTTCGTGAGCTCATTAATTGCGTAATGTTGTCGAATAAGGTTTGTGTCCGATGTTCACGCATTAATGACATGTTAGATATAATGTTATATCTGTTCTTAATCTTGCAAAAAATGGTAAAAAGTTATTGCTATTAGGGCATTGATTGTTCACACTCTGAGAGTGGTGTTTTGGTTTGTTGATTGGCGGGGATGTGATACGTGACAGCTTAGTTGACTTTGCAAGCGAGGTATTTTTTTAATTTGATGTTTCGTTGCTTTTGATTGGATTTTTTGTACTCGGTTATGATCAATGGAACGGCACCAGTTGCTAGTTGAAGTCTTGAATTAGTATCATTCTTCCCTTGCGATTATGTCAATGAACATTTGCCATATGTTAAATGTGTTGATTCATTCAAGGATGCATGCTAGGTTGTTATTGGTCCAATCCAAACTCCCAAGGGGCGACAAGAAATGCAATTTGTCTCATATATTGTGGACTATCCATATCCACGTATAATTTTGTTAATGTTTGTAATGAGTTATGTCGTTAAACAATTTACTATTGGTGATTGGTCCTTAAGTCGTTTAAATTCTATGTGCTCCACTAATTTGCTAGAGTAAAGAGTCTCTCTCTCTCTCTCTCTGCACCATGTGTTTATAACTTTATATATCTTTTTTCTTTTTCTTTCGTTAATGCTGCAGGAAGATATGAGTCGTGAAACCTCTATTTCGAGGCACCCTTCACGTCCAACTAGCTGCAATGCATTTGACAATGGTATTCGAACTTCTGAAGACCAGTTTGCTTACACGCACCTTGATTGGGCTCCTATTAACAATTTGAATTCAGGTACAAATAAACATGGTTGAGTACTTGAGTTCAAGATTTTAATGTGACAGCTTCTAATGCTCATGCTTCTGCTCTAGGTTCTTCCTTGTTGAGGAGCGCAGCACCAGACTCTCATCTTGTAGCTAGGGCTCCTAGTCCTCTCATTCCACTGGTTGGTGGAAGGAGGCTTGCCTCTATTGACAAAAGAAACGTCAGTGGTTCAAACTCGTTCAATGGTGTCTCGGCAAGTTTGAGCGAATCCGCTGATCTGGTAGCTGCTTTGGCTGAGTTGAATTTATCAACAAATGGTGTGGTTGATGAAGAGAGCTTTTCACGGTCACAACCCCAACAGGAATCTGATGATCGCCACAGCTCATCGCTAAAAGCCATGAATTTTCATAACGTGAATTCCCGATTTCCAGACTATGGACTGAGTGGATATGGTATGAATCTTATGTCACCATCAATAACAGGGAACCAGCTTGGGAACAGTAATTTTCCACCTTTGTTTGAAAATGTTGTTGCTGCATCTGCTGTTGGAGGAACTAGCTTGGACTGTACAGCGTTGGGGGGAGGTCTTGCCTTCGGACCTAATTTAGTAGCTGGGGCAGCAGAATTGCAGAATCATGGAATTGGTAACCAAAATGCAGGGACTGTACTTCAGTCATCCCCTATTGACCCATTATATGTGCAGTATCTAAGGTCAAATGACTATGCTGCTGCACAGTTTGCTGCTCTTAATAGCCATGCAATTGGTCACGAGTATGGTGGTAATTATGCAGATCTGCTTGAATTGCAGAAAACAAACCTTGGAGCTTTGCTTTCACCTCCAAAGAACTATAATTACTATGGGAATCCAGCATTTGGTCTTGGCATGTCATATCCTGGAAGCCCTATGGGCCCCCTTCTTCAAAACTCCCCTATTGGATTGGGTAGTACCGTCAGGTATGGCGATCGCAACATGCAGTTTTCTTCTGGAATGAGGAATATATCTGGGGGTACGTTGGGGTCTTGGCACTCGGAAGCTAGTTCTAACTTGGGTGGAAATTTTGCATCTTCTTTATTGGATGAATTTAAAAGCAATAAAAGTAAATGTATTGAGCTGTCAGAAATTGCTGGTCATGTTGTTGAGTTCAGGTATATACTGCTGCTATACTTCAGACATTTAGTTCAGCCATTCGTAGCTTTAATAGTGCGTTAACTGCTGTTTATCTGCAGTGCTGATCAATATGGGAGTAGATTTATTCAACAGAAACTTGAGACAGCCACAACAGAAGAGAAGAACATGGTTTTCCATGAAATCATGCCCCAAGCCCTCTCACTAATGACTGATGTGTTTGGTAACTATGTTATCCAAAAGGTACTTCATTTTTTATGATTTGATTTGGCCATAATTAGCTTATAGAAATTGATCTCTCCCTCCCTTGCCTCTTCTCTCTCTCTCTCTCTACACATGATTGTGTGGATCACTGGGTTGTCTGGCAATCTCGAAGTTATTGTCTATGAAATTATTTGTTCTTATAGTGTACATTGATCTTTGAAGTCAGCATGTTCGGAAACTTTTGTGTTGAATTCTAACAGAGTTCTCTCTCTTATTTATTTCAGTTTTTTGAGCATGGAAGTACCTCTCAAATCAGTGAATTAGCTGACCAGCTCACTGGGCATGTGCTGACCCTGAGCCTTCAAATGTATGGTTGTCGAGTGATCCAGAAGGTTTGTTCATTTATCCAATTGGTGACATTCGTGTGTTATGTTATATTTTAGTATATAGGTTTCATATCCAAATGTCCTTAATGCTCTAGCACATGCGTTTTCCTATTCTGTTCTTGAACGTCTGTTAGTTTCTAGGGCATTTAAATGATATTGAAGGCTGGCTAAATAACTTTTTCTGGTGTTTTGGATTTTGCAAATGGGACCTTTGATTGTGGATTTTCTCTGTTCTGATTGTCCATAATACTCCATATGATGGATTTCCTCTTTGTATGCCCGACTGCTACCTCTTTCTGAAAACCAGGGAATAGTCTATTGGCATAGACTATTTTGGATTTGAAGTTGTCAAATGTACTTCTTACCTTATTAGCAATGGCTTTACATTATTCATTTTTTCTGTTATGGTTCTATCCTACGGGGGAACGTGTGGCCTAGTGGTAGAGTTGTAGAGGTGCAACCTAGAGTTCACAAGTTCAATTCTTGTAAATAGTCTCTCCACAGGTCGCAAGTTCAATTCCTATAAATACTCTCCATATATTATGTGGGGGGTAAGGTTTACGAACATAATGCATGTTCCCGACCCCGACCACTACCGTAGCCTTGTGCACCAGAATTGGAGCTTGAGCATGGGAGTTCTTTTTTTTTTTTTTTTTTTTTAAAATTCTGGCTCTATTCTGTTAGAATCCTGATCCTTGATGGGCATTCACTGATAACCGTAAAATGCCTTACATAAATGGTTGGTTGGACTGATTATTTTCCTTTTCATTCAGGCTATAGAAGTTGTTAGTCTGGATCAACAGACTAAAATGGTAGCTGAACTTGATGGACATATTATACGCTGTGTTCGTGATCAGAATGGTAACCATGTCATCCAGAAGTGTATTGAATGTGTACCAGAAGAAGCTATCCAATTTATTGTTTCAAAATTTTATGATCAAGTTGTTATGCTATCTACTCATCCATATGGTTGTCGTGTGATACAGGTTAAGCTCTGTTCCCATTGTCGCATGTATTTGCTAAACAACTATAATTACAAATTATTCACTTTATTTTTACAGAGAGTCCTTGAGCACTGCCATGATGCGACAACCCAGAAAATAATGATGGATGAGATCTTGCTATATGTCTGTATGTTGGCTCAAGACCAGTTCGGGAATTATGTTGTACAGGTCTGTCTTATAGTTTGGTATTTTTCCACACAATCAGTGTGGACGTGATATTAAAATGCTAGACTGAAAGATACAATTAGGTTATGTAGTCCTACATGCCTTGTAGTTTGAAGCTCTGTTTGATAAGTTCTTTTGATTATAGTTTTGTGGAGACAAACCATCTTACAACCTTTCAGTCTTCATGATTGATCTTATTTGTTAGTGGCTGTTGTCCTGACTGTTGTTTTGCATGTTTGAATAGGTTGGGATAAGAAAACCTGCTCTTTACCTTCTATATACAATTAATATGCAATACCTATTCATAATCTTTCTGTTGACTTGAGCTAACTCATAACAGCATTGATGTATTCATGAAAATATTTTCAGTTCTACTAATTAGTGTCAGAATATGTTGTGATACTAAATAGGAAAACAACCATTCGACTAGAAAAATAACAGTAGTAGGTTTTTTTTTATAGATTTTTGTGCGTGAACTCAAGGGAGGAAGTATGAAGAGTCGCGAGCTTGTAATTTGGTTTTGGTCCTAAACCTTTTGCTCTGCAAAGGAGAATGGAATATAGTTCGATGCTCTCCCCTCTTTTCTGTGCAACTTTTTTTCTTAATTGGAGTGATAAATGTATACCTCTGAGTCCCACCTGGGTTTTATTCCTCCTAAACATCGAGTAGAGGGGTGGTAGTACCCAACTCAATTTTGCCTGTGTTGGTCAGAGAAGAGTACAATAGTGATTTGCATAACATCTTATTCATTTGTTTACATGATTCCATTTCACATGGTAACCGAACTAAATATTTTCTTATTCTCCTTCCTTTTAGATATCAGCTCACTTTTTGTATTCATCTGTTTACATGATTCCATTTCACATGCTAACCGAACAAAATATTTTCTTATTCTCCTTCCTTTTAGATATCAACTCACTTTTTGTCTGCAAAAGATCTCTCATATCAGAGATGACAATTTTTTTTCAAAATAAATAATTGAGTATAAATGACACGGTCTGCCTTTCCTGTCAGTTTTTTAATGTTGTTGCATGGTGGGACATAAATCAAACATTTCTGAAAGGTAAGTACATAGATGAACCTCCTTCCTTAATTACTTTAGCAAGAAACTGAATAATCTTTTTTTGCATTACAGCATGTACTTGAGCATGGGAAACCGCATGAACGCTCGGTTATAATTAATAAATTAACAGGCCAGATTGTTCAAATGAGCCAGCAGAAGTTTGCCTCCAACGTTATAGAAAAATGCTTAACCTTTGGAACTCCTTCAGAACGCCAGATCCTGGTGAATGAAATGCTAGGTTCCACTGACGAAAATGAACCTCTTCAGGTTTGTCAAGTCTCCCTTTTGTTTTTCTCTGCCATATTTGATTGATTTGTGATTTGACCACTTAAAGTTGACACCTCACTACCTCAGTTTGTGGTCTCACAAGACAGAAGTTAATCTACTATAACAACCACTTGGGGTTTTCTTGGACATAACATTTTTTTTTTGATTATTTAAATTCATTTGTAAACATGTGACAGTTTTGGCAAGAATTTCCTGTTTAAGGTGCTCTTTGTCTATGCACTCAAATTGACACTGATTAAGGAACATCATATGAAGCTAAAGTGAACGAAAATCACAACCTTTTGTCTATAATTGGGATTAATTAACGTGTCCCATTTTTTTATTATTTATATTCATTCATATTTCTTGCAACTTTTTATTAATGAAATTGCTATGATGGCTAGCTAACATGTTTGATAAGGTGAAGTAGTGACTTCCGTTAATGAGGAAAGCTTGTCGGGTAGAGTCTACTAGTCTTCAATTACCAGTTCAAGCTTTTTGTTGGGCAATCTGACCTATTAGTTAATTTGGATTTGGACCAAATTGAGTTTGGTTGGACCCGTGAAAATTATTAGATCTTGGCTATCCATGCATGTACTGGTCCTCTAGGCTCTTTTGGGTGACATGCTGAGGTGGACTCTAAAGTCTGTAATCATCATGTGTGGAGTCTGTGACTAGAGCACTGCATGATTGGCTATCGATGTAGGTACTTGTCCTATGGCTGATTCAGTTAGGGATGCTATATGGGGTTAAAGATGCTTGGATTAATCCCCACCTATTGTTGTTTGAAAAAAAAAAAGCCTTATCAGCTTCAGCTGTAAGGTTTTTTTAATCCTCAGGTACAGCTTTGCCACAGCAGGTACCCCTAATCCAATTTCATGAAGTCTGGAGTTGTGTACACCACCCTTGTCCTTTATTTCTACCTATTTGATAACTTCTTTAGTTGGTCTTTCTCCTGCTAAATAATTATCAGCTTTTTTTTCCTGGTTATTTAAAGCTCATCCTCGGTTCCTATTTTTAATATTTTACTCTCTTTTGCTTTATGTAGGTGATGATGAAAGATCAGTTTGCAAACTATGTTGTACAGAAAATGCTGGAAACTTGTGATGACCAGCAACTTGAATTAATCCTCAATCGAATAAAGGTGCACTTAAATGCTCTGAAAAAGTATACTTATGGGAAACATATAGTTGCCCGTGTAGAGAAACTTGTTGCAGCCGGAGGTAATCATTCTCTCTCTTTACTTCATGCCTTGCATTTTTTTTTTAGCCTGGGATTATGTTTCCACCCCATTCCTTGAGTGCTAAGTCTATGGCAATTGAGCTAGAATAGTAGGCTCTATATGATCACATTTTATGCTGCCTCGCTGGCTGTTTATTGTGTTTGGTGAATCTGGTAGAGATAGTAGATTAGTTACTGCCTCATTTTTGTGTTCTGGTCTTAACACTTCTGAAAACAGAACACAGGCTGCATGCATGAAATTTGTCTCATTTCCTGTACACTCGTCTGAGATATGTGTGCTGGAAAATTTTCAGTTAAAGCAAATGGAAACTAGCATGAGTACTCTGCTATTAGGTTGCAAAATGCCCATGTTAACTGCTTTGAGGATCTTTTGGGTTTTCATAATACTAAAAAGCCTTCCTCCCTAACTATGTCTTTTGAAGAATTTGGGCCACCACTCTCCTCTCATAACCATAACTGAAGTTTCCATGAACTAGATATATCGATACTGACGCTGTATGTTTTCTAACATAAAGCTTTGATCTTCTTACAGAAAGAAGGATTGGCCTTCTAACTCTACATCCAGCTTAGATGCCAGTAGACATTCTTGTACAGCTAACCAAGGACGACAAAAGCACCTCGATCTCTGTTTCTTTTCATGTCTAGTTCCGGCTCTGTCTATCTATCTGAACAAGAGCTGATGGGAAAATAAGAGTATAAAAACTTTTTTCTTCTTGTACTTGAAAAGTGTACATTGTTAGTTTGAGGATATATCAGGTTAGCTGCGAGCGTGCTGATGCCCTTGCGAAGGAGAAAAGGTTAGTATACAAGATATTAAAAAAGAAAAGGTTGTGGAGGTAGTACATCTACATCTCTAATAATATAGCGACTGTACAAATGTTAAATGAGGTGGAAAGAGGCTTCATGTTTTGGAGTATAATTAATTTTTCATTATGTTATGGATTGATTAATCGCGGCCGCCTTCTAATCGCGATAACTTTGTCTTGATTAATATTTTTGACATGCAGCATTGGACGATTCTATGTTGTTGAAAATGCAATGCAGTTAATTTTCTTTAATCGACCAAGACTCAGCAAAACAAAATGTTTTGGTTAGGTGCAGTCGGAGTCTGCAATTATGCTGTTAGTTTTTAAATAGTCTGTAAATATAGGACGATATTTTTTTTTTTGAAACGGAGAGGGGGATTTGAATCCTAGTTATCAGAGTGATATACATTATCCTTTTCACTGCAATTAGTAGTTCAGGTGTAAATTAGTAGAGTTTTGATAAAATTATCATCATTTGTTTTCTTTTTTTATTAATCATTAGAGTTCGAAATGAATTCTCTATGGGGACGTCAGAGCATGTCCAATAGACACTTGATAACATATTTTCAAGTGTTGAAAAGTGAACTTTATGAAAAATTTAGAGTGATGGAGTTCTACAATGGAAGAAAATGAACACTTGAAAACATACTTTCTTGATAATGACACTTGAAATATAGGTTGTTGTTAAAAATGACACTTGAAATATGAAGTATGTATATAGTTGATGAATAGTGAAGAGAGATGATGAAAAGGAAAAAAGAGATGATAAAAAGGAAGAGAGAGGTGATGAAAAGGAAGAGAGATGATGAAAAGTAAGAAAGAGATGATAAAAAGTAAGAGAGAGAAAATAAAGAAGATGAGTATGAAGTGTTGAAAAGTATGAATTGTCGATAAATAGTGTATATTGTGGGACTCACTCACCCAATTAAGTTATGCCACGTAGGAGAGAGCAGAAGAGAGAGAATGATTTTGAAGTGCTTGATATAGTTCATATTTCAACTCCAAAATCATTCTCTCTCTTCTGCTCTCTCCTACGTGGCATAACTTAATTGGGTGAGTGAGTCCCACAATATACACTATTTATCGACACTTCATACTTTTCAACACTTCATACTCATCTTCTTTATTTTCTCTCTCTTACTTTTTATCATCTCTTTCTTACTTTTCATCATCTCTCTTCCTTTTCATCACCTCTCTCTTCCATTTTATCATCTCTTTCTTCCTTTTCATCATCTCTCTCTTCACTATTCATCAACTATATACATACTTCATATTTCAAGTGTCATTTTTAACAACAACCTATATTTCAAGTGTCATTATCAAGAAAGTGTGTTTTCAAGTGTTCATTTTCTTCCATTGTAGAACTCCAGCACTCTAAATTTTCCATAAAGTTCACTTTTCAACACTTGAAAATGTGTTATCAGGTGCCCATTCGACATGCTCTCACAATTCACATCCGACAAAATTGGAATGATATAAAATTCGAAGTGAATTGTTATCAAAACAATAATATTAAATTTAGATGGGTCCCTTAATTTTTCCTCTATTAATATTTTTTGTTTTTATTAGATTGTCACTGTAGCATAATTAAATATATGTAATGTTATGTAATGACATTATTATTGATTTAGTTTTATTAAATGCGTAGTATAGTTAAAGTAATAGAGTTCGAGTTCCAAAAAAAATAAAATGTAACTTTTCGTCCCCTCAACACGTCGTTTCATTTTCGTCTCTAAATGTTTTTTCTCAATTTCGTGTCCCAACTATGGGAAAGTACCCCTTTCGTTCTACGTGGCACATCGGAGAAATCCTATGTGGCAAATATGAATAAGTTCAAAGATATTTTGCTAAACTATTTAAATTAGTGGCGAACCCGTGCTTAGCGCAGACGTTATTGATTTGTAACTCCATAGGTGAAGCTTTGAAATTGGTTTCGATTAAAAGTTTTATAGTGTTTGTTTATAGAGAAAAAATATAGAATCCAATGTGTTTGAATTCCAATGCTTATCGTATACATTCCACTAATTTTTTATACTTAGCAGGTAACATCGTTCAAGTCAATAGGCCAAACAAAAATAAATCCTGAAAGTAAAACACTATGCGGGCTTACCTTGAATTCATCTTTCACCTCAGTTCATTTATGTTCGACAAAATCTCCTTCCCTCCCTCAAATTTCGAGTATGATTCTTACCCAGAATCCTTCAAAATCCATAATGATAAACATGTACGAAATCAAACCACCAATAATATTGAAATTCAAAATAACCAAAAATAGATGAACATAGATCTCTCAGTTTCTCCTCTACTATTCGATCCCTCTAGTGCTCTCGTTATGCGGTGAAACTACAATGTCGATTGTTGTTCTATTGTTAGTCTTTATAGATGGAATTGCACGATGTGAATAATTGTGTTGAGGAATTGTGAGACATACAACACAGATTTTAGAAAAATTAAACACACTCAATCAGTGTTGGAAATTCAAACCCCATATATAATCTATCATATTCTCACCTGTGGTTAAATCTCTTCGTTGCTCCCTTCGGCGGTTGAGCCACGTCGTCGATTGGAAGTTCTTGGTTAGTCTTTGTTATCATATTAGAGTAGTCACTCCATTTCCCATCGACGAAGAGAGGGAATGATGGTAAGGAAAATTATCTTTAGAAATGATGAGAGAAAGTAGATAAAACTTTTCTTTAGCTTTGAAGCGCTGCTGGGAATTGCAGAATTGTAAGGGTCTTTTTATTTTTAGTTGATATTTAATGAATTGAATAATCTAGGATAGGATTCTAAGGGTCATTTCCTTTTCCTCTTTTTTTCTTTTTAGTTGATATTTAACCCATAGATTTGAAAGCACTCTTTGGAATTGCAGGATTGTAAAATGTCATTTTCTTTTTCTTTTAAATTGATATTTAATGCATTGAATAATTGAATATTTTCTTTTTCTTTTTTTAATTTGATAATATTCCATGTGTCCAACTCCTATGAAGCTTGCTTGGTGACGTGGCAACATGAGGGTACTTCTTCGACTTTGTTGAGGTTCCACTTTATAACATTACATAAAAGTATATGAATTGTACTTGTTCACATTAAGGCATAACCTGTAACAATGTAATGCCATTTTGAAATGTAGCCAAATCAAACCCCAAAGCCCCCAAATTGAACCATGTGAATCCCCAAATCAAACCCCAATGACCTAAATTGAACTTGAGAATTCTAAAATAAAGACAAATCAAACAAAGCCAATAAGATGACAAATCAAGAAGCCAAGATGTTGGAGGAAGATGTTGGAAGATAACAAACCTTGAATCAAGAAGTTGGGACTATACAACCGCAAATTAGGCAAAACAATGGGTTAGGGTTTGAGAAGCAGTTCTTCAGTGAAGAGTTCTTGGAAGTTGTATAAGAGATAATAAGGCCTTGTATGCCGAAGACGCTATAAGACGATTGGGTATAATAATTTTGATGGGTGTACAGAGGAATGAAGAAGGAAGAAGGAGATGGGAGGGTTACCTTTTTTGACTTTTTTTTGACATTGTAAAAGACAATTTGTTCCTCCATTTTGCCCTTAATTACAACTCTTTCTAGGGAGGACAATGGGTCGAGTATCATTCTAATTAACGAATACCAAAACCGTTTTTATTTAAGGTACCTAATATCAAAACCGTTTCAAAATCATTTAAATAACCATTTAAATTTCTAAAACCAAAACCGTTCCATAATCGTTTACCATCGGATATCCGTTTACCATTTAACTTTTAATTTTTTTTCTATAAATGTATAATTCAATTTCTTAAAAAAAATCTAAAAGAAATCTAACTTATCATGTTGTTATAGTTTGAATGTATAATCTATAATTTTATTATATTATTTTATTTAATATTCTTGATCATGTTAAAATTTAGCATCCTAATAATATACCTTTATATAGATGATTTATAATGCTATTAATATAATTCACTTTTTAAATTAAATGGTACGGGTACCTTAAACTAGGGGTGTCCATTCGATTTTCGGTTCGATTTTTAACCATAACTGAAATGTCCGAATCGATTCGGTTATGATATTTTAGAATCCATAACCAAGCCATATATTTCGGATAACCAAACCGAAATAACCATATTTTTTGGATTGGATCGGATCGGCTTTTGATTTTTGAAGAAATGAAAAAAATATGAATAAATCTCAAATAGAGTGAGAAAATAGCCCATGATCGACTCCAATCCATCTAACAAAGTTTAATAAAAATTCATGATAATGTTAATAAATATATTATGTCGTCACAATTAAAGAAAAATAAATTTACAAGACCGAGAGAAATAATATGATCAAGAAAAAAAGAAAGGAAAAGAAAAGAAAAAAAACATACATGAAGATGTCTCCCCATTTTTGCTTTAACAATAATCAATCTTAATTTATATGAATTTTAAAATGATAAAGCCACCATGAGTTTCAACTAATCAATCTTAATTTATAATTTGTGTAATGATTATGTTAATTGGTATCTAAATTTATAATTTGTTATGAAGATATAATTAGAGTTTTACAAATACTACTTTGTCTCTCATAGTCTCATATTCCAATATGTAACTTATATATAAATATATATAATCTAATTTAATATATATTAATATTATTATGTTTTTTCGGTTATAACAATAACCGTAACCGAAAAAATCATAACCGTAAAAATATCCAAACATTTACTAAAATCATAAGGGTAGCTTTAGTCACACCCCGATGTTTTCTAAAGACACCCCGTCAACTGATTTTTACAAGGGATGGTCAACTTAGATTGGGGTGTCTTTAGAAAAAATCGGGGTGTGACTAAAGTTACCCAAATCATAACCATATCCGAAACCATAACCGAAAAATCATATCCGAAAATCGAATAACCACGGTTACAGATCGGTTTCTCGGTTGCGGATTAGTTGTGGACACCCCTACCCTAAACCCGACATAAAAAATCAAACCCGACCCTAAACCATAAAGGGTTTGAAAATCAAAACCAAAACCATTTTCAAACCCTATAAGATCGTTTTTTGGGTTTTAAATGGATCGGGTATCCTATGGATAGTGTTTGGATCAGTTTTTTTTGCCATCCCTAACTCTTTCATTATCTTACTTACGAGTTTGCCATTATAAAATTTAATTATTATTTTCTTCTGTCAAGTTGGATGCTACATATGATTTTTCCGATGTCAGAATATTTTGAGGGACGATTGGTGTACTTTCTCATAGTTGAGACATGAAATTAGGAAAAAAATAGTTTAAGAATGACAATGAAACCACGTGTATAATTGAGGGAGGAAAAATTGTATTTAACCTAAAAAAATGAGTTTGAATTTCCATATTAGAAAAAAAGTAATAGAGTTTGAGTTCCCATATTAAAAAAAAATTCTAATTGAATTGCTTTTAAAATACTTTTTATCATTTTCTTATTTTTTATGTAACTACACTGACAGGTGATATAACCTGTAAATTCTAAATTTATTTTTGTTTTTAAATAGTAATATATATATATCCAAAATTTATTGTTTTAATATAGATTCCATTGTTTTTTTAGCATAATTTAGAATTCTTTGTTTTGAAATTTCATTGAAAAAAACAATGGAAATAAGATCCACTCAATAAAATTCATTAACAATGAATCTTCTTAGAATGAGTTTTATGCATTATTCCAAATATGTATTTTTTTTAAATCCAACATGTGTTTTAAGAGTTAAAAACATTTTAAAATTTCGTTTAAGAGACTTGAGCTCTCTTGGGCTACCATTATATGAATTACCTAGCATTATTATTGCGGTTTTGTACGAACATAATCTTTGAAGTCAAGTATAGCAAAAACCAACTGAAAAGGATGAGGTCTTGTGATTAAGTAGGGGTGTCCGGGTTCTGCTATAGAAAAATGGGGCCATTTAAGAGTTAAGGAAAATGCTATTGTTGCCAATGACGACATAGAAAGAGACCCATGAACCCTAAAAATGAGCTGCCAAGGGACCAAATAGGAGATGATCCAATGTATAGATAGTGTGGTTGGAGTACAAACAACAAATACCAAACACATGACTTGCTTAGCCCACCACCCCTCCCCTACCATGAGATCATTACAACACATATATACATCATCAATTAATTCAACCTTGCACAACACGATCTTGTGAATTTCATGACAAAACTCAAATATAAAAAATATGCTAATACAAAAGATAGAACAAGACTCAATATTTAACAATATTCAGCACACCTTACCTATGTCCTCAAGCGAAGAACAATGAAAAATTCCATTAATATGATGAAGATTTACAGGAAAAAAGATGAACTATTGAACTAAAGAACTAAATCCCAAATTATCATTTATCTCTCGAACTCTCACACCCCAAATTCCTCTCTTCCAGCTCTATCTCACACACCCTATAAAGATGCACAAACATTAACTCCTATAGGTTATACGAAACATAGGAGGATGAAACTCTAGTTTGTTTTGGAATTGGAAATAAGAATTCTATTGATTTTACAAGTTTAAAAATGATAGGTCATAATGTTGATCCATCGACTTATCTAGTTGCTCGATCTACTTCATGACTTGAGGCGCTCCAACAAAACGAGGTCGATCGATGGACCATGTATCTATATGACTTCTGCAACCTTCAAATCTAGAGCCAAATTTCACATATACATATATAGACGATCGAAAATATGACTGAAATACCAGACAAAATCTTGAAAGTCTTTCAGGTCCACTGGGAGCAAATGTAGTCTTATTGTCCAAAGAAAAGAATGTTGTTGGCTACAAGTGGGTGTACAAAAGCAAGGAAGCTTCTTCTGAGTTTGGTGGTACAAGGTTTAAGGCTAGGCTAGTGACGCACACTTCTATCCGTGTACTTATTGAGTTTGGTAGCTTATGGTGATTTTGAGCTTGAGCAACTTATGTGAAAACCGCTCTCTTGCATGAGGACTTAGAGGAGGAGATCTATATGCATCAACTGGAGGAGTTCAAGATTGATGCGAAAGATGGTCATGTTTGCCGTTTGAGGATATAACTTTTATGGGTTAAAGCAATCACCTAGGCAATGGTACAAACGATTTGACTCTTTCATGTTGAATCATGGATATACCCAGAGTAAGTATGATTGTTGTGTCTACTTTCAGAAAGTTCATTATGGAGAATATATATATCTCTTGTTGTATATGGATGACATGCTTATTGCTAGTAAAAGCATGGTGAAGGTAGATAGGTTGAAGTCTTAACTTGGTGATGAATTTGAGATGAATGATTTGAGCACTGCCAAGAAAATACTAGGTATGGAGATTAGAAGAAAGAAGAAGAATCACATATTGTTCTTAAGTCAGAAGGGCATCTTGAGAGGGTCATATCTCAGTTTGGTATGGAGGGTGCAAAGCCAGTGGTTACTCATTTGCCTCCTCACTTTAGGCTCTCTAGGAAATTATCTCCCACTTCTAATATAGGAGTTGATTTTGAGTTGATTTGGAGTTGAATTGATAGAAACAGAAAGTTGCATGAAATTACCACTTTTACCAACTAGTAGAAATCAAATTCTAGTGGGATTGAGTTTTGTTTGGTCTTTGCCCAACTAGAAAATTTTGCAATGTTGTTCGATTGAGCTAGTTTTTGGTTGACTGAAGTGAAACGGCGTTCTGAACCGAACTAGGCACCTTCGTCCCTGGCCCTAACCCGGTTTCGTGAAATTCTATCGTTTCAGGCTCAAACGGACTATTTTATGTTTTTAGAGGTATTTTTATAATTTTACATTTTGGTGTTTTCATCTTTTTAGGGTTGTAGCCGGCCCTAGTGATCTAGGCATATAAAGGTCGACTACTGATTAAGTATTTCAGATATATGGTGCGCTAGTTAGTTGGGGATCATTGCTATAAGCTGCAATTGCACTTTCTGCCACAGAGGCTAAGTATATGGTGTGGTAGAAGTTGTGAATGAGGCTTTGTAGCTTTTGGGTTTGCTAGAGGATTTGGGTGTTGAGCAAGACAGTGTTGAGTTACATTATGATAGTCAAATTACGATTCACTTGGCTAAGAATCAAGTGCATCATGCTTCACCAAGCATATTGATGTCAGGTAGCATTTTGTGCGAGATGTCATTGAAAATGGGAGGTATTTCCTTAGTGAAGGTGCACACAAATGATAACCCTGTAGATATATTGACCAAAGTAGTTACCGGAAGCAAGTTTGAGCATTGTCTGGACTTACTCCATGTTGCTTCTTGTTGATCTTGATTCGCCCTTGTAGTGCGTGGCTCTTCAGATGGAGAGGTTGGATGAATAATGAATGGTTGGTTGACTATGTTCTGGGGCATAATCATTTGTCGGCTTATTTTTTGAGTTTTAAAACTTGTCAAGGTGGAGAATTGTGAATGCAAGTGTTGTTGACTCCTGTCTGGAGCTGCTATCTGAACACCTAGAGTTGTTGTTCGTAAAGCACTACTGGAAGTTGAAGCTGCTGCTCCAGGAAGGGTGCTTGGGAGTGAAGACAACAGGAAGTCGATCTAATGACTTTAAAAGTCGATCGATTGGCCTTCCCTTCTATCGAGAAAGGCTCCTTTACTGTTCAGACAGCAGGCGTAGTCAAGTAAGTTATTTATCAAAACTTGGTTGAGCAACTTAGAGGTTGTCCAAGAGGCTCGGGTTCTTCATCTAGTGGAATACTCTCGCAACACCGTGGATATAGACTTGTTCTAGCCGAACTACGTAAATCTCTATGTGCTTCTTTGCTCTCTACTTGCTTTACTTCATTATTGAGTGTGGTTATTGCTTTTTGTGGGCTCAACCTTTGTCCCGATTGGGTATATTCGGATATTGTTCATTGAGGTAGTATACTTTGTGGTTCCATTGCGCCTATCCCTTACAAGAAGTCTAAAAATGAGTTAGGAATCTTTAGAAATAGGAATCTTTAGAAAAAGAACTTACATCATTTGATCAAAAATTGAATGAGATAGAAATTTTTAGAAAAAGAACTTACTTCATTTGATCAAAGATTGAAAGGGAAACAACCGCTCAAAATGACTTAGGATACTTATTGTTGCTTGTGTGCTGACTCTGTGTTGTGTTGTTTGAATCTGATTAGGGCTTGCATCTTGATTAACAACAGGTGGAAATAAACTCTTGCCATATCCTAAAACAAGATAGGTTTAGTTAGAAACACACTTGGTAAAACTTGTTTTGAGAAACGACGTAAAACACTCATGATGAGCACAAACAACTTTGTTTGCGTCAAATTTGTCCAGATCTGTTTGTATTGCTGATAAATATGTGCGCATGTAAACACTATGGAGGTATGTTATGTTTGTGTGCTTTCATCTTGAGGTTCACAAGCATGGGTGAGTTCAAACACTTGGATATGTATATAGAGGTTGTTCCAAACTTCCAATTATATTAAGTGATCTGGGTTGTTCTAGTAAATGTTGGTAGGGGGCCTCCATGTTTTCAGCATTTAGGTCCTGTTTGGTAGATCATTATGGGGACAATATATGCTGGTCAGACAATATATTCAGTTCGTTTGGTGGACTGTTTTTTACCCACAATATAAGTAATTGTATTTGAATAATAAATGGTTTGATGCAACCAATCAACAATTTAATGACTCATAAGCCGAGGTAATTTCGTAACAATATATGGCCAAAGTTTAAATTGTTCGGAAATGGACCATTTTGAGACAATTTTTGTGGGACATTACTCATATGCCCTCAATAAACACTGCACAGACTTTTTGCCCCTCACTTTAGATTAACATTCTCCCCTGCATCACAAAACGGGTTGACACCTCCAGTAATCGTTACCGGATCTGATTACTATTAAAATTACTTTAAAATGCATAATACCCCTGCATATAATTTGTCACAATAATTTTAACACTATATAAGCTACTAGCAAAAGTATAACCAAACACTACCAACATTTCAATCATCATATCTGCTACCATTTATTACTAACATTTATTATCTATAATATATGTTACTGTCAAAATTGCCTACTAAGCGCACACATTGTTTGATGCAAATAAACGGCCATTTTGCGACCCTAAAACCAAGACAATTTCGAGGCAATAATATTGTCTTTTGGAAATTGTCACATTTCGTACAATTTTGAAACCATTTTGATATTTCTCTCCAAATTATCCCTAGTTATTTACTGAATAGTCGAAACTACCCCTTTCATCCTATGGTTCTCGTCTCGGCAGTGAGGAAAACACGTTGGCCTTGGTAGTGGGGATTGGCTATCTGGTGGGCTGTGAGGAATCCACGACCCACGACCATCTTGGCAGTCGGGATCGACCATTGGGCTGTGAGGAATCCACTCTATTTCTTTCTCAATTGCGCACCATGACCTCCTCACTGATTCAGCTCAAAAATAAATTTGTTTTCTCAAGATTGAAATCAGAAGGGGGCAAGAACTTGAAATCAAAGGACTGTGTTTGCTTTGTCTTGGGACGATGACCAAAAGTGGATTTGCTGAGCAGGGGAAGATGAGAGAGAGCACGAGAGAGACAAGTTAGGGTGTGTTTGAAAATTGTTTTGATTTTTTGCTTTCAAAAACTGATTTTAAGATTAGATTTTGAAAACAATTTTAAGAAATAATGATGAAAACAAAATTCATTTGGTAGAGGATTCGGTACGGAGAAAGAGAAAACAAGAAAGAATTTTACAAAACTTCAAATAACAGTTTTGGTTTTTTGTTTTGAAAACCAAAAACAGTTTTCAGTTTTACAAAATAATTTCTGAAAACTTCCACCCAAACGAATTTTCAAAACTAAAACAATTTTTGAAAATAGAAAACTGTTTTGGAAATCCTAACCAAATACACTCAAGATATTTGTGAATATTTATTTATTAAATATTTATAATTATTTTAATTAATTATCTTTATTTTAAAAATGGATTGTTATTTATATGCATAAGCTATAACTAAAATGTCTAATACCCCCTGTGCGTAATTTGCCTCAGAATATTACTTAGCATTTATGCTATTAGCAAAAGTTAAACCAAACATTACTAACCATTATATGCTAGTATATATGCTACTAACAAAATTGTCTACCAAGCGGACCCTTAATATATTAGTGTGATAATCTATTTTAGAAATATGATTATCACACTAATCTGATTATCATGTGTTAATACGTTGTTTTAACCACATAAACCCTTGCCCGTACCAAGGTTCGAGTCCCCCAAATCCTGCTTATGTAAAAAAACAAATAAGATCGAATGATAATGACAAAAGAAACTTTTAAAGATCGTACTTAGATATACGTAAAATCACCCAAAATTAGAGGACAAGAAATCCACTGTAAAACACAAGGGAAAAACAACATACAATATTTGACAATCCACATCCTTATATCATCAAGTGTTTCTCCTCCCACCTCAATACCTAGAAAAGGCCTACAATGTGTAAAGGCAGGTTCCATCATCACTCCTAGCTGTTGGGTCAAAGTTTGCTGCGTTACGATCGGTGCAACCTTCTGGTACTGGAACACCCACTTGCTGGGCTGCTTTGCCTGCAAAAAAAATGAGAACAAATCATACTGTATTAGCAAGCATTCAACTTGTTATCTATCGATATCCTCGTTCATTTGGATCCAGAATTCTCACAAGTCTGAGGAATTGTATATCCCTACAATGTTGTACGCCAACGCTCTACAGTTAACCGTAAGAGTGGCTGACTGATTTTAGCAGCTATGGTTAAATGTAAAGCGTCCAATCAAGAATTGTAAATTCTGCAATTCCTCAGAATTGGAGGGGACCTTTAATCGATTTACCCTCAAGTTATTGCAAGAAGCTGGATTCAAACCTCCCATCAAGGCCTCTAGGATCAAGGGGTCTAACCGTAGAAATTTCCACTACTGATAGCATCTTGATTGGCATCACCGAGAGCGGCGTCACTCAGGTACTTGTCAGCCAATTGGACTCTCTTCACATTCTCTTGCTCCTGGACAAGCATGTTTCCATACTCAAGGAGCTTCTCCAGGGTCATCTTTGGTTGCTCGAATTCTGGAGGTCCTTCCTTTGAGTTCACAAGCTTCTTTCCAACGGCATCAACACCAACATCTACGACCCACTTCCTTACTTCATCATCATAAATTCTGGCCCTCAGGGCACCGAAGAAATCTGCACAGAGAAAGCTTGACGTCAATTTACTATCTCCGAAAACATGATCTAATTTGTGACTGCTGTATCTTTCAAGGTGGAAACTTGCCAATTGATTGGCCTGGGAACGAGTCAACAATCGTGACAATGTCTTCCTTAGCAATATTGTCAGTCTTGAAAATACCGGTGCACACACCAATACGATCATCTCTGGTAGGAGCCCAGTAGAACTTCTCCATACGACCATCGCGGATAAGAGGAGCATACAATGTAGAGAAGTCATTACCAGTGACAATGATGGGGACGCGAGGGTTCTCCTCCTTGTTGTACATACCAGGGAGCTGGACATTTGTTGGGTTATCAGCAATGTTCATGAGGGTGGCATTAACCATCTGGTTGTTGACAGTATATTGTGTGGTTCCACCAAGACGACCAGCTCCTGCGTCGAGGTCATTGATGAAAAGGCAGCACATCTTTCCCTTTCTTATTATGTCTGCCGCTTCACGGTACCTTTGCCTGATCAACTTAGCTGGCTCTCCAGCATTTCCACTTTCAAGTTCTCCAGCACTCATCATGATGGGGCTGAAATGCATAATCAAAACGTCAACATCTAAGCAGTTAAAATATATGAGTTAACATATTCAACATGTTCTACGCAAATTCTTCGACTCACTTAATCCCCATCTTGGCAAAAACAAGCTCACACTGGAAGGATTTGCCTTGACCTTTGCCTCCCCAAATACCCAGGATCAGAGGAACCTGCATCAAATTCATGCAACATTTCAAGATTGGTGTATTGTGTGCAAAATTCATTAACAAAATAAATCGATCTTCACGATGAAATCAGCTCCAATATACCTTGATGTTAGGCAGGGTCATGAAGTTCTTGGTGATGTGAACAACAAGTTTGTCCATGAAGGCAGGAGCAATGTAAAAACCACCCATGGTGTTGTCCAAGTTATATCTGTCGAATCACAATCACCCATTAATCAATACCCAATTTCCAATTCTATCCTGAATTAACATAATTAGAGATTGGACTTACTGGCGAAGACCAGTACTGATGTAGTCATAAGAGCTCATGACAGCATAGTGAGTTCCGCTGTCCTGGGGGGCTTGGAAGAGTGAGTCCACCATACCCTTTCCTCTGGTAATGTCTTGCTGGTCATCAGATTGATCGGTGACAAGTCCTGCCCATCTGTCCTTAGGGGTCTGCTTCTCCTCATCATACTCTGCAAAAACCTTGCCATTCCCAGATGTAATCTTGGAGGTCATGATTCTTGAGCTCACTTTCTTCAAGCTGCTGCCCAAGAAGGCTGACATTGGAACGGAAGTTCCAGTGCTGGAGCCATTTAAGCTCAGCTGCATCAAAAGATACATAACGCTTTACAATTACATCCAATAAACCAGAAAACTTCAGCCAATCTTTATATAGTCTCTTTACTTTCGACTCTTTCAGGCAATTTTACAAGCACATGACTAGCACAAATTAAGGTTCCCAAAATAAATATGTTCATCATCAAAATAAAAGGACCCAAGTCTAGATCTCTTATGAATGTGTCAAATATCTCAAACACTACGTACTTTTATTCAGTTTGATTATCAACATATCTCCTGATCTCTGAACATAGTATCTCAAGTTGCAACTATATATAAACAAACCTTATTGAACTATGAAAAGGCCTCCCTTTATTAATGTTCAGATGACAAGACGTAACGCACTTCTCTACTTTCCTATGAAAACGCTCTTAATTTGCATATCAAGTGCATGATACACTATGTATTTTTCCTTTTCATTCTTTGATATCTTGATCATTTGAAGTAAATGAACATTTAACAAACCACAAACAGGTACACATGTATCACCAATAAATTTTCAATTGGCACATATCAAAACATATATATGTACATCGCAACATGCATAAATAATATCAAATTCATAAAACAATCACACTAACTAGACAATTTTCAATACCCATAAAGCTAAAACTTTGTTTGAGTATGTAGAATTAATACCGGTACTCTGTTGACAGCTCCAATGGTGGAAACTGCAGCAGCCATGATTGAGGGGGGGGGGGGGGGGGTTGAGTGTATGAGGAGTTGCACTTGCAAAGAAGAGAGATCGATCTCTGAAGGAGTTGAATGAGGAGAAGCTAAGAGGGTAAACTTATAAGCAATTCATTGAGTGTACCAAAATTGATATCTCTTGGGGATTAGCTTTGCAGCTATTAAGGGCCACACACTCTAGATTGGCTGGATGACACGTGGCAGAAGGATTGTGCTTTCAACAGTCCTCATTGATCGTCTGCGGTTAGCGTTTAAGGGTTTTTCTATGCCACAAACAAGCTTTTCTCTATACGATTCTCATATCTTCTCCGTTGCAATGTTTACTTGAATTATTTTTTTTTTCTGACCTTACTATGACAATGATTTACGGCAAGGCTCCATTGTTGAATCTTTCACTTGGGGTCCTACAACTATGTGATTCCTACAATTATTTTTGCTAAAATTAGTATTTGATGGTTATCATGCAAAACATAATAGAATTCCTCTCTGGTTTCTATTTATCCAATAGATGGCCTATTATACTCAACTAATTAGATTCACTTGAAAATAAATAATGTAAAACTCACCCTAACATTATTGGGTTTTTGTTTCTATTTGCCCCAAAGAATTCCTTGATCTTAATGACAACGCAAAACCCAGTACGATTGGCGGATCAAAGGAGGAACAAAATTGGTTGCATTTGGTAGAGTAGTTATATTGATTTTTTTAATGTTAGTCGAAAAATTATGGAAAAAAAAAACTGAGCTTAAAGCTATGTAATATGTTGTGAGGTGTTTGATGAACTCAAAGTTGATGCTAGCACAAAAGATGTTGTATTAAAGTATTATACTATTAGATTTTATGATTTTTATACTAAATTTAATCTAATTATATTGTTTTTATAAAATTAATTTTAATATTTTTATATCAAAATTAAAATGATTGTCTTCAAATATTAATAAATTTTTTAATAAATTTTAAAAAAATAAATGATTTATTTTTTGTGTAATTTTTAAGTATGAAAATGATTAACAAAATGATGACACTTGTTTGGTGTAGTGGATTCGCTTATGACATTTTTATTTTTGGACGACTGAATTGGAACAATTTAAACAACAGTGTGCAAATTGAAACAACCATTATTTTTTAGTGTGCAAATGTGATATTAACCCTTTTTCAGTGACCAAAAATTACATTATCCCAAATTTAAATTTCAAATAGTTAAAAAAAGACAAGTAGACGACCTTTATAATTGTCAACCAGGCCACCACCTTCGTGCTGGTAGGTACATAGTTTCACCTAGCCTAGATCAAAAGTAATTATATGATTTTAACTTGTAACACTTGCATTGAAGTGAATCAAATCATTTCCAGTAAAATTAGTCCATCTCAAATTTTTGAGCACCACCATTACAAGGGCAGCCCAAGACCAATCACATGAGTTGCATTACATTGCACCAAAACATGTAAGTTTCTGTGGGCCGAAATGCAGCCATCTCAATCCACACCGCACAGTCCTCCGACAGAAAATGACAAATTAGGCTTTTTTTTTTTTTTTTACTCATTTGAAGCATCTCCAAGCGAGACGTCAAAATAGTCATCAAAACACTCATTTGATTATTGGTACAATACTTTAATACCTCATTTCTCAAAAATTATCAACTCCGATCTAAATGATCAAATAAGTAATCATTTATCAAACTCATTAAAATTAGCTCATTATAGAAAGCTCATCTCTAATACTAAAAATAATTCAACAAAAATTAAATGGTTAATAATTTAAAATTTGATAAAATTATAACAGATAAGCATTTTTCTACACTAAGTTTAAACTAATACAAGAAACTGAATAATAAACAATTAAAGAATAATACCCAATAACTAATAATACCCAGTAAACTCACTTGTTAGGTTTGATCATAAATTTGGTTTCGGGTCGGATCGAGTGTGGAGTCAAAGTCTGCTACAATGTAGCATTGTTCTGAAGTGAGTACGTGAAGTGGCAGAGGAGGCTTACTGGAGATCCTTCCTCGAAGAAAGTTGTCCAATAAGGGCAATATGGTCCAGCGTGAAAACAAGTGAATGTGGGCCAAAAGGACTAGGTGTCCGGAAGGCATAAGTAACTATCCAGACGGGTGTCGGGGGTCTACACTATTTTAGTATAAGTAGGGGACTTGTTTCTGAGTTTACGGCAAAAAGATATTTTTCATCCCTCAACTATGGGGTGAGTTTCATTTTTGTCCCTAAGATTTTTTTTCTCCCATTTGCGTCCCTCAACTATTGAAAAGTATCATTTTCGTCCTTTCAAGTGAGATTTAAGTTGGGAAAAACATGATCTGACGAACAATATGATGTCACGTAGGATTTTTCAATGGCCGGATTTATTCAACGGATAAATATGGTACTTTCCCATAGTTGGGGGACGAAAAAGGGAAAAACAAAAGCGAAGGGACGAAAATGAAACCCGACCAATAGTTGAGGGATGAAAAGCACTCTTTTGCCCTAAGTTTACTGTCACGACCCAAAATGAGGACACGTGATCGGCTTTTGACCTCAATGAACCTAGGGCGCACCGAGGCCAAGCAAGCCTCTGAACAAGTGGTCTGGGCAATAATATAATCAAAGAAACAAGATACACGTGACATGGAAATAACTACAACACAGTTTGGCCCATGGCCTTACATATCATCATATCTTATATGTAGTTAACGGATCATCTAGAGTCGGTAAAATAACAGTAATACATGAGTCCAAGATAATACATAATCACACCCGCACTATATGTGCTGGGCTCACCAGAATAAGGAGGTTGAAAGTCTATCTGGCTGTAGGCAGACCTGGCTCTACTGGATTAACTATATCTGAAAAAAAATGTCTGCAACACAGACTTGAGTCACAAGACTCAGTGAATGAATAGTAACTCAATCAATGTAGAGGGGGATAAGCATGCTGGAAAAGATACGGGATATCGATGACATTAAACATGCGTAATATGATCAATAAGCCAGTAGATATCTAGGAACAGTGATCAGGCGGGAGGACTTCCACACAGAATAAATAGGCAGCACATACAATGCTGTAACAGGCAGCACAATCAGTATCGAATCAGGCAACACACTCAGTGCCAAATCAGGCAACACACTCAGTGCCGAATCAAACAGCACACTCAGTGTCGAATCATACTTGGTGCACCAAGGCTAATGAATACTGTCGTTAGCACACAGTATCCTAACCAAAGTCACTCCCAGAACAAACATGTGACCAAGAATCGAACAGACTAGTACAGCGTTAGACTGGAAATAAGGAACTCAATAAGGAACCATAAAATATGTTTGTCCCATAACATACGAGAGAACGATACCATCATATATCAAGCACGGTAACATAACCAAAAATGCTGGATTCATCAATAAAGTCATATTGGATCCAAATCTCGAAGAAAGTGCAGGGCCATAAGAGAAAAGGGATCTAATGTATTGAACAAGTTGTTTATTCACTCACCTGGTAATAGCAACCAAAACACAATCTACTTCCTCCAATACTCGCATAATTCACCGGTCAACTAGTCACCTAAACAAAACACAATTTACCTATTTAGAATCTCCCAGTGTATCCCCATTATTACTGACTTGTTCAAAAAAATCCGATAGCATAACGGCGCACCAATGCGAATCCCAAAAATTATATAACTCAACCAGTTTAAGAAAAATCCAATGCTTCAATAATTCCCAATCATGTCAAACTCATATCCACATCTCCAACATCCAAATCCAAAACAATTATTTTTCATAACTCAAAGGCTTATAAGATATGCTTGATCCATAAATCACACATTTAGCACCACTTGGTACTTACCCGTACGTATTTCCACCAAATCTCCAATTTCAACAAAAATTCCAGCAGCTCATATACCTATAATAATCTCATATTAGCTTCCACATTAAATCTCAAATTCAGATTTACAATGCTATTAAAGCCCTTACCTTAGTAAACACAAATCTTCTATTTCCCTTCAAGAACATTCTTAAGCATGGCCCTAGTCTCTATTCTTGGTAATCACAACATCACAAGCAAGAGATATCTCTATTAAAACCATCTACTTCACCCAAAAGTTTAAATCAAAAGATCAAAGTCTTACCTTAAAGAGTTTCTCAAACTCTTATACTTCAAATCGTCATTCCAACACTTCACAAGAATAAACCCAGTTGTAGATATAACAATTATAAGCTTCAAACTAATTTGACTAAGCAAGATTCACTACCCAAGCCACCCATCATCCACTGCTCACTTTCTCACTTGTTCTAGAAAAATCTCAAAGAAAATGGTTCTTTGATGTGGCTAACACGGGAAACCACATCTGATTGTTAGCCAACAATAAATTTTTTTCCAAAAGACCCTTCTACCCTCAGCACTTATCAAAATTTATCACTCCCATATTTACGATTTTGCCATTGTTCTAATTGACTATTTAGGTTCATTTTCATTTCATTTTTTTAAAGTGGGTATTACATTCTCCTCCCCTTAAAAGAAATTTCATCCTCGAAATATACCTTATGTCGAGCCAGTAGCTTCAAACAAGTGTGGATATTGGGCTCGTATAACATCCTTCGGTTCCCACATGGCCTTCTGACTAGTGTGGTTCCGCCAAACCACTTTCATCGATGCTACATCCTTTGAACGAAGCTTCCTTATTTGTCTATCCACGATAGCCACTGGTTGCTCAACATATAACAAATCTTCCTGTATTTGGACCGATTGTGTTTGCAATATGTGTGTCGGATATGGTAGGTATTTTCACAACATGGACACATGAAACACCAGATGTACACTAGACAAGTAAGGTGATAATGCCAACCGATAGGCTACTGCTCCAACTCGCTCAAGTACCTCAAAAGGACCAATATACCGAGGATTGAGCTTTCCTCTCATACCGAATCTCATCACACCTTTCATCGGGGATACTCGAAGGAAAACATGATCTCCAACCGTAAACTCCAAATCTCGACGACGATGATCAATATAGGCCTTGTACCTACTCTGAGTAGCTAACAATTTATCTCTAATCAAATGGACCTTGTTCACAGAGTCCTGTAAAGTCAAGTACATAAGCCTGCAACATATCCTCTAAGATTTGAATAGTTCTTTTTGACTATCCATTAGTCTGAGGGTGAATTGAGGTACTCAAATCAACCCGGGTTCCTAAGGCTTCCTGAAAAGCCTTCCAAAATCGAGCTGTAAACTACGGTCCATGATAAGAAATGATAGATACAGGAACCCCATGAAGTCTAACAATCTCACTCAGATACAACTATGCATATTGGGCTACAGTATAAGTAGTCTTTACCAAAAGGAAATGGGCTGACTTCGTCAATCTATCAACTATCACCCAAACAAAATCATATCCCTTACGGGATCGGGGTAACCCAGTCACAAAATCCATTGTGATCCTCTCCCATTTCCAATCAGGTATCTCAATCCTCTGAAGCAACCTCACTGGTCTTTGATGTTCAGCCTTTACTTGCTGACACACCAAACACCGCAAAACAAACTCCGCCACATCCTTTTTCATTCTCTCCCGCCAATACATATGTTTTAGATCTTGGTACATCTTTGTAGATACAAGATGTATAGTATATGTAGTATTATAAGCCTCCTCTAAAATAAGCCTCGGCAAGTCATCCACCTTTGGGACACATAAATGATCACCACACCATAACTCTCCATCTGAATCAACTCTAAATCTGGTTTTCTTCCCATCACGAACCATCTGAATATAGTGGAGTATTACCGGATCTTTTGACTAAGATGCCTTAATCTGATATGATAGAGATGAACGAAGCTGTACGTGTGTTAAAAATACACTCGAATCACCAATCTCAAAATGAACACCGTAAACCTCTAATTTATGGAGCTCTATCACCAAGTGCATTCTACTCTTGGGGCATGTGGTTTTGAAGGATGGTATTTGGGCTGATCCCCAAAAAATTGAAACAATTCAGAATTGGTCGAGGCCTACTACAGTGACTGAAATCAGGAGTTTCTTAGGTTTAGCGGGCTATTATCGTTGCTTTGTCCAAGATTTCTCTAAGATCACGGCTCCTTTGACTCGGTTGACTCAAAAAAATGTGAAGTTTCAGTGGTCAGATAGTTGTGAGGAGAGCTTTCTGAAGCTCAAGGCTTGTTTGACTTCAGCTCCGATTTTAACTTTGACGACGGGGACTGGTGGATATGCAGTATATTGTGATGCTTCCAGAGTGGGATTGGGTTGTGTTAAAGAAGTATGAGCAAAATTATCTCACTCATGCTTTAGAAATGGCAACAGTGGTGTCTGCCTTAAAAATTTTGGAGGCATTACTTGTATGGTGAAACTTGTGAAGTATATACGAACCATAAAAGTTTGAAATATATCTTTCAACAGAAAGACCTAAACTTGAGACAACGTAGATAGATGGAGTAATTGAAAGACTTCGATTGTAGAATTTTGTATCATCTGGGTAAAGCTAATGTTGTGGTAGATGCTTTGAGCAGGAAGTCCATGGGTACTTTGGCCCATATTTTGCCAAACTCACACTTGGAGAATTTGGCATACAACTGTTCCTCTCGTAATGTTTGTAATACAATCCTCTAGTGTCGTTCGTGTTCCTCCTCACTTCTAGAGTACACTAGGATGTCATCAATGAACACAATAACAAACTGATCTAAGTATGGCTTAAACACTCGGTTCATCCTAGCAACTCACCCAAAAGTTTAAATCAAAAGATCAAAGTCTTACCTTAAAGAGTTTCTCAAACCCTTATACTTCAAATCGTCCTTCCAACACTTCACAAGAGTAAACCCAGCTGTAGATATAGCGATTATAAGCTTCAAACTAATTTGACCAAGCCGGATTCACTACCCAAGCTACCCATCATCCACTACTCACTTTCTCACTTGTTATAGAAAAATCTCAAAGAAAATGGTTCTTTGATGTGGTTTACACGGGAAGCCATATGTAATTGTTAGCTAACAATAATTTTTTTCCAAAAGACCCTTCTACCCTCAACACTTATCGAAATTTACCAATCCCATATTTACGATTTTTCCATTGTTCTAATTGACTATTTAGGTTCATTTTCATTTTCATTTTTCATTTTTTTAAAGTGGGTATTATATTTGCTTAACCCTAATTCTTATTGTTTGTTTCTTTGGGTTTAGAGAGGCGACTGAGAGGGGGGAAAGAGAGCAAGGTTGGGGAAAACCTTGTGGTTTATCTCTTGATGTATCTCTTGGGGGTTAGAATATGGATTCAAGGGTGTGAGACTGTAAGAAGTTCAAGATGTAGAATCTTAGAGGAAATAGGCTGAATTGGGGCTTATGGAAAATCTCTAGGGTTCTTGGGCTTTTTTGTGTAGAGAGATGTCACTGAAAATATGATTGTAACAATTTCATATAGTGAAAGTTTATCTGGTTATCTCTGACAACACCAGTGGTTTTTTCTCCGGTTTCAGAGTTTTTCACGTAAATCTTGTGTTTTGATTATGTTATCTCAAGTTCAATTTCTCTTTGGTTTATTGATAGTGCTGAAGGAAGGATCCTGGGGGTAATTCCCCAACAGTCATAAGGTGTGTCCATTTTGGAACCTGCAACAACCCAAGTATCAGAATTTTGTTTACCTTTGAAAACCAAGATATTTGAAGAGACAAAAGTTCTTTTCTTTTTTAAGACAGATGCAAAAGTTCTTCCCAACAAAAAAAGAGAGTGATGAATTAGATCATTGAGGGATGGTGCTCCAAGTCTCCCATTATTTCTTATTTCCTTGTGAGTCTACTTTTTTTATAATTTAATAAAAGAGTTAAAAATTATATAACTCTAGTTTGTAACCTTTTCCCTTTCCTTGTATTCTCAAACTCAACATCTTTCCGTTTCCTCACGCGTGCACTCTCTTTCTCTCACGACATCAATGACAAGATTGTGATTGACACCATAGATCATGATGAGCTTCTTCTTCCTTGCATTCGATTTCTTTACTTGGCCTATTTTTTTTTTTTTATGAATCTCCCTTGACTTTGAGCTCCATATCTTCAAAAACTCTAAAGTAGTATAATCTTAGATTCACTTTGGATAAGAATATAATCCTAGATTCACTCTGGATAAGAATTTGTTCTGCAATAAAAGAAGGAAGCTCATTTGTTGATAATGTGAAGTGAGTTCTTGAAGTTGAACAGGGTAAGGCTCTGGCCATGTGTGCACAACTGGGATGATGATGAATTGTTGATCATGGTGAAAGAGAAAGGTCAGGCAGAAGAAGAAGTAGATTGTAGATTTAAAAGCAAGAAGAGAAGGAACATGAATTGGTAATGTACATTTGTGGATGTAAAAATCTGGACAATCTACACATCAGCTGATGATACAGCTGACTAAACGACAAGCCTCAATGAATCCTGTAAGAATAATGGAGAGGGCGGCCCTTCATGGCCTGGGGATACTCTAACGCTCAAGTCAGTAATCGTATTCAGAGAACCAAAGTGGAAGTGAAATGTCTCGGTTGTGAGAGCATATTGGGAGGAGTCTGATTATCCTCAATTTATAGTGTTGTAGGTCGTATCTGTTAGGATTTTCATATCCCAAGTCTGTTGAAATCTTGATCACTCGTTGTAATATGAGGATTCTTCATGATCCTTTCTAGTTTGAGTTTGAATCTTCCCTAGATTGTCGTTAGGAAGTCTTCCTTCTTTGGATTGAGTGGGTTGAGTTTAGGTACTTCCTTAGATCATGCATGGTAGTTAGGCTAGTAAGTCGACGTGATGGTAGGTAGGATATGGAGAATCATTGTAGGTAAGACCAAATTCTTTTTGATCTCTGATCTCCTTTGCATTTGAACATTTGTTAGTTTGAGGAGGACATCTTAGCTTGAGATATTGTTTCTTGAGAGTTGTCCTCTCCTTGATTTTATTCTTAGTACAATGTTCCCTTCTTGGAAGCTACTATAGTACGTTCTTGTGACATCTAGCATGCTAACAAGGTATGGCTTAATTTTCTCATCCACAATATTGTAAGATAAATTTTCTCAATTTGGAAAAATTGGTCAAAAGTTGGGAAAATGTCCAAAAGAAATAAAACTCTAGTTGAAAGCCTAGCAACGAAATTTGTTCAAACTAGCATGAATCTAGTTGCAAGGCTACTAGTCTTTACTTCTAAGCCACATCAAGTTACCCTATCAAATTCGCGTAATTTGGAAACTCTTGACTTTTCACTGTTTTAGGTCAAATCATTATGTTTGTCTGATCCCATAATTTTCAATATTTTTAAGATTGTAATGTTTTATGCGAAATTTCACTACAAATGCTCTATTTGAAAATTGATAAAATTTCTCTAAACTTTCAAAACAGTGAAAATTTTTACTAAGATTGGAAAATAGTGAAATATGTAGTAGCTAAGAACATTATATTATGATGGTTGTAATTAAAAAGTATGCATTCACTTTCTATATTCATATTATATGTATTTTTTTCAATGTAGTTTGAGAGTATTGCCTCCGTTTTTATTAAATTTCATTGTTTTCAAATTGTGAATTTTTTTTCTGCAACACTACAATCTTTTCTGTTTCAAAGAAAAACAAATAAAATTTCATTGTTTCGAAAAACAGTGAAATATCACTGTTTGTTTGTCTAGCTAAGTTTAATTTCACTTATGTTATTTGTGTGATGTCTCTGTAACAACAAAAATTTCGTGAAATTTCACTGTTACAAAAAAAATTCAGACTAGAATTCTAAAATCTATAAATAATTTTTGAGAGATTATTATATAATTAATAATTATACATTATTGCATAATTTTTTAAAATAATTACATTAATTATTATATAATAAAAATAGTTGAGTTAAATCTGTACACGTCTCTGGCATATTGAGAATACTAAATAGTGACAGCCAAATATATAAGGACTGGGCGGAGCAAAACTCAAAGGCCCCATACATGACGGCCCACTCATTTATAGTAGCATGCACTCGTTCAGATTGCATATACATTTTTTATCAGTATATCATGTTGCCTTTTTCTTTACTTGTTGTGTCAATTAATTTGAATTTTGATATTCTATTCCCTTATTTACTATGAATATAATATTCTAATGAGAAATTTTATTTAGTACTAAGTTTCCATCATTTTTTTTACCTTATAAGTTTATATCCATATTTGATAAGTTTACACCAAATATTTAATGGATATACTAAACTACCCTTAATTTATAAAATTATGATTAACAAAGTGTTAAGTTTACACACCTCATTAAAAGTGTTAAGTTTACACACCTCATCAATTGAAGTAAAATTATATTCTGTATTTCAGTCAAGTATTTGGCGATGATTGTTTCTTCAAAATTGAACTGCTATGAAACAAGATGAATCAGGAAAATTCAAAATGTTGGATTTAGTTAAACCAAATCACTGCACAAAGCTCTCATCCACATGATTGCTGTTTAGAATTTTTTATTATAAAACTTACAAAAACAAGTTGCTACTATACCCATATCCAATATGACATTATTCCAAGAAAGATATCAATAATTAATCATAAAATTTTATTGTGAAGTCGTTATACAAATTAAAAAGTAGAATGAATGTAAACCTATAAATTATTTAAACATATACAAGAAACTAAAAATGAATGAAGCCTTACAAATTCATTCACCATTTAATCCATTTTAGCCTATCAAATAGAAATTGGAAACTGTATCCCTTTTGCATCTAACGTATGATAATGATACCAATCATCCCTAGTTTTAGCTGGTTTTCCTTTTAGTAAGAATGGGCTACCACATTTCTTCATGCCAATAGACATACGTTTTTTTTTTACATTCTTTGCCTCATTACTAACCATGGGCCTATATGAACCTAACCGTTCACAAGCAAGTAATACTCGTGGTCAGCTTCCTACTACTTCCACCAGAATCAGAGGTTCTAATTGTAAGGACATGTCCAGTTTGTATAGCAGCCCCTCGTGCCCAGGAAATTAAATGATATTTACTTCTGTATATCTAGTAGACCGGAAAAAAAATTAGTTAACACATATTAACAACTAAAATACATAGAAACAATGATAAAGGCATACTCACATCACATGTGATAAATTCACTACCATAATCAACCATGAATAATTCACCACTTATCATAGTCTCTTTCGTAGATGCATCCTCCTACATTGGAAGAATATATAATTAGTGAAACTGAACATTTTTTTTGAAGACAAAAAAAGGCAAAAACTTCTAGAAAGAAACAAAACATATACTAAACCCGTTAAACATTGTTGGCCTATGCCCGGTAAAACAAAGAACAAAAAAATGGAGCATGTAAATTATTAGAGCAAATTTTTGAAATTTCTACATTTCTATATTCATGACAACACTGCTAAAACAGAAGTTCCTTAAACCATCCTTAATTGAAATTAACATATTTACTCCAAACTTGATAACATTATACCTAAAAAACAGGTATACTTGACTTTGAAATTGGTAAGATGATATTGATATGTGATACGCATATTATTATACACCCTTTTGCTTATGTTTATAGGTTGAATTGACGTTTTGTTTATCGAAATAAGATCGGATTTTGCATAAATTATATTTTTTGTGCTTTTTCAGCTCCTTACGCTCAACAGCTGCTCAACCCATGCTCGAGCATAGATGTCACAATATTGACAAGCAGCTAGCGCTCAACAGATGCTCAATAGGCGCTCAACAGCATAGATGTCACAATATTGATTCGTGCACTTGCGAGTAAACTGAGTGTTAAATCGCTATAAAATCTCACATCAATATGCATAAGACAATAGATTCCAATAAAACAAGGAGTACACTACTCCCAAGCAAGAAAACACAGTATATTATTCTAAATCGATCACTAAATAGAGCAGTTCGTGTGCAAACAATAAGCACATTCTCTAGACACAAGTGAATTAAATTCAGCATGTATGATAGGTTATAGGCAGCCACGTCAAAAAAGAATTTATCACTAACACGTAACCCTACTGTTGCCAAGGATGAAAACAACCAGTAAGAAACCTAATCAACAAGGAAACTACAAATACCCAACTCAAAACCTTTTTCTCAAATATATCGGTACCTTGTAGCGATTTAAATTCATAAAATTGGATTAGACAAATAATCAGAGGGTATTTATTGATTGTTTCGTATATGAGACAAACCCTAAAAAACTTACCTCTACGCCATCACCATTCTTTGTATAGTCGACAATGTTCTTTTCAAGTTATTGAAGCTCATAGTCATTCGTATAATTTTTCTGTGAATCGTTATCTTCCATCTTCAACAATTCTTCAATAAAATCTTGCGTTGAAAAGTTTTTTACCTATAGAATTATATCTCTTTTTTGAGAGAATTTTTATGTAAACTTATAAGTTTCTAGTATAATATGTAAATACATATTTAATATTTATTTTTAATAAAGGGTATATTTGTAATTCCAAATAAGGATATTTATGTAAATAAAAAAAATCAAAAAGTTGTATAAATTTAACAATTTATGTGATGTAAATAAAATTTCTCTGTTCTAATTATCCCAACTATAGACTACGCAGAAAACTTACATGATACACATAAACTTCACATGTCCCTATCATTATTGTAATTACTTACATGGAACTTGTGCTCGTAACCAGTAACCACTAAATAAGGGTAGACCACCAACATAAATTTTATCCAATCCTCTTCATATCCACCCCTTTATCCATGACCCCAAACAGAGGGTGGTTGGGACTTGGGCGTGTGGGTTGGGTAATAGTTGCCAAGTGAAGTATTAAAAAGAAAGCAAAAAAAAAAAAAACACCTATATGTTTTTAGGTAGTTTATACAAAAAATAATCCTTTTTTTTGCCCTTTCAACCCTCTTTTTATCACAGAAATACATTTGTTGTTAACTTAAAAAAAGAACATGGCTGTACTGAAATTAAACCAACCTCTTGTACTGACAGTCTTTTATATCCATTTTTGAACATTCTTTACATTCTATCTTGCGTCAATAAGAGAGTTTGCAACACACATTGCTACTGCATAAAAACTGAGATTTCTAGTTGAGAGATTTACTTATTGGAGTGTAGCTTTTGACAAAACTACTTCTGCTACTTTTTCAAAACAGACTGCAATGCTTACCAACCATGCATGAAATCTTCTTGTCTTCATGCTCACATCAACAAACCCTTGACTTGTACCCTAAAATCGATAACCAACCATGCCAGGGTGAAAGGGGACAAAGCACCTTTCACAAACCCTAATTTCACCACCTCTCCCACCCATATCATGCATTCTTCAACCATACCTTTGACCAAGTATAAGAAGTGTGATGATATCTCACCTTTTCAAATATTTTTTTTCACCTTTTGCATTACACAACAACAATTCTATTATCCCCAATCAAAAAAAAAATTCCAATAATAAATCAATAAACGCCACAAATGATAAGCTGCAAAATTCATAAACTTCGATAACAATAACATAAAGATCTTCGGTGCAACATAAACAGAAATAAATACACTGCAAAATTCATAAACTTTGATAACAATAACATAAAGATCTTCAGTGCAACATAAACAGAAATAAATACACAACACTCGTGCACAAGAAGCTCACAACGAATGCATAGTCTTTAGAATTACGAGGATTTGGACCCCTGACCTATAGGTGGTTGTGAAACAACCTTGTAACAAGAAATGTGATGTAATGATTTTATTCAATCAATAATTACTAAATGATACTCAAAGACAGTCAATAAAAGGGGCAAAAAGTAAATAAACTATCTTGTTACAATGTCAAATAGCTCAATATAAAAATAAACTGAAGAGGCTCTTGCGATGGATGCAGGGACGGAACATCTAAATTATATTGAGCTATTTGACATTATCAATGCGATATAACGATTCTAAATTTTCACTACAATTCACTACAAAGTAAAACGAGTTGGAGTAAAATTACTGTTCATCATAAAAACAAGAATGCTTACAGTTTCTAATTACCCATTTTCATGTCCAAGAGTGAAACATCACCACTTCAAACAACTGAACATCTCCAAATCTGAAATATTCCAACCATATGAAGGCGAAATACAAATCAGCACGAATGCAATCAAACCACACGTAATCAGAAACACTCCATCCAAAAAATAGCCATGTCAACTTACATAAAAATGCCTTGATACAAGTGATCAAATACCTCTTAGAAACTATGTGTAAGAACATGCAACATCTATGATTGTTTAGACTTTTGACTCATCTAAAGCAACTATATTTGTGTTTTTATGTTGAAGTTCGATCACTAAGAGCACAAGTAATAGAATCCAATATTGATTGCCCTCAATCCAAATAATGAATAAATTATTCAAATCAGTGAAAAAATTGAAACCAAAAAAACAAATTTGACTTCACAGAGGCTACTGAGGCAAGACAAAATAAAAAATTCTTCAAACTTATAAAAAATCTTCAAAGAATTCCACAAAATTCCCACTCACACTTGCCATTAATTTAACAGGATGATAAGCTATAAGGTACCAAGAGAACATTAAATGCGACATTGTCAACTAGCTAGCTATATTTAGCCACTTGTTGAGTATCAAGTCAAATTCAAAGTGTACAGCATTCAGATCAACTTGTGAGGAGACAAAGCTATTTAAGGACTGTACCAATGATGTCAATGCATGAAGTAGAAATGTCAGACCAACTTACATACAAAAACCAATCTTCTGGGAAAATGCAATATGAATAATTGAACGCTCTCCAAAGTCCCATCCTCTCTCTCTCTCTATTCTATAGCAACCCTATTCTATAACCCTATATATATATTGTTCTACTTACACCTAAGCAAAGATGTACTTCGTACACTTTATATTTTCTCCATTGGAATATTGGATAACGACTACTTACACCATTTACTTAACTAAACACATCCCATTCTAAATAAACCCTATTCAAAAACATAACATTTATGAGTATATCCCAATTTATGTTTTTGTCAAATTTTACAAACCACACCCCATAATCTCAACCGTACGACTGAGATTAAAGAAAAATAAAAAATATAAAAACAAAATAAGTCTTCTTCATCAAACCCTAACCCTAACCTCATCTCCTCCAAAAGAGCCATCACCCTGTCCCTTAACCCTCCCTTCATCAAAACCTAACCTCTAAACACAGCCTCTGTCGCCACTATGGATTTATCAAATCATCATCAACATCCCAACCCACCACCACAATGTCTCTTACCATCTCACAGACCTCTTGTGGTTTCGATTACAAATGAGTTCATATCTTCATCGAAGGTGACGAAAAGAGATGGAACCAAACCCCAGATTTATGAGATCCAAGTGATCAACGTGTTCTCTCACGATCTCAGAGCCTTCACTCCAATGGTTATGGTGCCTTGAACTAGGAAAGACGTGGTAATGGTGAACCAAAAGAGAGATGGTGATGGTGAACCAGGAAAAAGGTGGTGATGGTGTTGCTGTAAGGGAAGAAGGATAAGGGGAATATTGAGCTTTTTTGAATTTTTAGGGTGCACTTAATTAATTCGGGAGTGCAAATAGTCCCCATCTTGGATAATTGGTCCCCAAATATGCAGAAGATTGAGATAAATCCCATTCCTGGACTATTCTCTTCTTTTCCCTATATCAGGCACATTCATCCAGAAGAGAAAAAAGAGAGAAGATAACTGAATGAAATTATGAAATGAATTCAAGAAACCCACAAGTTTTAAACTTTTCAAGTCACTGCTAGCAAAAACCTAATGATCAGTAATTAATTTCTCGTTTACAGGAACTAAGCCGGAAAGTCCCAACCTTCAAGCGTATCCTCACATGAAAGTATTACACAAAACCAAAGAAAAAGAAAGTTCCATAATCTTTTGCACATACCAGTCATCACCAAAACATTGTAACCTTCAGTAGGAGGGAGGAGGAGGACGAGGTGGTGCACCCCAAAAAACCTCCCGCGGCATCTGTTGTCCATTTGGTACCAAATTTGGAGGCAAATTGTAAACTGGCATTGTAGGACTATGTTGCTGTTGCTGCTGATCTTCCGTACTTTGTGTCTGACCACCACCATCATCATTATAGTTCCCAGAACTATTTTTCTGCACTGGATTAATCCCCTCACCTTCTCCTTGTTCCTCCTCAAGTGGAAGTCTCTCATAAGTCGCATTAGTAAACGTAGCGGCTATAACCATCACTGGCCCCGACGCCACTAAAGAACCCATCACCGTCCCACCAACTACCTGCCCCTGCCCTCCTGCCAAGTACACTGCCAACCCCGTCGCACCCGGTGGGGATGGTGCTGGTAAAAATGCGCCCGATAACGACAAAATCTCGAATCTCCCTTGCAAAGTAATAACCCCACCAAGTGCTGTGGGCTGGTGGAGTGTGACATTGTTGACAATGCCACTCCCACTCATTATTGTCACGCCACGGTGGCGGCGGTGGGCAAAATTAGCAAGACTCTCCACAATGTCACTGCCACTCGTGATTTCGAGGACATGACTGTGAAGACAATTAGGGCTTTCTTTTGTTATGACAATGGGAGGCCTTGGTTTGTTTTTGGAACCGGGAGGTCGGCCTCTTGGGCGGCGAGAGGATGTGGATAGTGTAGAGGTACTACCTGGTTCGGTGGCTTCATGGTGGTGTTCAGTGTGTTCTTCGGATTGGTGCTCTTCATCGTCTTGGTTTGGGGTTCCGGTGTAATTAGGGCTGGAGTTGTTGTTGTTGGTCTCAATGAAATCTTGTTCTCTTCTTTGAGTCATTGTTACGTTCCCAGCCCACCACCGATTCGCCATTGCAGCTCTACGTTTCCTTTTTTGACTGCTTCTGTGTAGATTGATTTAGAGATCTCCAATAAAGAACAATAAATCCAAATCCAAATCTAAGATACAATCTAAAAGCTTTTCATACTATGAATCATAACACCCAGCATCACGGGTTTCCACTTGTTTTTGCATGAGAAACACGAAATCATTAACTAATCAGATCCAACAAGAACAAGAAACCCTCCAAAAAGAAGAACAATTCCACAAGGATGTAATAACCGAGCAGAAGAACAGTCACGTACACACAGATAAACCTTTATTTGCTTCCGAAGCTGTGAAAAAGATGAGCCAACAGAGTCAGTTAGGTACGGCGAGCTGAGAGAGGAGATTCTTTCTTCCCCCCGATGATTTTCTTTTCTTTTTCTTTTTTCTTCTGTGACTTTTACGGGCTCTAGAGGCGTTTGCGACTGGCACCACCAGTGTACAACAAGCATATCTAGGTGTATCCAATGTATCATCAGACAATCACTCCCCCTCTCTCTCTGTTTGTTTAGCGGTTTTGCAGAAGCTGGTTTTTGAATGTCCCCTGACCTGACCCTCCAATTTCAATTCATTACACTGTACAAGTTTCGAGAAAGCCCAAAAGTTTGAGTGAGCCTTACTGCTACTCTGCAATTACTTAAATGGCCCTCTGAAAATGGGGTTCTTTTTTAAAATGATGTTAAGAGTGGGCTTTTATGGTGTATTTTTTGGAAGTGGGTGCAAGTGATGTGAGCTTTAGAGCAAATGCAAATATGCAATGAGTTATATTTAATGATTGAATAAAATTAATATTGAATCTCACTTTTATTACATAAAAATTTAAATCACGTATACTATCCTCTCTCATCTAATATGGAGGCTAACAATATTTTATGCCTCCTTATTATTCATAACAAAACTACATCAAAACATAAAATCTCAATATAATTACATCAATAAATCTCGTCTCTCAATACAATTACATCAACAAAACATAAAATATCATATATTTTTATTGATCCAATAAAATTTTACCATTGGTTGCTCTTCTAGGACTTCTTTTTTCTCCCAAAGTAAATATTAGACTACTAGCCTACAATACGTTGCAGAGATATGGACTAGATGAACATTATTTGTATCCCATATTTTATTAAATATATCATATTAATTCTTTAAAAACACACTAAAATAAAGTGTACTTAATAAAAAATGACGTGTATTATCTATGAATTATGACTTAGTTTCATATATATATATATGGAGAGAGAGAGAGAGAGAGGGCAAGGCTGTGTGGGGTGGGGGTATCGTGAGCATGAGAGGGCAAAAGAAAGAAAGAGAAACTGGGTCTGGGAGAGGGGTGAGAACACGTCAGTGTGGTAGTCCCGACAAGGTATCAAATGCCAAGGAATGGGGGGCCTAGAACATGAACATGAAGCAGCAACCCCAACACATGTCAGGCCACCGCCTCCGCCTTTTTAAAATTTCTCTGCTGTCCTAAGATGGGATAGACTCCTCGTAGCCCATTTTCGGTGCATGAATCTCTCCTGTTGCTGCTGCAGCAGCCAGCCACAGCTTTTGAATGACCTTTTGTGTTACCGAAGCACCATATCTTGACCAATATTTTTTTTAGTCCCATCAGTTGTGGGCTTTTGGAGCTCCTGGAAATGAAGAGCATCTAGAACAATTCCTCCAATTCTTTAAAATACAAATTTTGTTTTACAGTTTTACAAAATCAGAATTGAACCACACTCATCAAACATCTCTAAACCATTCACTATAATTTAAAATATTCATTTCTTTAATTATTTAAAACCTTTTTTCTGTTTAATTATTATCAATTATATTATACAGTGAGAAATATAATAAAATAAGAATAAAAAATATTAAATATATATTTCATAATATATTTAATTTTTTTTCAATTTAGTCTAAAAATGGACTCAAATGGTTATATCCTCAAACACTCAAAATTCCAATAATCATATATCAAACCATTATATTTCACAAAATATTCTAATTACATGTTCTAACGGTTCGATATATTCTAACGGATTAGAATATTCTAACAACATATTCTAATGGTCAAAATTCCAAATGTTACTTTTCAACGGTCACATATTTTTACTATAAAAAAAAAGAAAATTAGTGATACGTCTCTAACTTAAGAGTTTTATTCCAATAAGGACAGTCAAATATGTTGTGCATGTATTGTTGTGTTCCATAAAATCCATAAAGTTCAAAACACTATTGCATAAAAAGACAAAAAATTAAAATATATGATTTTATTGTCTAAAATACATTCGTCTTTATCCTCAAACTAACACGTGTCTCCTACACATGTCTCATCTCTTACCATCGCTAGAAGCTTCGTCTCCATCGTCGAAAGCTTTGTCTCCACCCTCATGGCTTATTCAAGAGTTCTATAACATTTTTTGGGGCTTGTAGATCTTGTTGTTTTCCTTCGATCTATCATCACATCATTATTTTCGACAACTTTTGTGGTGATTTTCGTGATTTTTTAGTTCTCATTTGGCATATGCAAAGTGCAATTGATATGTTATCTATTTCAATTAATTTGATATCTTTCATAATGTTATCTGTCTTGATAAATGTTATTTGTCTTATTAAAATATTATTCGTCTTTAATGAAATGTTATCTGTTTGAAATTCCAAAATGGATGACATATCATAACAGATCCAAAACATATATAATATCTACAAATTCATATTCGATTTCATAAGGAAAAAAAGAGTTCGAAAAAGTAATAAAACCACAAAGGTGATGCGCCTTGGTCCGTGGAGTTGATTAGGGGTGTTGATGGTAGCCGGTGTTGGCCGTATATGCTGGATCGAGCTCTTTTCCAAATGGTAGTCATGATTTTACGAAAGTTTTTTGACGACTTCAAGTGATAATCGACTATCGGTGATGATTGGGCTTTGATCGGGCTCATCTAGAACTTTATTTTGGTAGTTCATTGTCGAAAATGATGGTCAGACGACCAACTTCTAGTGGTCAGCGTGAAGAGAGAGAAAATAAGAGAAAGAAGTAGCCCTCGTGACAGTAGGATTGCTCTCAGGGTCATTTTGATAAGTTGTTAGACTTTGTCATTTTTTTCTAAAGTTTTTTTTAGATTGTCCTTATTGGAATACAATTTTTAATTTTTTTCTTTATAGGTAAAAAGAACTTAGTGTAAAATATTGATTTCAACTCTCACAACTTCATTTTCACCTCTCTAAACTCTTCTTCATTATATAATATTTACGCAATGAATTCTTTTTTCAAGTGTACATAGAAAATTTATGACGATTCATCATCAAACTTGTCCTCTAAGGATAATTTTGAAGATTTTAGAAAAATAAAGATAAAAAAATTAAATATATATTTCACAATATATATATTTCTTTTTTTTCAATTTAGTACATTCAAAATTCCAACAGTCATATATCAAACGACTATATTTCACAAGATATTCTAATAATATATTCTAATGGTCTAGAATATTCTAGCAAAAGATTCTGAAGGATCAGAATATTCTAATGACATTCATTCTAACGATCAAAATTTCAAATGTTACTTTTCAACGATCAAATACTATTACTATAAAAAGAACTAGTGTAAAATATTGATTTCAACTCTGTCAACTTCATTTTCACCTCTCTCAACTCTTCTTCATTATATTATATTTATGCAATGAATTCTTTTTTCAAGCATATACAAAAAATTTATAACGATTCATCTTCAAACTCGCCCTTTGAGGTTGATTTTAAATATTTTCTAATTTTGGAACATGAAAGAAAATGATTCGAGCGTATAGAAGGATCGACGTCACGTACCGATTCTCATCGACAATGTTTGGTCATTGATCGTAATCGACTGCAAGGTAACAAGTGCTTTTTCAATGATTATTTTGTAGAATCATCAGTCTATAATGATGTTATGTTTCGAAGCAGAGTTCGCATGAATCGAGCTCTATTTCTCCGCATTCAATCTGCAATAGAAACGTATGATCCATATTAGTTATCAATAAATTTATTGTTTTAAGATTTATGTTAAATGAGAAATATAAATATAAATAAATAAATATTGTTTATATTTAAATAAATTTAAGTCAAATAAAGGTAAAAAATTGGATAGAATAAAGTTGGGTAATGTCTCTCATCATTTAGTAGCTTCATATGAAAAGTATCAGGAAAGCATAAGAAAAATCTATGTGTAGGCCAAAAGACAATTTTGTTTCTAGACATCCTAGAGAATCATGAATGCTAAACTTGTCTTAATCCATCCGTGAAAAATAAAGCTAATTCTAGACGACCCTTTCCCAGGTGTACTAATGTCTTTTCAACAAAAAAATAAATAAATAAACGAAAAAAGCCTTTGGGCCTTGATTCTACCAACCCAATCTGATCAACCATTACCCATACGGATGACCAAAATAGGGCTTGGCCCATGATTGGGCAACATAAAAAGGCTTTGATTCACTTTTTATGAAGCATGCCACGGATATTTGTTTCAAGTTTCGTAGGCCCACAGATCCAAGTCCACCAAATACATACATTCGTACATGGCACTTCTCAACGTCTCTCTGCATTCCAAAATCCCTTTAAAACCCCCTCTCCACCACCACCGATCAAAACTACTACCCACGCAGTTCAACCAATTTCTTCTCAAAAGGAAGACAATGTTGTGCTCAATCCAAATAATTACCCACAGAATAGCACCACATAGGTTGATTAATCAAGCACCCAATCGCTAAATAAGAAAGTAAATCAAGCAAGAAGTAAAGAGACACGAAATTTACAAGGTTCGGCAAACTTGCCTATATCCTTGGGCGATAGAGATCTTTTTTACTATGTCGGAGAAGAGAAATCCAAGTGGAGAATCCACCAATACAACAAGATTAAGCTTCCAGAGCTTCTCTCTCACTCACAAAGGGTGTTTTCTCTCACAAAAGTCGACTCTCAAAGTGTTTGCGCGAACTAGGGTAAAAACCCATACAAAAATTTGAATTTATACTGCAGACTCCGTCATCGAAGGTCGATTGATCTGATTGGGTCCCGATCGATCGGATTTTGTCTCGGGTATGAAATCTAGAATTCTGAGCTCGAGGTGTCCGGACACTAAAAATAGGTATCCGGAAAGTAGTCCCAGATTTGCCCAAAAAACTGCTCTTCAATGGTACTGCTTAACACAACAGCTCTTCAATGCATGAATGAGCCAATAAAACCACAAATCTCCGCCTTGACAAGCTTCATACAAGTAGACGTCTTTACTTACTCAAACAATACTCCACCAATTGAAAATAATCCAAATCAACCACTAAGAAAAACCACAAATGCAAAACTCCAACCAAACACACATCAAATGTAAAACAAACAAATCTCCACCACCTCGAAAGGCACGAAAGTGCAAATGGACCAAGTTGCAACAATGTCGAAACTAGATCTCGGTTATAATTTTGGTAAGCATATCCGCCTGATTTTCTGCAGTACTCACCTTCATAATGCCAATGTCCCCTTGCTCCAAAATCTCTCTAATGAAGTGATAGCGAACATCAATAAGTTTCATACGAGGATGATAAGCTTCATTCTTCATTAAGAAAATTACACTTTGACTATCGCAATAGACCAAGACTTGCTCCTGCAAAATTCTCAACTCACTCACCAAACCCCGCAACCAAATGGCCTCCTTTATGGCTTCCGTACTAGCTATATATTTAGCCACTGTAGTCGACAATGCAAGAGTGGACTGCAAAATCGACCTCCATCATACAAGTGCACCAACCAATGTAAACATATAACCCGTAGTAGACCTCTGCTTATCCAGGTCATTTGCATAATTCGAATCCACATAGCCAACAACACAATGACCACTCTCAACATCCCTCTCAAAAGATAACCCAACATCCACTTACCAGCTTGCCAGTGATGCTTCCCGGGATTATGCATGTATTTACTAACCATACCAACAACATGTGAGATGTCAGGCCTAGTGCACACCATAGTATACATCAATCTCCCGACAAGACTAGCATAAGGAACCTCTTTCATATGGGCTTGCTCCTCCTCTGTTTGTGGAGACATCTTAACACTCAGTTTAAAGTGAGGAGCCAAAGGGGTACTTACAGTTTTCGTTGTAGCATCTACTTCAAAATGCTACAACACCTTCTTCAAATATTGCTTTTGTGAAAGCTTTACAATGCCCTTCTTTCGGTCCCGAGAGATTTCCATGCCAAGAATCTTCTTAGCTTCACCAAGATCCTTCATCTCAAATTCTGAACTCAAAAGAATCTTCAATTTATCAATCTCCACCTTGCTATCAACATGTCATCAACATACAAAAGCAAATAAATGAAGGAACTCTTGCCTATCTTGACGAAGTAGACACACGAGTCATACTTGCTTCTAGTGTACTTATGACCAATCATGAAACTATCAAACCTCTTGTACCATTGCCGAGGTGACTGTTTCAAGCCATATAGAGACTTTGTCAACCGCCAAACACATTGCTCCTTACCAGAAACCTTGTATCCATCCGGTTATGCATATAGATTTTCTCATTAAGATCACCATGTAAGAAAACAGTTTTGACATCCAATTGTGCCAACTCTAAATCAAATTGCGCCACCAAAGCTAGCAAAATTCTAATGGAAGTATGTCTTACCATAAGAGAGAATACCTCATTGTAGTTGATACCCTCTCGTTCGTAGCCTTTAGCTACCAATCTATCCTTGAACCGCACACCATTTTTCTCATTAGGCCCTTCTTTCTTAGCAAAGACCCACTTGCAACCAATTGCTTTCCTGTCGCGTGGAAGAGGCACCAACTCCCAAGTCTGATTTTTGTGAAGAGATTTCATCTCCTCATTCATAACCTCCTTCCACTTATCACTCTCTGGCGTGTTTATGGCTTCTCTATATGTATTGGGAATAATATCATCAACCACCGGAAGTTCGTCGGCCACCATATCAAGAAATCTTGTAGGCTTCTTTATCTCCTTCCTCGGTCTACTAACTGCAATTGACTCAGTATACTGCACAGGAGGAGTGTTAGAAGTAGTAGCATCAATATCATCATCTAACCTATCGGTACTGTCATCTAGCCTAGGTGCTAATGGTAAAGTCTCAAGCTCCACCCGATGAGAAACCCCACTATCATCTGCAATAACCTGCTTTGACTGTGACTTCAACATCTCAGACTCATCAAATGTCACATCTCTGCTCAACACAATCTTCTTGGACTTCGGACTATGCATGAAATCCCTTCACACCTTCCCTAAAGCCCATAAAGCATGCCTTCTTGGCTCTAGGATCCAAGTTATTCTTTCTCACATGGTAGTAAGCAGAACAACCGAAAATACACAGAGAATCATAATCAGTAGAAGGTTTTCTAGTCCATGCCTCAATAGGTGTCTTCCCCTCTAATGCGGAAGTAGGCAAACGATTCACCAAGTGACTAGCATAAGTAACCGCCTCCGCCCAAAACTGTTTGCCCAATTTGGCATTAGACAACATACACCGTACCTTTTCAACTAGAGTCCGGTTCATTATTTCGGCTACACCATTTTGCTGCGGAGTTTCTCTAACTATGAAGTGTCTTGCAATCCCCTCATCCTAGCAAACCTACAAAAATGGATCCGAAGTGTACACACCTCCATTATCTGACCTTAATCGTTTTATCTTCCGCCCAGTCTGAGTCTCAACCAATTTCTTCCACTTAAGGAAGATGTCTAACACCTCACTCTTTTACTTCATAAAATATACCTACACCTTCCGTGAGTAGTCATCAATGAATGTCACAAAGTATCGCTTCCCACCAATAGATGGAACCTTTGAAGGTCCCCAAACATCACTATGAACATAGTCTAGGATGCCTTTGGTTTGGTGGACTGCAGTGCCAAACCTCACCCTAGTTTGCTTTCCTAGCACACAATGCTCACAAAAAATCCAATTTACAGCTCTTAGCACCCTTGAGTAAGCCTTGCTTAACGAGTCCCTGCAAAGCCTTCTCACCGGCATGCCCCAACCTCATATGCCACAAACGGGATGCATTATCAGAATCAACAGAAACAGTGGCAACCACTCCACCTACAACTGTGCTCCCAGAGAGGTAATACAAATTATTTCTTCTTGTGCCCTTCATCAAAACTAGTGACCCTATAACCACCTTGCAAACACCATCCCTCAAGGTGACTGTATGTCCTTTGGCCTCGAAAGTACCTAAGGAAATCAAATTCTTATTCAAAGCATGAATGTACGTCACACCATGCAACACCCTTGTAACACCATCATGAAGTCTCAAACCAATGCTCCCCATCCCCTTTATTTCACATTTTTCATCATTCCCCACATAGACCATACCACCATAAACTTTTTCAAGTGTAGTAAACTAATCTCTATGAGAACACATATGGTAGGTGCATCTGGAATCAAGAAACTACTCGTTTGCCTGTGTCATAAGTGCTGCCGCAACAAAAGCATCTGAATCATCATCACTGTCCTATGCTATATTGGCCTTGGGTTCCGTCTTATCCTTCGTTTTGATCTTAGGACAATCTTTCTTCCAATGCCCTTTTTGTCTACAATAAGAGCACTTATCCTTGGGAGGCTTACTACCCCGAGACTTTGACCTAGACTTCCCATGCTTCCCAGACTTCCTACCCTCTGGCCTCCTTCTAGCTGTCAATGCATCAGAAGAGGTGCCAGTACCACTGTGAACCTGCTTATCCATCTTCCTCACCTCATTGTTATTCAAAGCATTGCAAATTTCTTCATACTTAATCTCCTTCCCGTAGAGAAGTGTGGTGACCAAGTGATCATAATCATTCGGTAAAGAATTCAAAAGCAGTAGGGCCTTATCTTCGTCTTGAATCATGACCTCTAAGTTCTCTAAATCCGCCAAGATTTTCTCATAGTCACCCAAGTGATCCGAGATAGTGCTACCTGACTTGTATTGAAACCTAAACAACTTATTCTTCAAATAGAGATGATTTTCAATGCTTTTAGTCATATAGTTGCTCTCAAGCTTCAACCACAAATCTTTTGCCTTAACCTCCTTCATCACCAGGTACTTAATTTTCTTCTCAAGACAATATCAAATTGAACTACAAGCCTGCTTATTCATCTTCTCCCAAATATCCTCAGGAACATCATTCGATTTATCACCTAGAGTCGCATACAAATCTTGATGGTATAACATAACCACGACGTCACATTGCCACATACTAAAATTCTCCTTACCATCAAACTTATCTACATCATATCTAGCATTGGAAATTGGCCTAATAAACGTAGACTCCGAACCGGAAGATGAAGACAAGAACAACACTACATCCTTCTTAGACTTATCCAAACTATCTTCACTCATCTTTACCAAAGCAAGATTAAATCAACCTCACACAGCAGAAATCAAATACCTAGGGTATGAAACAATGGACAAACCTCAATTGGAAAACCCCCAAATCTCCAAGAATCAAACCCCAAGCTCCAATACTAGTTTGTTGTGCTCAATCCAAATAATTACCCACACAATAGCACTAAATAGGTTGATCAATCAAGCACCCAATCACTAAATAAGAAAGTAAATCAAGCAAGAAGTAAAGAGACACGAAATTTACAAGGTTCGACAAACTTGCCTACGTCCTTGGGCGGTAGAGATCTTTTTCACTATGTTGGAGAAGATAAATCCAAGTGGAGAATCCACCACTACAACAAGATTAAGCTTCTAGAGTTTCTCTCTCACTTACAAAGGGTGTTTTCTCTCACAAGTCGACTCTCAAAGTGTTTGTACGAACTAGGGTAAAAACCCTTACAAAAATTCAAATTTATACTGCAGACTCCGTCATCGAAGGCTGATCGATCAAATTGGGTCCCGATCGATCGGATTTTTTCTCGGGTATGAAATCTGGAATTTTGAGCTCGAGGTGTCCGGACACTAAAAATAGGTGTCAAGACAGTAGTCCCAGATTTGCCCAAAAACTACTCTTCAATGGTACTGCTTAACACAACAACTCTTCAATGCATGAATGAGCCAATAAAACCACAAACAATTCATCCGGTGCATATTAGACTGGATGCAATGTGTTTGTTTATGTTGACAAGTATTGCCCAAGAAGCCTATCGAAGCTTTGTCGTTTCGCTGAGCGAATCTGTTTCAATAGTTGTTAAAATATAGAGATAAATTTAGTTTCTTATCATCATCAACGTGTTTCCTTAGAGGATATTAACCACATCCAGTAGTAATTTCACAGTTAAATGCATTTTCACGAGAGCACTATTGTGATGATGAGTGACCTTTTGGAAAGGCAAAGCTGTGTGGGCTTGATATATCCTCGAGAATTGGACAACCCAAAGCGAATAATATTGTTGATGTGTATGGATTGGAAATTCTAGTATGGTATCAAAGCTAACTTCATCCGTTAGGGTCACCTATTGAGTCTTTTGAATGTTCTTATAAACGGATGATTGAATCTCTAAATTGAGGTCCCAATGTCTTTAAGTAGGATGTTGTAGCACTTAGTGAATGTAAATATATTTTTTTTATTATCATTTTACCCTTATGAGTGTCTTTCTTTTGTATTGTAGGAAATATGGTTAAAATGAACATTTTGTAGTTGATAAAGTGGGACAGCTGAGAAGCCGTTCGGACAACATTCGTATTCATCCAGATGGGTCACAACAAAATTCAGCAAATAGAATATTTTTCATCTGGACGACCCGATTAGCCCGTCTGGACAAGTGAAGATCTGTCCGGACAACTCATTAGTCCGTTCGAACATGATGTAGTTTCCAACAAATGTAAACCAAAACATAAAATTTTTCGTCTGGACGAACCTTGTAGCCCGTCCTGAAAGGCCTTCTTGAACAACACTTTTCGGAACATAATTTTCATGGGCTTTTTGGTCAAATCTCAATTGTAACCAATGAGAGAAGTTCTTGTAAGGATAGTTAGATATTTTTAGACCTAGGAGAGAGACAAAAACCTAATCCAAGGGTTTGTCTCCTCTCTTTCATCATATTCATTCTTGCCTCTTTCTAGTTTTAAGCTTTCTTTCTCTAGATTTCTTGGTGTAATGTCTTGATTTTGCTGTGAACTCTGATTTTGATAAATAATATTAGATGTTTACCTTCAAAATCATGAGTGGATAGTCGTTCTTTCTAGTCTCTAGTCCCGAAGGGTGGATGTGATTTTCTATTGCTCAAGGTATGTGTAAAGAAACGTAACTTCAATTTCTCATTTTCAATTTTGTGATAATTATGTATTTGGGTGCATATGAATGGGTATGTCTATATTGTGTTTTGTTGATTCGAAGTGTGAATCGGGTTCGACAATTAGGCTAGGCCCCAAGGGAAAAATTAATACATAAAAATTGGTATGTTGTGTGCTATATGTTCATCGTGTAATTTACGAACTCAATTTAGCATGCTTGACTAGAAGTCCTTAATGTCCAATGCATGATTTCTCCAATTGATTGAGCCCAATTGCATAGCTATAGATTGTGTGTATTGATGATTAGATTTTGTGGTACCTAGCATGGTAGAGTTATGGTCAATTGATTTTTGAGTGTGAAACTAAGGTGCTCGGAAAGTCAAGCCCCAGGGGGGAACATTAGTCCATAATATTAGGTGTCTACCCCTTTGTTCATCGTAGATCAAGAGGCCCGATGACCTCCATGTTTGAATGAAAATCTTCACACCAAATTTCCCTTGTATATGCGTGATTAAAGGTATTAGACAATTTCATTACACATGGTTGTGTGTGGTTGCAATAGTACCTTGAGCATGAGAATTGATTATCCACCATGATTAGATTAGAGGCTAGATGTTTTTACTTAATTATTTTTGTAAAATCGTGCTTAATTTTGGTTACACAACGCTCTCTATGCTACTGAGTCATTCGACCATTGACTTTACTTGCATTTATTTTATATTCCTTGCATTTTTGTTTGTAGTTAGGTTTGCATTTCATCCACTCCAAACTTGCATTTAGGTTCCTTGTGGTTTGACTCCAAACTTTTGAAATTTTATTACTTGCCAACTACCCTACACTTAGGGTAAGTAGACACACTATTTGGCGTCGATAAAGTTTTTGGCACCGTTACCGGGGAAGCGAAGTCAAAGTTGGATTTGGGTGGCTTGTAGATGCTAGCTTTAATCTATTAAACACCATCAAATAAGGAAGGCGCTCGGTTACACTTCAAGGGTAACCTCATTTCTTGTTTTACTTGCTTTCTATTGTAGTTTAATTTAGTGTAGTTTGTAGAAAAAGAGAAAAACATACAAAAAGAATTATGAGGAGAACTAGTATATTGGATTAACTTAGTTACTTGTGGACGATGGATTCCACCTTGTTTGACGTTTGCTGTTTGCTTTATGGTAGTGATATATTGTTTGAGAGAGATTTACGCACTTTTAATTTCTCACTACTTGCTTGGCTTACTTGGTGTGATATTCTTCTATGAACTATTGTTACTTTATCTTTGTCCTTGCTTCTTTGCTTTGTTTCTTACTTTGATTTTCTATTGATTGATATCTCTTTACTTGAGAATCCATGATTGCCATCTTGTTATGCTCTTTGTGATATTTGAAATTCTTGCTTTGCCAAAATGTCTTCACATAGAGGTAACTCTAGTAGACAAGGGTCTAGTAGGAATGGGAGAGGGAGCAATGATACTGCGAGTGATACAGAGAGTGTACAAAGGGGAAAATATGGATGCATTGCGTCATCTTTTACAAAATGTGAATATAGAGGAATTGTTGAATTGTATGCATACACAAAATGCCCAAAATGGCAATGCGCAAAACATGCTAAATGCTCAAAAAGATCAAGTTGAGAATGTTTTGCAAAATGATAATTAATAGTATGATTTTAAGACTTATAAAAAATCCCACATCGATTTGGTTTAAGCTAATGACATGCTTCATATATATGAGCCCAGCCTCAAAAATTTGAGGCATCTTTTTAAGAACAAAGCCACACGAACCTTAATCCCAGAACTTGAAAATTATCTTAAGTGAATTGTGTTAAATCTCTCTCACCTATTTCTTCTACTTTTACCTCTTTTTTCTCTTCTCTCAATTTCTTCAAATTATATTATTATAGTTATAGGAATCGTGCATGAAATAATAAATGTTGGAAAACACACTACTTTCTAAAATTACTTCCCATGTGCTGCAACTTTGTGGGCAAGGGACAACCTTTAGGGATGCTTTTTTCCCTTTTCTCGTCTCACACAACAAAGTGGGGTTTTTTTTTCACTGCAGCATCAGAGCTCTCTAACGTAGTATATAATCTATCTTCGTCATTTTCGCCATGTATTTTATGCTTCCACTTACATTTCAGAATCCAGAATCGCTCGAGTCGCTTTTGGTTTGTTTCTTATTTCACATTCTATTCGTCGAAAGAATCCTTCTTGCACTTGAAGCACACATCCAATTTCATCTCCACTTAGTATATCTAATGTACTATCTTTATTCTTTTCATCTTTCAAGCAACAGGAGGGTTTCATGGTCTCATCAATATAGAGATACCTTAATTTTTATAATATGCATACTTGTTCTCAATAGTTTATAGGGGATGCAATTACTCGCCCCACTCTTAAGAACATGTACTGCATTGGTTAGATACAAGTCTACCGATGGGTTTATATGGACAAAACCATCCCTTGACAAACAATCAAGTGGTTCTTTCCTGGGCTTGGGAGCTTGGGCCTCGGCTCAGTTGTTGGGCTCAGGAGGAACAAACTCGTGTAGACTCGATGTATCCACACTGAATCGATAAACCCAAATCAAACAATATGATTAATTGTTTGGGGGGTGTGGATTTCTGATATAGTATCAAAACAATTTGGTCCTATTGGACGTAGTCTCTGCTTCACATGTTGGACCATTGGATTGTCCATCCCACATGTGCAGGGGAGTGTTAAAAGCATGTACCATATCGGTTGACACTAGTCTACCAATGAATTTATATGAGCAAAGCGCACCCCTAACAAACAACTAGGACTTTTCCTAGGCTTGACAGCTTGGGCTTCGGCTCAGTTGTTAGGCTCAGGTGGAACAAACTCGTTCACGTTCGATATTTTCACAGTGAATCAGTAAATTTAAAGCGGACAATATGGTTATATGGGGGTTGTGGGTAAATCCAAAGTGTACAATATGATTGGTTGTACGAGGAGGTGGATTACTAATACCCATAAACATCTTTTAGCTTTTCAATACTCTGGAACCATAGCATGTATGGTATTTGGTTGTGTTGACTGAAACTGATATTACTTCAATAATACACTCAAACAAGCTAATCAACAATAAATCCCATGCTAAAGTTTAGCTTATAATGATTAGTTACTAAGACCCTTAGATGTGGATGAGAGAACAATGACTTTTTTTTTTTTTTTTTATAGAAGTGTGAAATTAATCCTCCACTAATTTTCGCAGTGATGTATGCGCTTATGCGGTTACTGTGGGCCGCATTTGCTGCCACTATGCAGTCGCGGAAGTGGGGTTTTTTCCCATTCTATTTTGCCTTTTTTCCTTATGCGGTTTCTTTATCTTTTGTTTTTCTAAGGAAGTTCCTTTTATCTTTCTATCAGAGTCAAGATTGTACCAATCAAAGCTTTTATCAGTGTCATGTTGTTTCTGCCTCATCGTATGTGGAAATCCAAGTCGGTAACCATTCACCATAATGGAGATTGTCACATTCATGTGGAAATAGACAAATAGTCACAGCCATGGAGAAAGTATAGACGTTTTCGTATTTTGATACAAATGTTGACAGAGAAGAGATGAGGAAAACATTGCTTTTGCTTAGAAGAATAATTTCCATAGATGCAATGGAATTTGGAACTCCCTACATTTTATTGCTGTGTAAAATGATATTTACATGACCGTAGGTGATTAAGAAAGATACCAACTAACTTCTAAAACTATAGTAGCCCTCTCCGAGCCTACAAATTTATATGAGAGTTGATACCTACACGAGTGCAAGTATTCTCAACAAAGGTAAACTACATTCCTACCGCTAAATAATAGTAACAGTTTCTTGTGGCCTGCACTTTCTAATCCTAATTCTCATGCTTTGATCCTTCATACTCCCTCGATCCTTAATCTCGCAGCACTGTCTCTGCGGTGCCTGCTCGCAAGATCAAAATCAGATTAGTTGAAAGTCAAACAATTTAGGCATTACTCAGTAGCTGAATTTGTTATTACATATAAACAGAAACACACGCACAGAAGACATTCCAATGTGTTACATGCTAATGTGTGTGTGTGTGTATATATATATGTAGGTGAAAATGTTCAGGGATGCATGTGCAGTATGTGAATTCAGGTATGAAAAAGGGACAGGACTGACCTTGTTCCAGTACTCTGGGTCCATTTTCATTGCAGATACTACAATCCTCTGCACTGTTCTTGCAAGGACATGATCTGTTCTATTACACTTATTATCCAGCACGTTATAACTGGTCAGGGTCCCACTCATGCGTTCAACCTCCTCGACCCGATCCAGCAAATAAAAAATGGGTTGCTCACATGGGTCAGGACTTATGCGTCTGGTATTGAATGTGAAGGGCCCTTCCATCCCACTTGCCCAAGTCTTGAATGTCAGCAATGGACTCTGTAAATCCATTGCAGGAATCATTGAGAGGTACAAGCGAATAGTGTAGCCCCAGGAGATGGATATTGACCATCTGCGAGAGTAGTCATAGCATAAGCTCTGTTGAAGGATCCGGGGCGGGTCGACCCGGTACGCATTGTGTAGGGCTTTCAAAGAGTCTATCTTGGTTTGGTTTGGAAATATTGGATCCAGGTAGTCAAGGTGGTGGAGTGATATAAGTGGGGTCAGTGGATGTGCTGCCAGGACTCCATATGGACTCCCTCTGATGTCAAACTGCAAAATCCAATGTCAAACACAGGAGATCTCACTGTCAAACTCTCTGACATTAGTTAACTATTCATTTTTTTATTCAAACATAAATAGAAAAAAACAACATAGAATTTAAGTCTTAACACAAAACATAGAATTGGCTAGGTTTTTATTTTTTTATTTTATTTATATAACTTGGGAAATCTCTAGCACAATGACTACTTTAATACCACTGTGCTTGATCAAAACCCTGGGTTGCATCCCCACTATATGACAGGCCTGATTGGCCAGAAGCCCTATGAAGAAATACTATTAAGAAATATGATTCTAATTATAATTAAATTTTGGGTATAAATATGTCTAACCCAATCGATTATCAACCTAACCATATCTCTCGTTGGTAAATTCGCTAGTTCATGTACTAAAAAGAAAAGAAAAAGTTATTTCACTTGGTATCCTAAAATACTGGAGGACCAGATCCCAGATGTCCAAATTCTAAAGAGAATCAACAGTAGTGCAGAGATAACTTTGTACCAAGTTGGGGACAACATAAATAAATAAAAAAGGACCTAAAGGCTAAAGATGACAAATTATCTGGGCCCCCCTCTTCAAAATCAACTCGTATTGTTTAATACTTCTAACTTTTCCTTCTTTCTTCTTTTTTTCCCCTAATTCCTAAATTTTTTTAATGTTTTAAATTAATTTCTGTTTCTGTATCTAATGCGATAAGTATAACAGTTTCTTTTACTTTTTAATATATTTGACAGAAAATCCCATTCGCAACGCATCTAGGACAACTAGAAGATAAAACGAACAAAACAAATTATTACAGAGAATGAAGTGGCTTACTTTCATGTATGATTGCCACGTCTCTACCCTCTACTTTATATGCTCTAAATTCAAACTTCAATGTTCTTCTTGTTTGGTTGGAGAGAAAATTCTATCGACAAAGTTATACGATTCACACTGACATATGGTATTGAAGCACACAAAAGATAACATTTTCAAAAAATACATATAACAAAAATGTGAATATTTCGTTGTATGTAATAAAATATGATATTATTAAATGTAAAATAAAAGTAACGTCAATTGTAGATGAGTTACGATAAAATCATTTAAGGTGACAGAGATATGTACATCATAAAGATAACAAAGCAGTCCTAGTGAGAACATAGGTGATAGTAAGAAACAAAAAAGAATGACATAAATACACATGATTTAAAATAGTAAAAAAAGATATGAATTCAACATGAGTTTAAATTTTAGATAAAAATGAATGGTGAAAAGGATTCCATTAATTTTTTTTTATAGAACTAAAAAGTACCACATCAATAAGACTTGTCTCCATGGATGGGTATATATGAGCAAAACCCACTTCTAAACACCAATTAGACATTTTTTCACGTTTAGTTAGTTGAGCTTAGCTCATTTGTTGATTTTGGGAGGAACAAATCCATGAGGATAAACTATATATCCACGGAAAGAGAAACTCTAAAACAAAAAATATAGATGGTGTGTATGAAAGTGTGGGTTTATGAGATGTAACATATCCTAAACTTATAAAATAAAGTCTCCTATGATTGATGATGAATGTTGTTTTTACTGTTTGTACGCAGGTGCCATTGTGTTGGTTAACCAACCAATGTACGAGAATCTCAGGCAGTGATTATTACTAACCACACTTTTATTTCGTCTAATGGCCGCTTAACAGGTGTGCCCATCACCAACTCACAATTCCCAACTTTTGAGGCCCGCAATATTTGCTTTCTTTCGGAATTAACGGTCAATTTGCTTAGAAAAACATAACCCACACACCTACACGTGGCAATAACCCACCAGTCTCAAACTATCAAACCGTCGTTGAAAACGCTAAAACCACTCCACTGAAATCTTTTGACTTCAACGCCTACACTGACCCATACGCTGCGTCATGCCGCCTGTTTGGTGCAGCGTCCGACAAGGCAGATCCACTGCATCATGTCGCCTATTTGGTGCAGCGTCGAACAAGGCAAATCCGTTGTGCAGTGCGTTGGCATCCAACGCTGCACCAAACGACACAACTGCTCAGGCAAAACCGTTATCAAACGGATAACGGGTTCCCCTAAAACTCAGAAACTCCGGATCAGAGTTTCTGAGGCGGAAACACAACGTACATTTTTTTAAGGTGTGTCCATTGTTTATATTTAAATATTATATTTTGAAAGTTAACGTCACAACATATGTTTTTACAGTTTTAAGTACAATTTTTTTTTTATAATTTGAAAATTAATCCAATCACTCTATTAACCAGACTCTTACAATATTAACATGACACGTACGTACCTGGTGGAATCCACGTGCCATAGTTAACGGGACGCCGATTTCGCTCACACACGCCCAGACCCTCTGATCAGAACCGTAGAAATAATGGTATCTATCCAGACAACCGTCGAACACCTTGACCAGTTTCTCCGCCAGAACATAACTGATTGCGAACCCGCCGCCGCCGAACGCCATGTCGTACGAATGCCTCTCGTCCTGCTCCACGCTCTCCGAATTCCCGCCGATGTACCACATCTGGTCGTGATCGTACTTCCTCAAAAGCGACACCAAATTCTCCGGATAAAATACTGTGTCGTCGTCCCCCATCACAAACCACCTCACATGAGGCAAACCCAGTTCGAAACTCTCTTTAATGATCCGGGCAATCCGAACCGCTGACCTGGAACTTGAGTACCGGAATTTGGTCCAATCCCGGGAGGAGAGCCTGGGCGGTACGGTCGAAGGGATGTTTGCGATATCTCTGGGAATCTTGTCGAACCAGACGAAGCCTCGGGTGATGCTGGGTTTCCACCAGAGAGAACTGTAACGGCTCCGATCATGCCACGCAGCGGCCGACCCACCAATTCCGAATAGGATGTGAGAAATATTGGTAGGTCCGGACCCAAGGTCGGGTCCGGGTTTACTGACCAAAGCGGGTGATCGGAGCCAGTGTTGCCGAGTAGCGAAAGACGAATACAGGACAAGCGAAATTGAAGAGACGAGGCAGAAAATGAGAGTAACTCGCGACAGAAATGCGAAGATATCAAGCAACGAAAAATTGAAGGATTTGAGCGAGTCTTGACTCGGTTGCAAGCGAGTCTTACCCATTTCCTTCTTTTCGGAAATCGGGCGCCCTTTTTCTTTCTTTCCCTTTCTTTTTTTCAAAATTTGAAATTCACCGGAAAAATTTTACCGGCCGCACTGATCTGTAATCGAAGATATTATGAACTGATGAAGCAGAAATGAATATATGGGTAGGTTTTGGGGGGTGAGTCTTCTCCTTCCGGAGACCATTAAAGTCTCTGAGAATGTCGTTTGGGTTACGTTGTTTTAAACGCGTCGAATAATCAAAGGGGGTAAGGCGTACGACGGTGATAACTATATGTGTGGTTTTGGGTCTTTTCTTGTTGGGCATATGTTGTGACATGTATTGCCTTTTGGTTCCTTATGAAGAAGTACCGGGGGGGGGGGGAGAGAGAGAGAGAGATTGTGGTTTTGGCTCTGTTAATTGCGTGGTCTTTTTTGGGCTTCTTGGGTCATGCCCATTACAAGAGGCCAAGTCCAAATAAAGACAATGCCATTCAATTGGAGTCTTTGTTTTAGTCTTTTTTCCTTAAAAGATATATTAAATAATAAAGGATAAGGTGGTTATTAGGAGTATTTGATTAATAAACGGTTTCATTCATAAAATGAAAGAAAGTAGGATCGGAATTTCATATCTTCAAATTGGATTGAGAAGAGGTCCGGTACAGCTGATATCGGATTATTAGATTCTAAGTTGTTGGATTTACTTTTTGCAAATCAAATGGTCCACCTCAATCAATATTTATTAAAACTTTTCAACCATTTTTTGCATTGAATGCCTTATTTTCACTTTACTTTCTTCACATCCAAACACCATTTTCTAAATATTTTATAAATTCCAACAAATTTTTATGATGAAGCGAAGCCAACGATAACTGGAAAAGATATGACAATATGATATACATATGAACAACAAAAATTAGATTAAATACAATAGTGGAATAACGAAATCGAAAGTTGTCTTAGCGGAGCACCCAGAGGCGCTCGTCCAGGGCCGTCCGTTGCCACTGCAGGTTCACACACACTACACGACCCAGGTCCTGGTGTAGACGTGCTTCAACACCTCAAAAAACAAGTTCTCATCTTCTTGGTGTCTTCATCTCTGGTAAGAAGAGAGTGAATAACTACCAACTACCAATGATAGATAAAGATAAGAAATTAGTGGAGGGAGAAAATTTAAGTCAAGAAAAAATAAATTAGGGGATAAGAAGAGAGTAATTGAGGGGGAGAGGAAATTGGGAGGACAGAAAATTTATGTCAGGAAAAGTCAAACCGTTAAATTAGCTTTTCTAAATCGAACGCCGTATATAGTCTCTACCGATCAATAATCCGATACCTGCTGTACTGTACATCCCCTCAATCCCTTCAGATTTTGTTCCTCTTAATGGAAAGTTGAAGGGTGGATATACCCTTTCAAAAAAAAAAATGAGGAACAAAATTTAGTTTTTTTTAATTAAAGAAACTTAAGGGGCCAGAGACTTAAAGTGGCTAAATGTACAATTAATATCAAATTTCAATGCGGTTATTATTTTTCGAAAATGCATTAAAGATGAGGAAAACTTTTTCAATCATTTAATTTAGATCACAAAAGTATTTCAATTGTCTTATCTTGACATATTAGGAGTCTTAGGAAAGATTTTATGTGATTAGTTTAGGCATCAATTCAACTCCAATTTTATTTGAATAATTTAGTTAAATAAAGCTTCTTTTTCTTCTTCTTTTCGATAGAAGAATAAAAAGGGTGAGAATGATGCGAACAATACCTTTGTGGTCACGCAACTTACCTTATCATCATATGAGAACTTATGTGTGCGAGGAAATATGAAAGTCCAAGTTTAGACGCTTATTGCATGTACAATGGACAAACTTGTAAGATATCGTTCTATGTGAAAAAAAGAAGAAAAAGAAAAAGAAAAAAGAGAATGGTATATTGCATAGATGTATGCAAACTATATAATTAAGTCTCTCTCTCTCTTAATCAAGATAGATCTATATAATTATCCTGTTTTTAAAAAACTACTACTTCTCATTTTCATCTTGCCATTATAGCTAGAAACAATCTCTTTAAATATTTTGGTTTGGTTATCACTAATGCAAAAGGCAATCAAATAAAGATTACACATATTAAGTAGGATCCAATATTATTGTAAAGTAAGCGTCAATTGTAAGTTGTAAGGTGTATTGATGCAAATTTTGTTCTTTGTTTCTCTTTCGCGGTTCTTACAATAGTAAGAGAACATTATGTTATTAGCAAGAAAAGATGTGACTTTTGTCTTTTCAAATTAGACACATTCGATGAAGTATATACCTATATAAATACTATTTTATCTCACAGATTATGAAATAAGAAATATACACAACAATTCCCAAAATCCTTGTGCCTCTATGCTTATCAAAAATAAAATTGTATATGTTCTTATGTGTAGAGAGGCACAAGGATTTTGGGAATTGTTGTGTATATTTCTTATTTCATAATCTGTGAGATAAAATAGTATTTATATAGGTATATATGTCGACAAAGTAACTCTAATATATATATATATATATATATATATATATAAAAGGTAACATCCACACACAATGTATGTGTTTGGCAGTGTGTTGTAACTGTGTTCAGTTGCAACACACCTCACAGCACCACAGTTTTTTGTGATACGCCAAACAGCTTTTGCGTTCTAACTCACCTCACAGCACCACAGCTTTTTACCTCACAGCACCTCACCACACCTCACCACACTCCCAAACACTTACAATATATGTTGACTTGTCCTACGTAATCAAATTAGGTCAATTATTGTATTTTAGATTAATATACAAGGTAAACCTTGAGTGATTTTATATTAATATTATTAGTCATATAATATAAATGTAATTTTGATACGTCAAACGCACCGCACCACAGTTTTAAAAGTTATGTGCCAAACAGCTTTTTGCGTTTCAACTCACCTCACAGCACCACAGTTTTATAACTCACAGCACCACACCACACCTCACAGCACCTCACAGCATTCCCAAACAAGCCCAATAATGCCCATGGTAGCCTCAGTGCGTTCAATTCTCCAACTGCAGTTCTCATTTGCTTATCGACTTGATAGGGGCACCACCACCTAGTTGTAACACAGAACAAATTAGTATACATAAATACATAATCACATTACAGTACCTTTCAAGTTTTAATATTAACTATTAAGTAGACATATAATCACATTCACGTACCTTTTACCTTCGGGGCTCGGTTGCCCTTGAACTACCAATCGTACTCTTACTTTTATTCAATTCTATAATTAAAAAATAAAGTGTCAAAAGACAAAAATCAAATAATGATGAATAAGCACTAAAGTTTGTATCTTAGTAATAATTTATGTTACATTCTTCAAAAGCCTCTTGTTCTGCTAAATCCTCCACCATTAATGTTTGAAGTGGTAAACCTCCAAGCCAATCTTCCACACAAATGAGTGATTCAATAATTTTAGGGGTGAGGGAACTCCTAAAGGAATCAAGAACTTGTCCACCCATGCTAAAGGCCGATTCAGAAGCCACCATAGAAATGGGAATCGCCAAAAGGTCACGAGCTATGGCCGAGAGGATCGAAAACTTAGAAGAGTTAATCTTCCACCAATTTAGCACATTAAATTCTTCACCATCCTTTGTAGTTTCATTGCCTTCTCCTAGATATTTATCTAATTTAGTTAGGCTATCTCCACCTCCAACCTCAGTTTGCAATATTTTGAATCTAGCTCTCGCTCTATTTTCAGCCGTTTGCTCCTCTTCTCTAATTGTACATAATGAAGAAGACTCAATTCGACTTGGATTTTGCAATAACTGGCTTGACTGCTCATTCTTATATTCATTAAATATCTTGAATGTGGTGGACTTTACCTTCTCAGCCACTTCCCTTGCAATTTGTCTTGTATACATTTCTTTCAAAGCTAGACTCACATACTGCAATTTGTATCTTGGATCAAACACCACCACCACAAAGAACAAAACATTTAGTTTATCTGATCTTCCTCCCCAACACTTTCCAATCATCCTTTCAGCCATCATGCTCATCTGAGGATCGTCCGAAGACTTCATCTCTCGTAACACATAAAACAATATACTCAAATCATGGAAAAAGTGATTTGAAGTAACATATGAAGTGCCAGATACCTTCAAAGTAAGTTCATAAAAGTATCGAAGAAACGTTACCGATCTTTTCAAATTCCTCCAATCATCTTGCTTTGGCATGCCATCGTCTGTTGCAATCTCACTCGTAATCTGTGGCCCTAACTCCTCAAATCTTTCAAACGCAGATTCAAATTTCACAACAACATCTAGCATTAAATAAGTTGAGTTCCATCTAGTGCACACATCTAAGCACAATGAGTTCTTGTGTCGAATTCTTTCCATCTCCACACAATCTTTGAATTTTTGAATCCTAGCAGGAGAAGCTCTGATAAACTTAATTGCTGCACGTACCCGATCAATTGATGCAATTGATTCTTTCATGCCCTCTGCAACAACTAGATTGATTATGTGTGCAACACATCTCACCTGCACATACTCAACTAGCACGAGATTAGAGAACCTCCTCTTCAAATAATTGACAAGATGATCATTTGCACTAGCATTATCCACTGTAATTGTGAACAATTTCTTGATCTCCTACTCTTTTAAGCAGTTCTCGATCACTCTACCCATAGAATCACCTCGGTGGCTTTTAATTGTGGTAAAATTGATGATTTTGTTCTGTAAATTCCACTCACTATCAATGAAGTGAGTAGTTATGACCATATAGCTTTGTCTTTGCTCCGATGTCCATGAATCTGTGGTTAAAGAAACCTTCGATCCATTATTTTGGAACACATTCATCAATCTTTTCTTCACATCCTCATACAGATCAATGACGTTTTTTCTTGCTGTTGGCCTTGAACACATACGGTATCTTGGATTCAATGCATGCACAAAACTTCTAAACCGTGGATGCTCAACAAACCTGAAAGGCAACTCACATTCAACTATCATACAAGTTAACTCATCTTGTATAGCCTTCGGGTCATACTTCCATGTGGCAACATCCCCCTTTCCTTGTGCTCCACCACTCCGTAATGACAATTCAGTTTGTTGTCCACTTGCCCTAGGCTTGCGTGGACATCGCAGCAAGTGCTGCTTTAGAGTGGATGTTCCGTTCTTTGTTGAGCTACACTTGTAGACAATTCCACAATGATTGCAACTACACGTCTGAAGATCTTTGGCCTTGGTAAAGTCTTTCCATACTGCAGACCTAGATGCTGTTGCTTTTCTCTTGCGCTTTTGCGGACTTGTCGCCTCACTTGTTTCAGTTGTTTGGGTGCCTAAGGTGGGAATAGACCTTCCTCCACCACTTCCATCTCCACCTTGACATTTTGGAAGTTGCTCTTTCGTATTATGTTCTTCAGAACTATCATTAGAGAGAGAAACCGATTGACAACTAGACATGTACAAAAGATAAAATAACGTCAAAAAGATTAAGGACTAATTGCATAAACACTAAAAGACTAATTGCATATCATAACAGTAAGTTCACCAAGTTGCTAATTTAATTAACTTGAAACAAAACACCATAATAAAGAACGTCATTGATTTGTATGTGGAATCTAAATGATGAAATATTCAATCATACCAAATTGAATGTGAAACTTGAAACTAAATAATGAAATATTGAAATTAGTGAATGAACTTGAAACAAAACACCATGCTAAGTAATGAAATATTGAAATAAGTGAATGAACATTATGAACTTACCAAATCCAGGCTATCCAACACTTTCCACACAATTAGTCAATTATGTATCTACTAATTGAAGACTGAAGAGAATAGTCACAATTGTGGACAGTGGAGAATGAAGAATGGAACTGCAAGAGCCAAGAAGCCAAGAATGAGGAATGGAAATATGGAATAAACAAAGTGTTACTCTGTTATTTTCAATGACTTCACAAATATGAAATTTCAACAAATTAATAAGGCAATATCTCTTAGTGATAATTGATAAGTGTCAAGTGATTTAGGAATTAGGGTTTCGACTTTTCACAAATCACTGGTCTTCGAGTCTCCGCCTCTCAGCGACTCAGTCTCTCTCTGTTTCTAATCGGCTCGCAAGACGCAAATCGTGGGTACTGTCTGGGTTCACTGATTCACGGCTGCCTGCCTTGATTCGTCATTGACTCACGAAGACAACGAGGAGATATTGAGATGTCAAGATTGTGAGTGGGCAGTGGCTGTGGCTATGGATTTGTTTTCGTCTTTGACTGAAAGGAAAACCCTAGCTAAGGCATACATTTCTATTTTCTAATAAGTATTATTGTATTAACTCGTAATATTGCATATTTGAATTAAACATATAGAGTAATATTTAGTTTAAAGTTTAAACGTTATATAACAGTATAACACTAACTACCATTACTACATAAGTAATACTGTAAGTCTGTAATAGTAACAATAACATATATATATATATAATATTACATATAAGTAAAATAATTTTGGTTTTCGGTTTAAACCAAAAATATAATTATGAAACCGGATCGTAAACCGAAAACCAAAAATACCTAAACTTCAAACCTAAATCGAATCGTAAACCGATAAACCGAGCCAAACTAAAAATTATGGTTTGGTTTTCGGTTCAGATTACGGTTCGGTTCGGTTTTTAACAGCCCTATATCCAACAACTAAACCACAAGGAGTCCATATCAAACCTCAATAGGTCACTTCAATGGTTAAAATAGGTTCTGCTTGTGAAGAGGTAGCCTGCTGTGAAATTACATCAGCACCTTCAGATTCCGTTTCAACACTTGTACTTAGCTCATCATTTGTCGGCTGAAATACATTCTCTTGTCCAACATCACTTTCAAACACATCATCATATATCGAAGGAATATCCCATGAAAATGCCTTTGTCACTTCTAGTGTCAAACTTACCAATGCTTTCCCTATATCGAAGGATAACACACTTACTTCCAAATACTTTTGAAGTGTTTCATAGTGGGCTTATTTCCTTCCCAGAGTTCATAACACGTGAGTTTTGTTCCAGATCTCACATGAACTCGATTAGAGATATATCATGAAGTGTTTACTGCTTCAGCCCAAAACCTTTGTGCAACATTCTTTGCGTGCATCATAGTTTTTGCCCTTTTTTGAAGTGCCCAATTCTTCCTCTCCATAACACCATTTTGCTGAGAAGTCTCGTGTTGATTCCAAAACTTCTGTAAAAAGCATCAAATTTAGCATTTTCAAACTCAGTTCCATGATCTGTCCTAATTTTAGTCAAATTAAAACCATCATCTTTCTTTCCATTTTCCAATAGTAGATATAGATCATAGAAGGCTTCAAATGTTTTAGTTTTATCACGCAAAAACCTTAGCCATGAGTATGTTGAAAAGTCATCTACCACAATAAGAATATACTTCTTACCTCCAAGACTTTCAACTTGGGTAGGTCCCATAAGATCTATATGAAGTATTTCAAAAAGTCTTGAAGAGTTTACAATTCTTACCTTCATGTGTGGTACCTTGGTTTGCTTACCTTGTTGGCATGGACCATACACACCTTTTGTTGAGTCAATCTTTGGCATTCCTTGTACTACCTCCTTATTTGACAATTTCTTCAAGTCTTGATAGTTGAGGTGCACAAGTCTTTCATGCCACAGCCTGTCTGTGGTAGAAACAATAGAAGAATTGCATGAAAAGCAAACTTCAGTTGGGATAGTATAGCAGTTGTCTGAAGATCTCTTAGCCTTTAATATGCACGTATGTTTGTAATTGTAGATCCTACAAAATCGCTTAATGAATAAGACAGAGTATTTTGAATCACACAAATGACTAATACTGATTAAGTTGGCCTTGAGACCTTCAACATACAGAACATTGTTTAAGATGCATTCATCAGAAGCTCTTATCATGCCCTTACCATTTACTTTAGTTTGACTACCATCACCAAAAGTTACCTTTTCACCATCGAAAGCCTCAAAAGATGTGAAAAAGGATTTGTTACCACTCATGTGTCGTGAGCAGCCACTGTCCAGGTAATAGGAATTAGTCTTGAATGCAGCTAATGCTATCTGGACAAACATGCATCTTGGTTCTGAACTCTTGACCCATTGTTTATTAGCTTGAGGTGCTTGTGTAGGTTGTTTTGCCTCAGGTAGCTTTTTGGGTAACCTTTTAGGTAACCTATCCTGAGTTACATCTTCAGCTAGCAGAAGAAACCTATTGAAGAAATTTTCCTTCTGCATTTGCACAACATTAGTCCTTCTAGACATGTATGACATAGGTATCCCATACAATTTATGACAATGAGGACGAATATGCCCCTTGATTCCATAATAATGACAAATGAGAATGAACCTACCTTGGTCATACCTTTGTGAAATTTGCCCCTTGTTGAAGTATTGAGGATGGAATGGTTGAGCTGTGCGGCCAATCCGATAAAAATTTTCATACCTTAATTGAGGAGGTGCTATCCCATTTTTAGCGTTCACCACATTTGGTATATTACACTTTTGATTTTGCTCCAAAGTCCTAGAGGTGGAAGGAACAAATTTCACAAATTTTGAGGTCTTGTTTTGTGCACCCATTTGTGAACTTTCACCTATTTCGTATCCAAGTCCAAACGTCTCCTTAGTTGTCCTTTGCATATCAAGTATGTTTTACAAATGATTAGAACCAGATTCAAATTTATTAACATTAGAACAAACCTTTTTCAGCATGTTTTTTCTTTATGCTTCAGCCTCCGTAAAGTAGGCTATATCAGAGGTTACATCAGGTTTCTTCAAAGCTTCCAGCTCAGCTATTTCTTCCTTCAACTCTTTGATTTCCTTTCTGGCTTCAGCTAGTTCTTGCACTAGAAGCTCCTTCTCCTTAATAGCTGTGTGTCTTTCCTTTTTAGCCTTGATACCTTCCTCAACCAAGTTTTCATAGGCACTCCGAAGCTCACATATATCAACAACCGAATTCTCTTCTTCTGAGCTTGTTTTGGATCTTTGGTCACTTAAAGTAACAGTAATAATTCATTAACAGTATCATTAGAATCATTAGTAGAGAGATAAGCAACACCTTTTGATTTTTTAGGCTTTAGAAAACTTGCCTCAAAAGTTTGTAGTGAGCCAACTAATTCTTCTACCTTTATTTTATGAATGTCTTTGCTTTCTTCAATTACTGCCACCTTTATTGTGAATCTTTCAGGTAGAGATATGAGAATCTTCCTTACCACTTTGCTTGATTCAATAGGTGCTCCTAGAGTAAATGATGTATTGACAATATCACTCAACTTCGCATAGAAGTCATCAAATACCTCATTCTCTTCCATCCGTAGATTTTCTAACATAGCGATAAGTTGTTGAAACTTTGACCTTTTAACTGTATTGGTTCCTTCGTATGTCACCTCCAACAGATTCCAAGCTTCTTTTGCCTTCTCACAACGTGAGATCCTGTGAAACTCAGAAATACTCAAACCAGAAAATAAAGCATTTATTACCTTACCATTCCAACCTCCATTTTCAAGGTCAGTCTTAGTCCAATTCTCAGAAGGTTTAAGAATTTTGTTACCCTTGTCATTAATAGACTCAGGTACACTTTACCATATCACAACTGACATCCAAACTCGTTCATCAATAGACTTCAAATATGCCCTCATGCGGGCTTTCCAATATAAGTAGTTTGATCCATCAAACTGTGGTACCTGATTTATTGATCTAGATTCCATCGTTGACACTTGCTCCGATACTAATTGAGAATATAATATTCCTTTCCCAAGATTGTTAGTCAACATAATAGGAAATCAATGCGGAAAATAAACAAATAAGAACACCACAAATTTAAAGAGGAAACCCTGACTGGGAGAAAACCTCGGGTTTATGAGCGACCAACCTGTCAAAGCAATCTACTATGTGAAGAAAAGCTTACAATCTATCTTACCTACGACTCGATCATACAACTTGACTCCGCGTATACTTTAACCCCAAATCAACACACCAATGATGATTTGCAATTGCTCTTGGCACCTCCAAGAGACTTTGTACTGAAGTAAGATCCAGGTAACTTCTGAGGTAATATCCAAGTAACTTCTACGGTAGCCTGCGTAGGTTACTTCGAAACAGTGTAGTCTTGCTCTTCTTCTTCCTCTTATGGATCAGTTAGAGAAATCAACAGAGCAGCACCCAAACACGAAACTCACAGTCTCTCATAATGAATACAAATATGAATCACTCATCAAAGCATCTAAGAGAGTGGAAAAAACAAACGAAACGGACTTAAGGCACAAAATGTTCTCTTTAGGTTGTTCTCTCTCAAAAGCTTCGATCCTTCACTCCATGTTGATATTCTTTATATAGACACCACAAACCACTTTTGATAATCTCAGATGTTGATAAGATGATTATCTTGAAGATAATTGCTGCACATGTTTAATAGACATTAGTGTTAATCCAACAACTAATCCACAAGGAGCCCATATCAAACCTCAATACTTTGTTCTTATCACTTCTTCTGTATTAGATAGGATCCATATCAATTTTATCCAAATAAAAACGTGTTCCAAATCAATACAGAGATAGAGTTCAAATAAAACACAAACTGCAGATTCAGATCTGATTGTGGTAACGTCTGGAGCTTACCAGAAGCTTTCCTCAAGACTATTTTAACTGAACAGTTTAACTTATCATACAAGTGTTATATCAGTGTAGGATTTTTAATCCCAACACATCCCCTCAAACTCGAGATGGATTCACATAAGTCAAATTTGGTTTGGAAACAAGAGCATTAGTGTGAAAATGTTCCGGTGGGTTAATTTTAGTAAAGTGATCAACAATACGGGCGGCAAAACTAACAGACTACAATTGGAGGGTGCCACGAGTTAGATGATGTACGAAGTGACAATCATACTCTGAATTCGTTTGGTGGACAATTTGAACAGTAACATTAATGCTAACATTAATTTTGGTAGTTAAATGTTGGTTAAAAATGATTGCAAATATGTTACCTAAAATATTGGTTGTATGTTTGCTTGTAGCATTTTTATGCTGAATTTGTTGTGAAATGTTACGTGTAGGGATATTATGATTTTAACTTGTAACAGATAAAAATTAATAGTAAAATATCAAACAAATATTTAATATTATAAAAACATTTTAATTAATTTAATAAACTAAAAATAAAATTTAGATATATTTTTAAATATGTAGATTTCGTCTTCTCCATTTAATTTCTTTTGGTCTTATTTTCCTAATTTTTGGCATTCTCTGTTTGGCTTTTCAGAAAATAAGTTCAAAGAGACAAAAGAAAATGGTCAAATTTTTAGTATGCTCTGAGTCTTCTTAAGTTTTCGTCTCTTCACGTTTTGGTCCCTTGTGGCTTTAGAATTTAGATCTTAGCAAAAATCTCTGTTTTGTTTTTTGTTTTTTTTGGATAATAGGCCTTTACTCGAATAAATATTCTCTGTCCACTTGGCAGGCTATTTGATTTGGGAAGAATGCTTTTTTGAGACATTGCCATGTTTTTAATCATCTACGGAGAATGCTTTTTTGAGACATTGCCATGTTTTTAATCATCTACGCACTTCTCTAGTAAGGGTATGAGGGAAATTTTACATTTTAAGTGAGGTTAAAAAAGGAAAGCTCTTACAATGTTCCACAAAATTGCCCCAAAATTGTTGAGTCTTGAATAATTGTTTGGGCCACCAAAATTGTTTGGAAATTTGGTGCAAAATTGTGCACCAAACATACACTTTATATGTTTGGTACGCTCATGAAAAATATCATTGCGAGTAATCTGTTGTCACCAAAAAGTGACCCAAGGTGGTGATGAATTGCAGGTATGTCAAGGCTTATAGTTTCCTACACTAATTTGAATGAAATGCACCGAATGTAAATAAAACTTCTATCTAGACGATTGAAGAAACTATCTTGGGACCTCAATAGTTCTAAGTTCCCACCTCCACTGAAGTGCGCTTTGTTGAGATTGGAATGAAGAAAAATAGTAGACACCAAGAACAATTTACACAACGATGGTTGACATTGAAACTTGACAAGGAATAAAAACAAAGGAACATGATATTCGCTCGAATTGACAAGAATTTGGAAAGTAATTAGAATGCTCGAAAGCTTGAAAGTGCCTTTGGGATTGAGTTTTTGTCTGTCTGCTTGTGTGTGTCGATCTGTCTGTCTACCAACATTTATAATTCCTGTCTTGCACGAAATTCTCCCTCCATAAACCATGATATTGTTGTAGTTATTCCCTCATTTGTGCCATTTTCTGTCAGTTAGAAGTCATTACCACCTCTTCATTTCAGTTTTTTCCTTACGTCTCTCATAAGTTGCCACCTGGACCACCTTGTTGTAACTGTCAAAACCTCTTTCGCTTTACACGGGCCACTCTCAGCACACTTCTTCTTGGGCCATGTTTCTCAGTAATTGGGCTTCATCTCCTTCTCAATATGGGCTTATACAAATGGACTAGGCCTAGCCATAATATTTTTAGTGCCAACAATTGCCCCCCAGCTTGAATTCAACTGTTCAAAGTTGGATTTAAAGCTGATTTTTCGACCCTCTTAAAAATCCTTCTCAAATATCAATTACTATCAAATAAAATCCATTTAAAATTCAAACTATTCTCTTACCTCATTTAATTTGATCAGCTGCTACTTCTTAATCTCTCACTCCTGCACGCCTCTTTACTTCTTAATTTGTTTGAGAAAGCTCTTACCTTTTCCTCTCTTCTTCTTTAATCAATGGTTTCCTTTCTTCCAAATACTGATCCCATCGACTCTCACCTTTCCACCGAGAAACTGACAAGCTTTTCATCATCCTCTCGTGAGGAACTTCTCGCCAATCATGCAAATGAGCTACCAATGTTAGAACGACATTGTTCCTGGCCCAATCCGCCTATGGGGTGGAGAGATTAGGTCAGTCGACTTTGCACTACCTTTGGTGTCCAATGGATGAAGCAAGGACTCGATCGGTTTATTGACATGACTCTTGAGCCAATTCCCTTCATCCCAGCTTTGATTTCAGCACCTTCTGTTTCTGGTCCCGTTCAACAAATCCCTTTGTTTTCACCGGTGGTCATATGACCATCACACTGAGGGACATGTATGCCCTAACAGGGCTACCCATCACAGGTTCGGATGCTCCCAGCCTCTTTACTTCTGTCAGAATCACAGAAGTAGGAGTAATAGAGGAAAAGAAAACTTTTTCCTACCAGGGTTTGAGCTACACAAAGCACCTTGGGGAACCTACCGTTAAAGAGCATGCTCTGTTCTTGTGGTGTCTACTCTGCAGGTATGTCTTCGACACCTTTGTAAATCAACCTGCCAAAGATTATATTCCCCTTGCATGCGCCCTAGCTGAGGGTCAGAATGTAGCTTTAGGGAGTATTTGGCTAGGCCGTATTTATCAATGTCTCTCTTTGCTCACCTTTGAGAAAACCTTTCTACTATCGTTATTCAGGTAGCCTTTGGATTCTTCAGCCTTGGCTGTTTACTTACCAAATTCATTTCTTATGGGCAGTCTATTTTATCTTGCACCAGTGATAGGTCTTTTGTAGAAATCTTCAATTTCTTCTTGTCCTTGTCTTCAAATCAACCTGATTCTTAGTATTTCTTGTTCACTGATACTTTGCCTGGTGATCCTTTGATGCCATTTTTATCTTCCAAAGTTACCATATCTATGGTGATGGACCATATCCTTCGTGATTTATGGGCCAGGCTTGTTACACCTAGGTATCTCCATGAAGGTGCCAATATTGATAACCCCATGAACTTTACTTATGGCTTTGAGCCCTACAATCCTTAACTCTGTGCTAGGCAGTTGGGTTATACTCAAAATGTGCCTCTTAACCGTCTCTCCCATTACAACCCTCCTAGAGAAGAGAGGACCAATATTCAGTTCAGAGAAAGGATTGAGAACCAGGTGGTTGTAAATAATAATGCTACAGCCACCGTTTAGTCTTGGTTGTACTTCTGACTTTCTATTTTGGAGGGAAAAGTATTGCACAAGTCTACTTCCATTTGATCCGCTTCCTTCTCTCAATATCGAATATGAGGCAGATATTGCACATGTTACTCCTGGTATGTTTTCCTTACCTCTTTTTCTATCTCCTTGTCTGTCTATTAGATTTTGATCTGGTAACATACTGTGCAGCTATTCCTACTGTTCCAATTTCCTCTAGAAAATCGAACATTAAAAGTGAGCCAATCTCTCCCAAAAAGAAGCCAAAAACCAATAGGAAGGTGGTGGCTGTGAGAAGATCTCAACGATCTTCCACTAGAATTAAAAAGACCACCCAATCTAGTTCAGAGCCTGTTACAATTTCAAGAGAGGATGATAGTGAAACTTCTGAAGATGAGAGTGAAAGGATCTCTACCAACTATACAGGAGTTCCTCCATCAGATGAGCCATTTGTTACTCCCAAGATTTCTAACCAACCGTCTGGCTCAGTTACTCCTCTCTATTCTCAGGTTGATATCTTTCATTTTCTTTATTTTGTTACCACAAATAATTCTTTGATACTTATGATAGAACTTTATGTATGCAGCAACATCATTCAAAGTACTTACCTCCATCATTCCAACCATTATGGTAAATCCATTGGCAGGTCTAGACTTCTCCTTCCTAACTCTGCCTCCTCTTGCTGGTAAAGTGCCAACTGAGGAAGAACTGCAGCATGCCACCAATAGGTTGGTCCATCTCTTTGAGAAAAATCTTCCAGATGTTCAAGAAGCAGATAGTAAGGAAGCTTTAAAGCATGTGAAGACTCTACTGACAGATCCTCAGATAGCTCATGAGAGTAAAAGTAGGCTCATTTGTCTAGAGCATGATTTGCATCACTTACCAACTACCTTTCATCAGGATTATTCTCTAGAGCAAGCTTTATCTAGCAAGTTGGAAGGTTTATCTAACGATCGAGCTGCCTACGAAGCTCTTTACTTGCCAACTCTGAAAACCTTGTTATTGAAGACCTTGGGATTCAGAAGGATATTATTGTTGCTCAAGAAGAAATTAAGGCTTTAGAACTCAAGATCCAAGGTTTGAAACAGAAGATTTTACGGCAATATGATGCTAGAAACCAGGTGCATGAAAAATTCCAAGATGCTCAGTAAAACCTCAACACTCTGGGTGCTTCCATCAAGTCACAACTATCAGATACTCAAACTTGGTGTTCAGATTTGCAGCTCACTCAAGCACGCCTTCAAGCACATCAGAATACCTGGTCAGCTTTAAAGCATATGTTGAATTGATTTTTGGATCTTGGCCATTTTTTGGCATTGGTTGGTTCTTTGGAAATAATTTTATTGCCATCTGTATTTGCTTCTTTTATTCGACTGGTACTTGATTTTTTGGCCATTACTTGGTCTTAATTTCGGATATTTCCTTTTTATAATTGCTAACCATTTATTTGCAATTTCTTTTGTGTGGTCTGCGACCATCTAATATTTTTATTTATAATATGCAGTCGCTAAGGCTAGCTCATAGTTGTGGCTAAAAAGCCTGCTTTTACATTCTTTAGATCATTACAGATGTAGATCTGCCAACCAATATGCATTGCCTTTGAGAATTCTGTGGACCTTGAAGGGTAATTCCCAGTTTGGAGACCATTTGCCCAACTCTCTGTCCTTGACTCTTGGTGGTAGGATCACCTTCCACACCATTTGGCCTTCATGGAATACTTTCGTCTTTACTTTCTTGTTGTAGGCCTTTGCTATCTTCTTCTTTTGGACTATCATCCTGTTCAAAGCCTCCATCCTGCTTTCATCCAACTTTCCAGCTCCATGTTCATAGCTTCTGAATACTCTTCAGTAGATAGATCATGTTGCTTCATGATCCTCAAAGATGGAACCACCAGCTCCATAGGTAGTACTACATCATGCCAATAAGTGAGAGCAAAAGTGTTGGTTGCAGTGTTTGTCTCTTGGATATACGGTAGACCCATAATGTCTCTGGTAGTATCCTATGCCATGCTCTGGGATTATCCTCAATAGTTCTCTGCAAGATAGAGATGATCACCTTATTTGAAGCCTCTACCTGCCCATTGGCCTGAGCATAGTATGGAGTAGATGTGAGCAATTTGACACCATAATCTTCTAGAAATGCTTTGACCTCCCCTCCAACCAACATTGTCCCCTGGTCAGTTGTGATGGTTTCTGGAATGCCAAATCTAAAAATAAGGGGTTCTTTGAAGAAATCTACCGCCTCTGCTTGTTCGACTTTTTTCAAGGGTATCGCCTCTACCCATTCTGTAAAATAGTCGGTAGCCACCAGGATAGAATGATGGCCCTTAGATAAGGCAGGAAAGATCTTTCCAATGATATCGATCGCCCACCCTCTGAATGGCCATGGTTTAATGATAGGCTGCATATCCGCCGCTAGTGCTTTTTGAATGTTGCCAAATTTCTGGTATTGTTGACAGCCTTTTGCATATTTAATGCAATCTTTCAGGATGGTAGGCCCATAATAGGCTTGTCTCCTAATCAATCATCTTATCTTTGGATCGGCTTGGTGTGCACCACAGATACCTTCATGTACCTATTACATTATTTTCATACTTTCAATAACATTAGGGCAACGAAGTAACAAACCGTCAACTCCATTTCTGAAGAGTTCATCCTTGATCAATAAGTATCTTTGTGCCAACACTTTCACCTTTCTGGACACTGGATCATTGGGATTTGTTGGATGGTTAATGATATCTCTCCTCTAATCTTCCATCTGATCGTCAAGAGCAAGGCATTCAACTGACATCATCTTCTACTATCATTTATTTTTCACTAATTTCTTCTGTTACAATTATGTTAATGGTAGCTTGTACTACAATCTTCTCTATTACAGCTGTCACTATCTCTTCTTCGTCTTTCGACTTGTAATGCCCTAACCCGGAATGCGTTACTTTTAGTGTCCTTTTAATCAATCTACTAATTAATTCAATAACTAAATCACCGAAAATTTTGACAGCACCTCCCTTATTTGAAAAATGCCAACTTGGAGTCAATGTGCAAAAAATATCACAATTACATCCTCAAACCTAGGCAGGGCCCCATGCCATCTAATAATTCATATCACAACAAATTCTCAAATCTAAGCAAGGCCTCAGGCCACCCAACAATCACATATAAATTATCCACACATAATAACATATATAATCAAACAACCAATGTAAAGAGCAATCCTACATGCAAAATCAATCATTAGGATACGAAGTCCACAAACCAGGTTTGGGAGTCCCGATCACATGGATCACCTTCCCAACCGTCCATCCAACCATCTAATTGAGGTATCACACAACATAGCTCAAACGAGAAAACAAGTACGACAAAATACTAATAACATAATCAAATTTTAGAACCATCTATTACTCTCCAAGGGCCTATCCATGTCACGCACGTTCCTCTTGATCCGCAACCCTGGTATCAGAACTAAACTCACGTGCGAGGAGGGAATAAAGAAAAGAAAGGGTGAGCGAAAAGCCTAATAGGGAATAATAAAGAATTAATGAATAATATAAGGCTGAAATATTAAGGAAAATGTAAATGCGAAAATATGATAACTAACATCATGTACAGCCAAACACAAGTAGATAACAACACCAGGCGGGATCCTAACTTGGTCCACCGACATCCCTATACTCATCGGAATCTTGAACAGCCCAACGACATCGCCGCATGGTGCCTCAAGTACATATGAAATCCTGACTCGGTCCACTGGCGTTCCCATACTCATAGGAACCCTGACAACCCATCAACATTCCACATTTCACATCAGTCAAACCTAGGAAATGTATGGGTCCATACCCGACATCCACCGTGCAACTACAATGAATGTCCAACATGGTTAAGCATTGAAGTATACATACAACCTACATATATACTACTACATGATGCATGTTCAAGAATAATCCATGCTCAATAAAAGACTAAGCATGTAAGATATGCAATATAACTCAAGTCATACAACAAAGTAATCACAATGGGGTTGTTCTCCCTCAGGGACAATTAAGGCGAGAACAAAATCATAATGAACAATGAGAAAAGATAAACATTCTTAATAGGATGACATATTCAAAGGAAATAGCAAAGGGGTGGAATTTCCCTACCTCGCACTCCAAAAATTAGCTATGTAAACCAATACTCAACCTTGAATTGTCTGGCCTTAATCAACCTATTATTCGGTAAGCCCATCCTCTAATCAATATATAAACAATTTCAATTTCACATATCTAACACAAATTAACCCTATAAATCGAGAAACCGTTACCTTCTCGTACCTAAAACTTTCCAAGTTCTTGAACTTCACCTACTCAAGCTTGCTACTCCAATCAACAATAGAATCTAGAAGTACAACCATAAACAAGTCTAAATCAACCCATTAAATCACTAATTTCATCTAATTTAAAGATTTTCCTCCAAATCTACAAAACCCATAAACTGTAGAATCCCAAATCACCCAAAATATCTAGATACTAGCTTTTAGGTTTAAGGAAACTTACCAAGGTTGTAGAGACAAGTAGAAGGAAGGGATTCAAGCTTTCTTTAGGCCTCAAATGATGTCGGAACTCATGGATTTGAGTTTCGGCTCAAACCTTGAAAGATTAGGACAAAGAGAGGAATTTAAGAATATGTAAGCTAGAGAGAGAAGTCATGAATCAAACTTGAAACAACTTGAAAGAGGATAATCTTACCTTGGTTGATGATCTTAGATTGATGGAAGGGAGGAAATTTAAGAGAAAATGGGGTTTAGGGTTTGTTTAAGTCTGATATTTGAGGAGAAATCGCGAAATGAGTGTTTTTAAAACAATTCACGTGCAAAGATTTTAGGGAGGTGTCTGGACACCCTGGATGGTCGTCTGAACACCTCTGCCTGAAGCATCTCTATTTCAATTTCTTCTATGGTTGTCTGGACGGCTTTTTAAAGCTGTCCGGATAGTTACACCTATAGTCACAAAGTTCAATTTTAAAACCACTCGTACACCCCCAAATCACTTGGTATTAATTTCTAATGATTTTAAATATATATTTTCAACACATGTTGGTTCTACCTAATTTCTAAAGAAAAGAGGTTCATCATGGGACTTCTTCAATAATTGGCTCTGATCCCCTCGGCCTATAAGGAATAATGGCCGTTGGTTGCAATAATTGTGTTGCACTTGTTTGCATCTCTTCTTTCTTGGTTGTAAACTGAATTGGTTCACATTGGGCTTGAATGGCTGGTTGTCTGCCCAAATGATTTCTACATCATTTCCTCTCCAACACACTAGAAGCTGATGCAGTGAGGATGGGATACACCAATTGGAAGGAATCCAATCTCTTCCTAATAGAGCTTGGTATTTGGCCCGACTATTAATGACAAAAAAGGCAGTCATGAAAGATTTTTGCCCGACAGTAAGCTCCACTGGTAGTATACCAACTGCCTTAGTAACTTCACCCATAAAACCTGCCACAGTCACTTCAGTTGGAATTAAGTCATCTTCTTTCTTACCCAATAGCCTGAGAACTGATTGTGGAATGGTATTGACTACAGAACCATTGTCCACCAAGACTTTTTCAATCGGCCTGCCATTCATCTGTGCCCTGACATATAATGGCTTGATGTGTTGTGACATTTGGATTGAAGGTTTCTCCAAGATAATCCTTTTGGGGGTTTCTTCATCGACTATCTATATCGTCATTGAGCTAAAAGGTTGATCACCTTTCTCTAGCCGGTCAAGTTTTGGCATTTGATTTTCTTTTATGTGCTTTTTAGCATGCCAAGTAGCTGGCAAAACTAAAGTAGTAGTAGAACATTCATATGGTACCTGAATTGCTCCCACCATGAACTCCTTTAAAGGTGGTTGATCCCTTTTCACTTGATGGTTATCCTCTTGCTTCTTTTCTTTGTGAACCCATGTCCAACTCCTTTGTTGAACCACTGGAGGTTTGTAATGACTTCTCATATAGGCTGCATACTGCCTCTGCTTTCTCCTCAATTGAGTTCTGGTTAAAGGTGCTGGAAACTTCTTATGTTTCACCAACTGCCATCTATTGGTAATGGGGCTGGTTGGTGGTTGCACATAGCGTTGTTTCTGTCCCTTCTTCTCCTTGTGGACCTAAGAATATTTTAGAATTGTGAGCTTTTGGTTCCCATACTTGAGATTTATCCTTCAGTTTCCTTTTAAGCTCCAGGTAGTCATGAAGATCTATATCAATTGCATGCATGGTGGTCGCCAATGGAGGAAATGGATCTTCATCTACCAGCATTGACTCCTTATCAGGGAATCGCAAGACACCCGTGTTTATTTTCTCCTGAATCAGGTTCTTCAAAGTCCAATAGTTGTTGGTGGTATGAGACTATAGGTCATGGTATTTGTAGTATTCCTTCCCTTTTGTATCTTCTTGAGATGGTATTTTGTACCCAACTGGAAACATAACAAACTTTTCCTGACATAGAAAGTCAAAAATCTACTCCGTTTTGGTCACATCAGAAGTATAATTGATGTTACCACCCATGGGTTGTTTCTTTGTTGGCTCAGTTGATTTTGAACCCACACTTTCTTTTCTGAAGTCACCTTCGCAGCAGCCATCTCCATCTCCTGGTAGTAAGTTCCCATCGAAGACTTCTTTCTCCTACTTTCTTCTTTCAACAATTCTTTATATTCCGCGACCTTTGTTGCCATCTCATAAAAGTCATAAAATTCCATACCTTGGAACTTTTTGCGTAATTTATTGTCCAATCCTCACTGTGCCATTTTGACAAATTCTGACTCAGGTAGATAGATGCGACATCTATTTCTCAACCTCTTAAAACGAGCAATATAAGAATCAGTGGTTTCTCCTGCCTTCTACACTAATCTGGATAGCTCAGCCACATACACCTCTGGTTCAGCTCTAAAAAACTGAGTATGAAATGACCGTTCCATCTCCCACCATGTGTTGATGGAATTTCTTGGTAATGTGGAATACCAAGTAAAAACAGCTCATGTCAAAGAGTTTGGAAATAACCTGAGACAAAGGTTGTTAAAGTTGTCATAGTTTGCCAATTCACCACATTGCATAGTGAAATAACCGATATGCTCCACGGTGGATGGCCCTTCTTCTCCAGAGAATAAAGTGAAATCAGGTACTCTAAATCCTCGTGGGTAAGGATTCTCCCTATCCACAACAGCTGGATAAGGTTTGTGATACTCTGACCGTCCAACCTGTCTAAGGCCGTGGCCATATAACTCTTGAACTACCTATCTAAGAGTCTCTATATCAATAGGTGGTATTTGTGGTGGAATAATAGGTTGAACCCTACGAGCAGCACCCACCCCTGCAGCGACGTTGCTTCTTGGTCCAGCAGGTTCAGTGGTTGCATAGGCAGTTGGGTTGTTCATAGGATTAGTATTTCCACATGCAATAGGCCTGAAATTCTGACCATTACCAGATGGAGAGCGCATTGGAGGAGGAGTGTATTTGTTGTAACCACCATTCGCCTGGTAGTTCGTTCATTTCTGTGATGGGAATTGCCCCCCATAGTTATATCTTCCAACTTCTACCCCAACTTTCACTCAACCTACTTCATGACATCTTCAATTGTTTGGTTAGAACGTACCTCCAGATTTTGATGGTTTTGACCAAATGTTCAAACAAAATGGCGGCTTCATCAGATAAGCCAGCTGGTCATTCAATGAGCTCTTGCTTTTCTTCAATGCTACCATCATTGGCAGCATCTTCCATCTCTACCGATGGGTTTTCCTCCTGAGGATTCTCCGCAGTGATTGGTTCTTTTCCTAACAAGCGAGTGCGCGGTTCCATAGTAGTATTCAGATTCTTCTTCTCTAGTCCCACCTGGTGTGCCAAAAAAGGTTGTTGTCACCAAAAAGTGGCCCAAGGTGGTGATGAATTGCAGATGTGCCAAGACTTATAGTTTTCTACACTAATTTGAATGAAATACACCGAATATAAATAAAACTTCTATCTAGACGATTGAACGAACTATCTTGGGACCTCAATAGTTCTAGGTTCCCCAACTCCACTGAAGTGCGCTTTGTTGAGATTGGAATGAAGAAAAATAGATAGACACCAAGAACAATTTACACAACGATGGTTGACATTGAAACTTGACAAGGAATATATACAAAGGAATATGATATTTGCTCAAAATTGACAAGAATTTGAAAAAGTAATTAGAATGCTAGAATGCTCGGAAGCTTGAAAGTGCCTTTGGGCTTGAGTTTTTGTATGTCTGTCTATTTTTGTTTGTGTCAATCTGTCTGTCTATCAACTTTTATAATTCCCATCTTTTACGAAATTCTCTCCCCATAAACCATGATCTTGTTGTAGTTATTCCCTCATTTATGCCATTTTCTGTCAATTAGAAGCCATTATCACCTCTTCATATCAGTTTTTCCTTACTTCTCTCACAAGCTGCCACCTAGACCACCTTGTTGTAATTGCCACAACCTCTTCCACTTTATGGGCCACTCTCAACACATTTCTTCTTGGGCCATGCTTGTCAGCAATTGGACTTATCTCCTTCTCAATATGGGCTTATACACATGGACTAGGTTGTCAGCAATTGGACTTCATCTCCTTCTCAATATGGGCTTATACACATGGACTAGGCCTAGTCCATAATATTTTTAGTGCCAACACAATCTGAATAGCATTTTGATTGCCACAATAAATAACCGTGGTAGTTGAATGAGCCACGCCCATATCAAGAAAAAGCCAACACAACCAAATTAGCTCAGATGTATTGTCAACTAGGGCCCGATACTTAGATTCAGTGTGACACAACACGAAATAATCAACGGAAATACAAGCGTAAATCTTTAAGAATAATCTTGGAATCCACCAATGAAAACTGGTTGTAAACCAAAGAGTTTAGTTACTTCAATAATAATCCCAAATAACAACCGGCCAACAGCTTAAATAGTCACTAGGAAACCCTAATTAAGTAAAAAGACCAACAAAGACATGAACTAAAACAAAACAACCTAAAACAAAAAGTTGACCAAATTAATAAAACTTTGACACTCGCCAGCCTATCTTAAACAGGTAATTTAAGCATGAAAACGATCTCAATCGGGCAAGCGCGTGCTCAACTGCCATGGAGAACAAAAATCAATCTTCGGAACATATTATAATAACAAATTTGCCAACTGAGTAAAAAGTTATGATTGTTTCTTCTCTGCAACTCTTTTGAGTTTCCCTTCTCAATTTCTTCTTGATTCCCATCAAATCCTTCCTCAAATGCAAACATCACTCGTTCTACGTCACAATGCTTGAATGAGACATAATAGACCACTTCTTTCTATACCAAGAGATGAGAGAGTTTCGAAGAAAGAAGCAAGAGCCTGTAATGGAACGACAATCAATAGGATCCCCTGCCCAATCTACATCAGAGTAGGCACACAATGTTAGAGAAGTCTGAGCAGATAGATAAATATCATGAAACATAGTCTTGACATAGCCAAGAATATTTAATGAACATGAACTGACTAACATGATGAACAACGTAAGCAATGTCAAGACATGTGACAATGAGATATATAAGGCTGCCAACCAACTATTTAAAGAGTGGATTCATTGAGTAAAGTCCCATTTGTCAGAGTAAGATGGGTGCTAAAAATTTTGGTATCTATAATCCCTACACGAGAGAGGGTCGAAAATATACTTGGCTTGAGACATATAATAACCATCAGAAGCAATAGTATCTTTATACCCAAAAGGTAATTGAGGTGAACGAGAAATTTAATCTCAAAGTGTTGATGAAGAGACTTCTTGAGAGACAAAATGCAAAAAAGATCATAACATGTATTAATCATATCATCAAGGTAAAGCAATAGAAAGATGAGTCCATTGGAAGAACAATGAATAAAAATAGTGGAGTCATAGGAACTACCGATGGAGTCAAATTGTTGTAGAGTAAGACTAAATTTCTCAAATCAAGCACGTGGAGTCTATTTGAGATCGTAAAGAGCTTGTTGAAAATAATAAACTTGACCAATGTTATAAGAGTACCCAAGAGACGACTACATATAGATCATGGAGCGGATATGAACTAACTAACATGATGAAGAACGTAAGAAATATATGTTAGGATGTGTAACAATGAGGCATATTAGGTTGCCAACCAACTATTAAAAGAGTGGATTCACTGAGTAAAGCCTCATTTGTCAGAGTAAAAACCTCAAGGGGTGTGCAAGAAATTTTGGAATCAGAAATTCAGAATAAATTAAACTAAAAAATTTAGTGGAAATTTAAGAATTTTTGTTAAATGATAAAGCTTACTGTTTTGCCAATTGACATGGAATGAAAGTAGAGGGTTTAATTGATCCTAATTGACCACTAATGAACAAGGAACTAAGAGCATTGAAGTATGATGAGGAAAGGGCATTAATTGTTGCATTAATGGAAGATGCGAGGAATCTAGCTGGAAGATGAAGAGATACCAGTTCAAACAATCAACCAAGCTTATGGCCTATCTCAATTGTTTGTCCTGTTGCTGGATCCTACACAACACAACTAGACGAAGTAAAGTGTATATCAAGACCCAAATCACATAATTGGCCAATCAAGATAAGAATTAGAGCAAAATTAGGAATGTAGTATGTATGAGGTAAGGTAAGGGAGGAAGTAGAGATATGATCAATGTTACTAACATGCATACGAGAGCTATTAATAGTTTGAATGACACGTGCATTGGATACAAGATGTGGAAAGGAAAGACAAAGATGAATTAGAAATCATATGATTGCAACAAATAAATTCAAATAACCAAGTCGATACCTAGAGTAACTAAAAGAACACTATAGAAACTATTGACAGATGCAAACCGAGAAAGTTAATTGTGGAAGTTAGTGAGAAAGATGGATGTTTCGAGTGGAGGTGAGACAACCTGTGGACCATCTGCGGCAGCATCAACATATAAGACTTGAGATCAATAAGATGAAACATAACTCTTGGTCTGGTTCTTGTGAGGAGGCCTAACAGTACATCACTCAATAGAATGTCTGATATCATGGCAGTAGCAGCATTCAACAGAAGGCGAGACCCAACGAATGATGACTTCATAAAGTATTCAATGGAGATATGATCACTTTTATGGAAAGGATGACAAATAATAATCAGCCAAGAAAACAAATAATGTCCATTTTTTTGATATTGCTTGCAGAAGTAATGATTACGGTGAGACATTCGTGTAGACGCAACGAGATCAATATAAATGTGTACACAAGTCATAATACCCAAATGATTTTTTTTAGAGGTGGAGCTATTAGAGGGCAATATCAACAGTCAACAAGAGACTATGCTAAGGTGGCGTAATATGTAGTTTCAAGAGCCTGAATAAATTGAATCAGATAAAATTGATAACGTATAACAAAATCAGACGACGTTGATAACGCATAAAAATATACCTTTCAATGTATGTCGTAGTATCTCATTCCATTTCACAAGCACCCAATTGTTCACATATGTTATGCATCTGATTGAGAAATTTTGTAATTTATTGTCTAGATACTTGTTTAAGTCCATGAAGAGCATACACAAGCTGATACTAGTGAGAAAGACTAGAGGTGTCGTAGCATCGTGTAAGCAAGTCCTAAACTTCCTTGGATGTGTCATAGCGACCAAACTGTTGGTGGATAGACGCAACTGAGGAAATACATAACCATATGATAATATGATGGCTTTTACCATCTCATATGTCAAAAGACCGAGCCCATGCAGTTATCACTGCGTCATATTTGGAAGAGTAGTGTGATCCCCAATGACAATACGCCATAACATATGGTGCTTTAAGAGTTATATTGATCGGGCGTGAGACCTCGTATTGAGCTGTCGAATAATACCACCAGATACCAAAATCAAAAGAAGAATAAATACCAAAATTAATAAATGACAACAAAAATTAAAAACTAACGGACGAATATACCAAAATCAAGAACCGATAGATGGACAGATACAAAAACACTTGCTCATGAGGAGTCTCGTAAGGCATAAGACGATCCAGCTCCACCAGCCAATTCTGAAACATGATTCATTATTCAAAACAACTTTATGAGATGCTTTGACTTTATGATATATCAGAACATGCATACAAAAAAAAATTAAAAAAGTCTATCGATTTCCTTCTTTTGAAGCCCTTTCTACTTTTTGAGCACGCACCATCGTCATCAAGAATTATCTCATTAACGTCAATTATAAAAATATTATTAATCCTATTTTGAGTACATAAGAGAGTTTTAATAATTCGTGGAAGCAAAGAACTACGATAGTCTCTATTCACACAACCACCACTTCTAAAACTAGATTCTTAAGCAATTGTAGAATCGGGGCTAGAAATATATCACATGCATGCTTGTGTGTGCCACTTGAAACCCAAGGAAAAACTTAATTAAATTTAAAAGGTCTCAAAAAACACGCACTACTTGTACGTGCCACTCAGCAGATGACCTTTTATTCGAGTGGTAATACACAGGTTGTTTCACCCTGCACATAAGTTGACTTTCTAATATCTTTCTTCGTATGCTATTGTAGAAACCCTATCTACTCTCTATTCACTAGGTCATTGTTCCTAAGAGCACTTGCAATGGTGCAAGTTTTGCTGGGCCAACAAAAATCAATAAACGATTGCGTCTCTTATTTTGATAAACCTACTCATGTGATTGAGATCTCATCCAAATGGGTAGAAGCTTTGATGGACTTATGGAGAAGCAAATTAATAGGGATTTTGCTCGAGTTTGGGCCGCAACAAGGCCTATACCTCTGGTCGGCCAAGTGTATGACTTTTGAAGTCTTGGGCCCAAATTTGAGCCAGACATATTTTGGGAACTATAATAGGGAATATTCTTTCAAACCATTAGTGTTAGTCCTAGGGCACGTCTTGCCTTTATGTAATGATGGTTGAGAATTTAAAGATACGTATCACATATCTCGAGTAGCTGTGTATTGAATGTGGCACTTCAGAATCCTGAACGTAATCAATTGTAGGCCAGATTATATAAGAGGGATGGTTCAGAAAAAAAATGGGGAGTTTTGAAGAACTTGTGAGAATAGGTCTTTCACTGCGGAGGGAGTTAGTAGATCTAAAAATGAGTGAGGAATATGTTGTTAAAACCTTTTGTAGAAACGACAGCATTATGTATCCCTAACAAATTCAGCCATAATAAGTCATAACCTGTAATTAGACAAGGTAATAATGAAAGTCAATGTTGTTGCGATTAAAAATCCTACACTGATATGACACTTGTATGATATGTTAAACTGTTCACTTGAAAGAGTCTTGAGGTAAGCTTCTGGTAAGCTTCAGAGGTTACCATATTTGAATCTATAGTTTTTGTTTTGCTTCAACTCTATCTCTGTATTGATTTGGAACACGTTTTTATTTAGATAAAATTGGTCTAGATTTTATCTAATACAGGAGATGTGATAGGAACAAAGTACTGAAGATTGATATGGACTCTTTGTGGATTAGTTGAAGTTGATATGGACTCTTTGTTTGTTAGTTGTTGGATAAGAACTAATGTCTATTAATTGGATATATATGTGTTGGTTTTTATCTTAATCATGTGCAGCAATTATCTTCAAGATAATCATCTAATCAACATCTGAGATTATTAGAAGTGGTTTGTGGTGTCTATATAAAGCACATCAACATCGAGTGAAGGACACGAAGCTTTGAGAGAGAAAAACCTTGAGAGATATTTTGTGCTTCGAGTCTATTTTGTTAGTTTCGTTTTTCCACTCTTCTACATGTTTTTGATGAGTGATTAATATCTGTATTTATTATGAGAGAGTGTGAGTTTCATGTTTGAGTGCTGCTCTATTGATTTCTATGATTGATCCATAAGAAGAAGAAGAAGGGCAAGACTGCACTGGTTCGAAGTTACCTGGATCGTTTTTTAGTACAAAGTCTCTTGGAGGTTCCAAGAGCAATTGCAAATCATCATTGGTGTGTTGATTTGGGGTTAAAGCATACGCTGAGTCAAGTTGTATGATCGAGTCGTAGGTAACGATAGATTGTAAGCTTTTCTTCACATAGTGGATTGCTTTGACAGGATGGTCGCTCATAGACCTGAGGTTTTTTCCCAATCTAGGTTTCCTCGTTAAATTTATGGCGTTCTTATTTGTTTATTTTCCACATTGATTTCATATTAAATTGACTAACAATCTTGGTAAAGGAATATAGTCTTCACTATTGGTATCGGAGCAGGAGTCAATGATGGAATCTACATCGACAAATCAGGTACCACAGTTTAATGGATCAAACTACTCTTATTGGAAAGCCCGCATGAGGGCATATTTGAAGTCGATTGATGAACGAGTTTGGATGTTAGTTGTGATAGGGTACAGTGTACCTGAGTCCATTAATGACGATGGTCGCAAAATTCTTAAACCTTCTGAGAATTGGACTAAGGCTGGCCTTGAAAATGCATATTGGAACAGTATGGCCATAAATGCTTTATTTTCTGGTTTGAATATTTCTGAGTTTCACAGGATCTCATACTGTGAGAAGGCAAAAGAAGCTTGGGATCTATTGGAGGTGACACACGAAGGAACCAATACAGTTAAAAGGTCAAAGCTTCAACAACTTATCGCTATGTTCAAAAATTTAAGGATGGAGAAGGATGAGGTATTTGATGACTTCTATGCAAAGTTTAGCGATATTGTCAATACATCATTTACTCTAGGAGAACCTATTGAATCAAGCAAAGTGGTAAGGAAGATTCTCAGATCTCTACTTGAAAGATTCACAATGAAGGTGGTAGCAATTGAAGAAAGCAAAGACATTGATAAAATAAGGGTAGAAGAACTAGTTGGCTTACTACAAACTTTTGATGCAAGTTTTCTAAAACCTAAAAAATAAAAGGTGTTGCTTATCTCTCTACTAATGATTCTAATGATACTGCTAATGAATTATTACTGTTGACAAAAATTTTTAAGAAATTCATGAAGAACAGGAACTCCAAGGATTTCAAGAAGGAGGAATCATCATCGTCCAAAGCTGAAAAGAAAAGTAAAGATCCAAAGTCCTCTCAATGCTTTTACTGTAAACGATTTGGACATTTTGCTCAAGAGTGTGCAAATCGGAAAAAGAAGCTGAAGGCTTATTAGACCACTTGGAGCGATGATACAGAAGAAGAATCTGACGATGAATCAGAGGATGAAAAGGATACTCCAGTAGCCTTTCCAGTAACCTTAAGCGACCAAAGATCCGAAAGAAGCTCAGAAGGAGATGATTCAGTTGTTGATATATGTGAGCTTCAGAGTGCCTATGAAGACATGGTTGAGGAAGGTATCAAGGCTAAAAAGATAAGACACACAACTATTAAAGAGAAGGAACTTCTAGTGCAAGAACTAGCTGAAGCTAGAAAGGAAATCATAGAGTTGAAAGAAGAAATAGTTGAGCTGGAGGCTTTGAAGAAACCTGATGTAAGCTCTGATATAGCCTACTTTACAGAGGCTGAAGCAAAAAGAAAAACCATGCTGAAAAAGGTTTGTTCTAATGTTAATAAATTTGAATATGGTTCTAATCATTTGTAGAACATACTTGATATGCAAAGGACAAGTAAGGAGACGTTTGGACTTGGATACGAAATAGGTGAAAGTTCACAAATGGGTGCACAAAACAAGACCTCAAAATTTGTGAAGTTTGTTCCTTCCACCTCTAGGACCTTGGAGCAGGAAAATAAAAAGTACAATAGACCAAACGTGGTGAATGCTGAAACTGGAAGAGCACCTCCTCCGTTAAGGTATGAAAATTCTTATCTATTTGGCCGCATAGCTCAACCATTCCATCCTCAATTTTTCTATAGGAGGCAAATTTCACAAAGGTATGACCAACGTAGGTTCATTCCCATTTGTCATTATTGTGGAGTTAAAGGACATATTCATCCACACTGTCATAAACTATATGGGATACCTATGTCATACATGTCTAGAAGAACTAATGTTGTGCAAATGTAGAAGGAAAATTTCTTTAATAGGTTTCAACTGCTAGATGAAGATGTAACTCAAGACAGGTTACCTGAAAGGTTACCCAGAAAGCTACCTAAAGCAAAACAGTCTACACAAGCACCTCAAGCTAATAAACAATGGGTCAAGAGTTCGGAATCAAGGTGCATGTTTGTCCAGACAACGTTAGCTGCATTCAAAACTAATTCCTAGTACTTGGACAGTGGCTGTTCACGACACATGAGCGGTAACAAATAATTTTTCACAGCTTTTGAGTCTTTCAATGGTGGAAAGGTAACTTTTGGTGATGGTAGTCAAGCTGAAATAAAAGGTAAGGGCATGATAAGAGCTTCTGATGAATGCATCTTAAAAAATATTCTGTATGTTGAAGGTCTCAAAGCCAATTTAATCAGTATTAGTCATTTGTGTGATTCAAAATACTCCACCTTGTTCACAAAGCGATTTTGCAGGATCTCCAATGACAAACATACGTGCATCTTAAAGGCTAAGAGATCTTCGGACAACTACTATATTATCCCAACTGAAGTTGATTTTTCATGCAATTCTTCTATTCTTCTATTCTTTTATTGTAAGCTTTTCTTCACATAGTGGATTGATTTGACAGGATGGTCGCTCATAGACCCGAGGTTTTTTCCCAGTCTGGGTTTTCTCATTAAATTTGTGGTGTTCTTATTTGTTTATTTTCCGCATTGATTTCATATTAAATTGACTAACAATCTTGGGAAAGGAATATAATATTCTCAAATGTAGTTAGATGTCTTCTTAACAAAATTCAATGTAATTAGACAACCCAATAACGAAAGTCAATGTAATTAGACAACGTAATACTATTATAACCGGCTATGGATGAAATTATTAGAGATATATAGAGTTTTCGTTGTAGAAACCTTTGGTTCATTGAAGTCACCGTAGCGAGGAAGTAATTTTCGGTTGCATGATGCCATTGAAAGCCTTGTATCCTTCTGATTGCAATTAGACCAACCTGTTGAGCCGTAGGATCATGGCGAAAAAACAGTACTAGTTCCGCTACCATTGGCACTGGACTCTCGAAGTCTAGGTTGTACTTGAAGACGGATCCTGCACCCTTTCGTTGGGTGCGACTGACATGACCAATCGCAGGAAGAGCTCCACTTGAAAATAAAGTCAGCATCTTCAACGGGTACAACCGACATGACCAAGCCCAAATAGAATTTTAAGATCATAGACTAGGACTTTTCTTCATAATTACTTATATCGTTCTGAATCCTTGTAATTTCATGTTGAAATAATAAACTCTGTTTTTCATTCCTAATCCCTTTGTCTATCGTATTAGCGTAAAAATGACACGACAAAGGCAAGCAAACTTTCTAACTAAGCCAAACACGTCACTTAAACACAATTCAAGGCATTTGGAGCTCAACAATAAGCTGGTGCCATTTCTCGAGCCGGACCAAAATATGGTATTATATTATTCAATAATCCATTCTTGGTATCATCAAAATTACTTATTATTAACCCTGTTTTTCCTAACATTCAAGTTCAGATAATAAAAATCCATTAAGTTTTATGTTGCGCAAAATTCGCAAGTGTACGGATCGCTCAAGTACTATAATGATGAATAGAATATCGATCCCAGGAGGATTGTCTAAATTTATGTAGTACTGATTATGACTAATTCTAATGCTATTTGAACAATTGAATTTTGATTTTCAATTAATTAAACTAAAATTAAACAATTAAACTAATGATTAGAAAATAACACACAGATTGCAGTTGATTAATTCCAAGTAAGAAAGCACTAGGACGCCTAACCAATCCTATTCGAATTTTTTTGCCTTTTTAATCACAATTATTATCCATGTTGACAGTCAATTATCCCTAACATATTCAATGCTCCATGCCTGACAAATATCAAAAGTATTCAAGCTATCAATCCCTGTTATGTCTAACATTCGAATCAAAACAGCATGAACCCATTGAGAACTATGAAAAATTATGTAGCGACCACACAACTCATACTTCTACATGTCTCTGAAGCACGCAAGCTATGGTATCTATTACTATATGCAAATCCCTAAACATCACCTTTCAGTCTTAGTTTAGCATCACAACATTCAAATATTGGCCAAATATTCAAAAGTATTAAGAACACTAATAGACACTCAATCATAGAATAATAATTACAAATTAACATAAATCAAAGTCATCGAATATTCATAACTACGCTACATTAGAGCCCTAGCAAGGAGGATTAGTTCCTTATCATACAATCAAATATCGAAATCAATCTAAAGAAATTCATGAGTTTCGAGAAATCAAACACTAAGAAGAGAAAACAATAGCAACGTCTCGTTCCTCCAACTTCCCTCCACTTTGGTGTAAGTATCTCCGTCTCTGTCTGTCTAACCCTAAAATAATTGAGAGTTTGTATTTAAATAGTCTAGCCCTCTTTCCTAATTCAAAATTACTTCTTTGAAGTCTTCGACATTTTTGCCCCTAGGCCTGCTTTCTTTTAATCAAACGTGAGATTCAATTTTCACTAAAAGTCACGCCTTCCTCTAGGAAGGGCATCCAGGAAGGGCAATTTAGTTTATCTCCTTTTTATTGCATAAATCAACTGCTTTTCATCTCAACTTGAAATTCAGAAAATACAAGCTTTAAGCAATATGACAATTCTATTTAATCCAAATGAGACAAAAACAAATGTGATTATAAGTATAAAATAATGAAAATAATGAGTATATCAAATACCCCACACTTATCTTTTACTCGTCTTCGAGCTAAATAGAAAGAGGAAAAAAATAAAATATGAAAACTAACTCACTTTCGCAGGAATTGCGGTGACACTTAGCATGTGACACAAACCTTTAAACCCCTATGAGTCCCTAGTGAACAAGTTATAGTCTCTTGAAAGTTTACCAGAACGATACCCATAAACATTATTAAACACCACAATGCCAAGTTATTTTACTGATAGAAACATGTGAACACAAACTTGGTTTCAAATTCACACCACAAACCAAGCTTCAGGGCAATTAGGTACCAATACAAGCATTTATTCTCAAACTTCATTTTAAGCGGAACCTTTGAAACTTTATTTCTAGAGTACAAATTCACACTGGTTAATCTCGTCAACAAGGCTTTGCTTACCTACTTTACTAAAACATTATTCCTTAAGCAAATGGAGGAATCTGATATCCAATGGTGCACAATCAGCCTTACGCTAAGACGGACCTAATTCTTATATTGTCGAACACACAAAAAAAAAAAAAAAAAAAAAAACTTATTTTAAGAAACTAAAATGCAACATTACCATAAGGCTTCCTAAAGAAAAAAAAATAAACTTGTCACATGAATTAAAGCATTGAATTTAGGAAGTGCTTGATTGTTGATCCTACACAAAAGAGAAAAAAATAATTACTTCTGCTGAAAGATAACATGTATACTTTTGTCTCTTTGGGCAAAAACAAAACAGCTTAGAATCCTAAGACTGGACATCTCCCGGAAGAGGATCAGTATGTATGACAATGATGATTGGATCCACCTGATTAAGTGAACAAGGCCCAAATCAATAACCAGCATAGGGCAGCCCAATTAATTTGAGGGCCCAAATCACAGGCTCATTATGAATCCATGCTTGATTTGTGGTACAGTCCTCCATCAATGCAGTTTTGTGAGTTCTGCACGTTAACATGATATAATAGTGATCCCATTTTCAATTTCTTACTAAACGAATGCCATATATATATATATATATATATAGGATTGTCATTTTGTCTCGAAGTTCCTAGCATTTACAGACAGAATTAGCGAGATCGAATTGGTCGGATTAACCATGGATGAATCCTCTCAACTGTGGGTTTCGCTGCAATTCACCCCAATCGGGGAAACATATTAAAACTACATTATTCGAGAAGTCGTTACTTAGAATTATCTGTTTGTCGAGATTCCATCGAGTGTCATCACATATGATATCATTAGTCAAAAAAACTACAATACGTGTGTCTGTACATATATAAGTTTTGTTATTGTAGTTTCATTGTTTCCTTGTGATGAAGTCTCTCAAATTCTTGCCGTGGTAATATGTCTCTTCTGTTGTCTCCTATCTCTGTGGTTTGCGAATGAAGTCATTTTGGGCAAAATCACTAATCAAAGACATATAAAACAACAATCATAGTATGGTATTATATATCATTGAAAGGAATGCTAAGTCTTCTATGGTCAATGACATCAATTAATTAAGGATAATAATGTCGGATCTTCTGTTCATTAAGCTGCTGAAGTTGTGCAATTTTGACTTAGCACGAGAAAGAACAATAACAACAAGTGTCGGAATTATTTCAATTATTTTAATAATATATAATTTGCTGGAGTTGTGCAATTTTGACATAGCACAAGAAAGAACAATAACAAGAAGTGTTGGAATTATTTCAATTATTTTAATAATAATTTGCTAGTTGATAGACGAACGAGGTGTAAAAATTACGCCAATTGAGAAGTCACGTATGATTTTTCTGATGCCGGAATCATTTGATAGGCGAACGGGGTACCTTTGAATAGTCGATGGACGATTTAAGAGCAAAAAAGTTTAAGGAAAAAAAAGAAACCAATAATATAGTTGAGCGATCAAATGTATATTTTTGCTGTTACTAAACATATGTGATCAAATGAGATTAACACGGGCGAATGATGGTCTTGGCCTCGATGTAAGATGTAACATCTCGTCCCTACACACTAATAACATTTTATTCATTTTGAATCAATCCATATTGGTCCGTAAAGCTTTTTCTTTCTAGACCTAACACTAGCACATACTAGTTTGGTCTTGAAAAAATCACTTGTTACTAATTAGAAAGTTTGACCTATTATATATTGTACTTCATATCTTTATTGGGCGATGTGGGACAAGAGATTTAACCATTTTGCCACTCGGTAGCTCGCGCAGTACCACCAAGCTTGCATTGCAGAGGGTTGTGGCCCTACCGTCTTGAGACGGGTGTTATATAATATGTATGCTAGTCATGCTCTCCCATCAGGGTTCAATCATGTCTCTGAATGCATGAGCTCACACATGAATTTTTCATGGACTTGCCTGATATATGTAATTTGTAGGTTAGTATGCAAACTCAATGGGTTTACTCAGTACGCAACCAAATGTAATGGTTGGAGGTCCTATCGTACACAAAAAGAAAACGAACAAAAAAAAAAAGAGAGAGAGACTAATACCGTTTTGACTCTTACGGCAACGAACTAAGTATAATTACATAAGTTATGAACTAACAAATCTTTTCTAAGGGAAGGGAGAGGTTTAAGATCTTGAGGTTTCATTAGGGGAAGAGTAGGTTATGTAGGGAATTGAATGGTGACAAAGGAAAATACTTTCGGACATGAGTGATAGATTATACAATAAATTGGTCGACCCACTTTCAATTTATTAGAAGAATATTAATATTTATTTTTTATGAATTACTTTACGTTATGTCTATTGATCAACTTGTGCCCTATAAAGTAAGAACAAAAACAAAGACAACACATATGACCAAGACCAAATTGTGAAGAAGTTCAATACTGCATTTTGTCCTTGAATAAAAAGAGTTTTTTTTGACATCTAGCATTTTGTCCAAGAATACTACAAGCAGAATAAATGATGAGATTATAATATTTCTATAATAATGGAAATTATTTTGAAGGTTTCTTTATAGATTTAGAGAGACGAAAAACAAAATGGAGAGAAAGCTTTGTGAAGTTAATCTTTAGTGAACGAGACTGAGATTTCTTGTGAGATTCTCGAGAGGTGTGATCAAAACTTGATTGAGCAAACTTGGAGGTTTTCCAAGGGACTCAGAGCTATGAACAAAAATTAGCTAACAATTATCTGTGTTTGATAGTGTGGAGTTGTAAGAGCCCTGAAATGAAGAATTCTATTTGTAAAGATTCTGTACAGACACTCTACAACGTATAAAAGGAAAAATCTTGATAGTGATTGATTCTAGGGATGGCAACGGGGCGGGGCGGGTATGCCATCCCCATCCCCATCCGCGTCCCCGAACCCCATCCTCCCATCCCCGCCCCTTGAGATTCGAGGATCCCCATCCCGGACCCGGACCCGGACCCGATTGGGAGAATTCAATTTTTTTTTTATATTTAAACTAATATTTAGAGAATTAGAGTGTCGAGAATATCAAGTATTTAATGTTTAAAAAGAAATTATATTAATATATACATCGTAGTATAAAGTATTTAACTATTTATACTATATATTGTATAGGGTTTACTTAGGGTTTAGAATTTAGGGTTTACGTATATGATTATAATGATCCAAATTACAAAAAAAATATTTTGGTTTTGTTATTTAGTTACAGTTTAGGGTTTAGGAAGTATGGTTTAGGATTTATATGATTATAAATTTATAATGATCAAATGTTTTAATAAAAAATATATTTGAGTTAATGAATTGAAATGAAGTATTGAGTATGTAATTATATATAATATGAACTAGGAGAGTAGAAGAGCATATCATATATTTCATTATGAAAAATATAAGAAGATAAGTATACTAAATACAAATTAATATTCCTATACAGTATATATATGTACAATATATTATATAATATATATGATATATTTATATAAATATATATTTATTTATTAAAGTATTAAGATTTAGCGTTTAGGTTTAGGTTTAGGTTTGGGTTTAAGGTTTAGGGACCCTAAATATATTATATAATATATATGATATACTATATAAATATCTATATATTTATTAAAATATTAATTTTGGGTCAGGTTCGGGGCTGGGTATGGCATTAACATACTCTACCCGTCCCCATAACACTTCATTCGGGTGGCACCCAAACCCGTACCCAAGCCCAAAATTTTGGGTCGGGTCCCCAGACTAGCGGGTCGGATTGCCATCCCTAATTGATTCACATAATTATATATATATATGTATATGTATTTATTATTTAATTAGTATCAAACAAATTGATCTTTTTCATGTTTGTGCACAAGGAATTCAAGATACAGAAAACGACAAATCAGTAAGTGGGTGATCATTGTACATGGTTTATATATCAAAGACTTCCCCTATAAGTGCTTGTCTTGTCTGAAATAGTCTTCATGAGCTGGTCTGTCTTTTTCCCCACCCTACTCCATTGCCTCCTACATCGCCTAAAACAAATAGTATTATCCAGGTTTTTTTTTTTTAAATACCGTTGAGAAATATGTTTCTCGTTAAAATCGAATTTTGAGTACACATATACCTAACCCAATCGATTGTCAACTGAGTCACCTTTCGTGGGAGTATCTCCAATGGTTATAAATTGTGTAGCACTTGATATGTCTTGATAGTAAAGCTAGAAACTAATATCAAGTGTGTGTTTTACAATGCTAACACATTTTCAAGCATTTCATAATACCAACTACCAACTATTTTCCCTCCCTCTTGTCTCTCTTTCTCTCTCTTGAGTACATGTGGTGAGTTTTTATTGGTTTATATGAGTACTATTCACAACTTAAAGGACACTTCAATTCTCAGGTGTCTCTAAAATTTCATGTGTTTTCAAGGGGGTAATAAGACTTTTGGGTATTGAATAGTGTGACTCAGTTCAACTCGGGAACTCATTTTTCAAACGTTTTAAGTTGGGTATCCGAATTTCAAATCTGTGTTAAACTACCCACACGGATAATTTTTTGTCTTCTCGGGCAGTCAACAATCCTAAGTGGCAAAAAAAAGTCAAAATCATTTAAATTATACTGATGTGGTCTAACAAATTGGTGACATAAATATTTTAAAAAAAAATGATAACACAAGGTAAAATAAACAAAAAAAAAAAAGAGACTCCATAATATTCCTTTTGTTCCAGTTCTCTCCCGCTGCCACACTCAGCCCCGTGGCCGGCCAAACCTCTGTTCGTCTTTCGACCACTGATCCATGCCGCCGACCACCCAGAAATGACCATGCCACCATGCCACACTGAGATAGTCCCGGCCACCATGGCACCCAGAAATGAACTTCCTATGATTACCCAATACTCACGGGTAACGGAGCTTGAGGCGTTCTTAGATGCTGGAGCTGCTTCCATGGAGGACGAGGAAGGAGCTGTTTGTACACAGGGAGATTGGGAACCTGATTGAGGTAGTAATGGAGAAGATGAACACGAGGAATCAGATTCATTGTCATAGCTCCTTTGCTCATCCCGTTCGGAGTCGCCAATTGTGATTGTCGCTATAGTGTTCGGAGTTAGATTCATCGCCATCTTCTAGATCCTTCGAGAATCAAAAGCCCACACAACAACAAAAATGGGGGAAAGTGAGTCGGAGAGCAACAAATGAGAGATAAGTTAGGATTGATTTTGAGTTCAAAAGTGTGTTTGGATGAAAGATCAGGGAGGAGAGGATGCGGCCAAGGGATTTTTTTGTTTTGATTTTTTTGTCTAATTTTGTTTTGATTTATTCATTTATGTCATTATTTTTTTAAAATATATATATAATAAATATCCAAGTCAGCAAAAACCAATTCAATTTGACTGTCTAATGCCACCTAAGCATATTGATTGCCCAAGGAGGCAGAAAATTGCCCGTGTGAGTATCTTGACACAGATTTGAAATTTGGATACTCAACTTGAAATGTTTTAAAAATGAGTTTCCGAGTTGAACTAGGTCAAATTATTCGTGTAACCTATTGTAGAACTCTAGTACTCCAAATTTTCCATTAAGTTCACTTTCAAGCACATGAAAATGTGCCTATTGAGCCATTTGGGGTGCTCCAAATGTTACTCTTTTGATGGATGGAGTGTTAGTTGCCCACAATGGACAACATTTCACACTTGAAAACATGTACAAATTTTATTCATACTCCATATTTGGAGTGTCTCAAATTTGATGAATAGTAATAAACCAATTAATTGATGTCACATCATCTCTTGCCTTTCTTTTGCTTTTGTTTTTGTCTCTCTTGTGGGACCCACTGAACATTTAGAGTGTTAGCACAAGAGTATCCATTGTGGGTATATTGGAGTATTACACTTGATAAATCAATAGATGCACAAGAATTGAGGTGTATGGAGTGTCGGAACAGGAGTGTCCATTCAAACTTTCGATAATACAATGTCATGCCTACACTTTTTTTAATTAATGAGGTAGTTTTGTCCTTGAACTCTTTTTTATCTATAATTCTCAAAATATCGGGTAACAGACACAGTGTCAATACAGCAAGTCTAATTTGAGTTTTTAATCCAAAGGATTCAATCTTAATCAACTGGATAACTGGTGGTAAACATGTTTACACGTAATATGGTCAATTGAAACTTTTGGTTTGGTTGCATGAACACCCATTTCAAATGAAAAATTATATAGGTTGAGCAAACTTGAGTGGGTCTAATCACTAAGTATCCCCATTTACAAAGTTATAGAGCTTAAAAAGAATTGGTTGGCTAAGAAAGGGATGGTAAGGAGTGAAGATCAAGTAATGAGGATGTAGGGTGTTCCTCATGAGTGGTTGGTGCTAGGTTTGTTGAAGGGTCCTGGTTGGGTCTTGAGTTGTGGGTGTGTGTGTGGGGTTTTGTTGGGCCTTCTTTAATTTTTTTTAATGAAAATAGCGTCCTTAAGCCATTTGATAAGGACCTCAAGTTGCTGCATTTTACCCAGAAAGCTTTGACTTGTTAGCAACACCCATATATCCTCCATCAATCACCGTTGATCCTTTCATGCATTTAGGATTAATGTTTGAAAGTTGATCAAGTGGGACACCCACAATAAAATAGCAAAAAACAGTGTATAAAATTAACTAGCTATAGAAACCGACAGGAGAGTAGCTTCACTAGAAAAGTCAAGCAATAAAGCTACTTACTAGACTCTTGCACCTCAGCTCCTTCTATCCCTCAGCAGATTCTCAAGTACCATCCACATATACATATATCTACACATGTAAGTACACATATTCTGTGTGTATATATATGATAGACTTCCATTCCTTCTTTTCCAAAAGGAAAACCTCTTTAATTAATTTGATGAAGAGGAGACAAATATTGAAGCATTCACATTTTGAAGCAGCAAATCCAATGATGATGATGAGTCATGATCCTTCATGGGAAGAGAAGGCATTTGCAGAAGATCATGCGGCAGCTGGTGGTGGTGGAGGATGCATATGGCCTCCAAGATGTTATTCATGCAGCTTTTGTAAGAGAGAATTCAGGTCTGCTCAAGCACTTGGTGGTCACATGAATGTCCATAGAAGAGATAGAGCCAGAGTTAAACAAAATCTTCATAGTCTTGTTAATGTTGAATCATCAACAAGTACTAGTCTTTCATGCTCTAGGGTTTCAGCTCAAGAAAGTCCAAGCAAGCAGCATCAGCTTATTATGTCTCCTTATAAGTCAAAAAGAGAAGAATATTCTCCATGCCTGATAAGTCATGGAGAGGATTTTGTGGAGACTGATTTGTGTGTGGGATTGCACTCAAATAGGACAACTGGGGCATTTGACCATGAGAAAGAAATTATGAGTAGCAAGAGACATGAGAGTCGTAGTAGTGGTATTTCTGGATTTTCATTCTCTCTGATCAAGCCTTGTTCATATGGTCAACATATCCCATCAGAAGAAGTACTTATGCCAGCTGCTGCTACAGGTTCCATGAAAGAAATAGACCTGGAGCTCAAGCTCTAGGTGACTTAATTACCAAAGGTGAAGTAGAAAAGATGGGAAAAAAAACAGTACAAGAATTAGTTTCTAATGGTTTAGTTTTTGATTATTGCCTTATGTATTGTTTCTTTAAACTTTTAACCTAATCTTATGCACATATTAGGATTTCAATATGCTTTTTTCACTTTTATTTTGATGCTTAATTGATCAAAGGAATTATTTAATTAATTTGAATGAGCTACTACTCACATCATCTCTCCATGAAAATATATGATATTCAAACTATTAAAAGGGAAAAAAAATTCACAGAGAGAGTAGAAAGTAGTACAAGTATTAACTTGATAATTTTTCTGACAATAATGGCTGTAATTACTACTCACCTCTTCACAACCCAAATCTAAGATGTCTACAACATAAATTTTTTTGCCTAAATTTGTATGAGAAACCAAATAATACACAAAATACTTTGTTGCATGTTTTACTTTCACTATAGCATTAGTTTGACTGTGGGGGATTTTTTGAAGGGGTGAAAGAACTGACAGTAAGTCAGTCATCAGCTACAGGCCCCTTAAAAAGAAGAGACTCGCAAATCACTAAATCAGTGAGTCATGTATATATATATATATATATTATGGCATCCTTTTTACACTGTATTATTATTACCACCATCACAATTGTTAATACCCTGACACCCCCCCCGGCGGAAGCCCGGGACCTACTGTAATTTTATTACAGCAGGTCCCACGGTAATACCAATTTTTAACATTAAAAATTTTTATTTTTATTTTTAAAAATTATAAATATGTAGTGTTCATCGCAACGAACACAACGATATATTTTTTGTTAGAAATAAAAATCAAATTCAACATGAAAAAGACACGACAATTCTAGACCATCGGATATAAACTCAAAATATTCGATGTTTTTGATCACGATGCATTTGATTTTTGTTTTAAACAAAAAATATACCGTTGGATTCGTTATGAAAAATACTATATATTTATAATTTTTAAAAATAAAAATAAAATTTTTTACTACCCATAAAGGGTATTACAGCGGGACCTGCTGTAATAAAATTACAGCAGGTCCCGGGCACTCCCCCCGGCGGCCCTTTCTGAGTTTTGATCTGATCTCTTCAAAAAGTTCACCCAACAACTCCATATGGAAATATGGATTCAAATTTAAAATTATTTAATTAATTAATTTTTGAAAATAAAAAATAAAAGAAAACCTTCACATCAGTGGCAGTTTGGCACTATTTACGTGTTCTTACTATAATGCCAATAATAATTACTTCTAAACGACCAACCCTACAAGGTAATTAATATATATAGACATACATACATATTTCAAAATCTTAAACCTATATAAATAAACACAGTGATTATATATGAACCGAGGGTTCCTCCGCGAGACACGGGGATACCTGTGTTTCGTTTCTTTATAAAGAATATTTGATGAGACGAGCTTTTGAGTAAGTGTGGTACGTGTTTTTGTAACACACGGTGACACAGAGAGAGAAATCCTGAACTGTTGGACATTATCTCTACCTCATTTTTTGGATCTGACATAACCCAACTCACAAGTGTGGAGGAGTGTTATCCCATCCAAAGATGTAGGGATTGATTTGTTATTTATAAGGACAAGTCCTCCCCCTAACACCACAACAAAGTCCTTTCCTAAGCTCATGTGAGTTGGGCTTAGCCTACTTGCTTGGACCTATGGAGAAACAAAATAGTGCGTGCCCGATATATTCACGGGAACCAGACAACTCAGAGCGAACAATATTGTTGGTATGTACGGAAGGTGTGGATTTACAGAAACTAATATGTCACTCTCTGATTCATTAACTAGGTTTTGTGAGCCCTTACACTTATATCAATCAAGGGATAAGATGAATTATTGAGATGATTGAGATCCTTAACATTTTTTGATATTGAAACTAATATTTCACTCTCTGGTTTAATAATCAGGTTTTGTAATCCCCTACATCTATATCAATTAAGGGATAAGATGAATTACTGGAATGACTGAGATCCTTAACATTTTTTATCCTAAAATATTGGTGTGTGCACAGGAAATTTTTGTGTTAACCAAAAAAGTACTTCCATATAAATAAAAGTTAAAAAAAAAAACCAATAGAGTAGTTTCCATTACTGGAATCGAATTCAAGCTTTGCTTTGTTTGTTTTCTTTAGTGGGTTTTGAAGGTAACATTATATGGAAAGTGAGGAGGAAGCATCTTGTGTAAGAGAATTTAAGAGAGTTTGGGTCCAAGGAGGTGATGGACTTTCTATCTAAAAAAAGGAGGTGATGGACTGATAGTGTTGTCTTTGAAACAGTTAGCGAGGTGTACGTAATGTATAATACGTAAAAATGCACATTCATGTGATATGTCTATTTCTATGTTCCTTTCCAAAATTGTAGTTGTAGGTGAGGGACCTAGTCAACACAAGAGGGATGAATTGTCTTCTCAAATTCCAAAGTTGGAATTTTGAGTGATGCAACGGTAATCAATCCAAACTAGTGATATGATACGTTCAAATTCGATGCTCTCATTGTATAATCATCAATCTAACAGGAATGAAGAAGAGTTGTTTAATATTTGTTCATCCTTCATCTTCTCGGGAGTTAGGCTGGACTCTCAGCTGTTCGGAATTATCTTCTATTGCCAGGATTGAAGGATCTTTTTTCTTTGGTGTGGACCTTACCTCGCTTTCATCTTCTGTGCGTCTTTGGGGAAGTTTTGCCTGTTGCTTGGTTCTCTCTTCTGCCGGTGAATGGTCGCTATCTGGGGCTTGGAGTTACACTTTATTCTTAGACTAGGTTGGAAGGTTGCTTCCTAATGGTGTGGTAGTTGTTCCTATCTGCGCGAGATTGGTGCTCCTTTTGTTCTGCTGGTATTAAAGCAAGACCTGAAGAGCAATTAAACTGTTCAAGGTGTATCTCAATCAACACCAAATTATGTTGCTACAACTACAACCAAGTCATGTTCTTGTATTGGTAAAGTTGCAGGGGGTCATGTCTAGTTCATACCTTTTAAATTGGTCTGGGTTTTCTAAGGGGTTAGGAAAGTATACTCTTTTGGATTCTCCTTCATGATCATCATTCTAGTTCATCTTCTTGGTTTTCTTTTCCCTTTTATATTCGTTTAATATCCTAATAAAATTAGCTGACTTATAAAAAAAAGAGAGAGAGATGGGAGTGTAGAAAAGAAGAGAGTTGAGAGAAAATGAGAGGGAAAATACTTCGTAGGATAATTGTCTACTCATTCATTCATTCATTCTCGCCCACTTTTAGCCTTACAAACTAACTGATACATATTGAATGAAACGTGCCTTACAGTTGCTAATTACAAGGAACATGCATGTTGGAATTAAACAACTACTAATGATGTAACTCCTAAGGAAATAACTACCAGTAACAATACATAACTACCCATGACCCAATCATAACTTCTCATGATCCATTCTCCTCTCCACACATATGGGAACCATAGCGCATGGCATCAGTCTTGCATCTATCATGAAACACAAAAACCAGATTGCACACTAATTCAACGTCACGAGTAGAATTAGGGCAACAATCAATTCAACAAATTTGAACATCAAATTTAAGAAGAATGATAGACAATGTATGATACGCAACATAGAACAAGTAGAAATCAAATATAGCTCACAAAATCCTAAGTGACCTCAAGGTCTCCGCTAAGGTAGATTTAGGGCAAAACAAGTTTAGCAAATCAAATCACCAAATTGATCCAACAGTAAACCCTATAATCCACTAAGCAATATTTTAGATCAATCTTATAAAAATCCCAACACACAAGGGCAGAAAAGTTGTTTTGATCAACAAGGTCTCATTGACCCAAAAATATGATTTTGAGAAAGCTTGTAAAGCACAAGAAGCACCCTAACATCAATCTAAGGCAGTAAATCAAAGATCAAATCACACAAGGATTTTAGAGTAGTTCAGAGTAGCTCCTCTATGTCCACTACCTAGGTTCATCAACCTAGGATTTCTCAACAATCAACTAAGGAAGATGGGAAGGGAAAGGAGTCCTCTTCGGAAAAAAGGAGGAGAAGGGTAAAAATCAGGTGAGGGGTAAGAAAAGATATCAAAGAGGAGTATGAAAAGGGAAGAGAAGAAGAGGTGAAGGTAAGGGTCCAAGTTTGTGCCATATTATTTCTACGGCAGCAAGACTTTATGCCATCATTTATAAGTCATGTGTGCATTCTTCATAAGGTTACACAAACTGCAAGTAGAACATTCGGTCCGATCAACTGATCACGATCCATTTCCTTTGCATGATACTGTGAATATATGTGTATATGTTGTTTTATGTAGAAATGGCAGTACTCAGAACTCCCCAGATCTCAAGTGATAATTGTCCAATCAGAACAGATGTTGTGGGGTGCTTGACCATATTATATCAAATGAAGATGATTATAGTAAAAAAAGATAAACAACTTTCGTACAAAAAGTTCGCGCAAGGGTGGGTTTTGAAACAAATAGAATGTATGCAAAATTTACTAAATTGGGATACGCTGTTCTTCTAAAATATGAGCATCCCCTCATTTTCCTTACTTTTTGATATCAATATTTTTGAAAAAATTCAAAAAATAATAAATGATAAGTATCAATGATTTTTAATCTAATGTATTTTATGTTGAACAAAAACTCAAATTCATTAAAGAAAATGTATGAAATATTTGAATGGTTGTAAGCCGTTGGATACTCCGATACAAAATGTGTAACATATTAAGTTTTATTTTGAAAAGGTCATAGATCTTATTATATTGATTCACCCAATAAATGAGGTAATTGAGACCCATAGGCACTCGAGCCACCATAAAAATGGTGTACAACCAAAAGGATTAAACGAAAAACAAGGAAAAAAACAGAATAACACAAACACTAAAAATGGCCATCGCCGGTCGGACTACACCATATTACACTGGACATCATCGGACTACACAGGTCTACATCGGGTAACAAAGATTAAATTGAAAACAACTCACAAATTACACCTTGGATCTACATCAAGGATATTGACTTCTCCTTCAACAAAAGAGATCGATCTCCTTCAGATCTGAAAATCTCATCACTATAAAATAAATATATGTCGTCAAAGCACACCAAAAACGCCGATGATCGAAAATTCTTGACGAATGGAGGAGATCTAGAGTCGGAAAAGTGTAACCATACAAAATCCTTATTCAACACAAAACATAAAAAAATACATATCTAGATGAAGAAAAGGCAAAGCTATCCCATGGGAGGAGGAGGAAGAGCTGCACGCTGTTATTTCTGTCCTTAAAGTTTAAAATTTCCGTCAAATATCTTTAATATTTCAAAAAGCAAGTCGTCTATGTCCCAAAATCACTGTGCCAATGAATGATAGCCAAAAATTATTTTATCTGGCAACTAGAGATCCATGCTAGTTTATCCACCTCATTATTATTATTAAGGGTTTTACATGTCATTTTTTTAATCATAAAAAATACACTAATTAATTAGCCTAAAGCCCTAACTTATAAGAACCCTTGTTTCTTGACTTCTCCATCACGAGTTGCTTCAAGCCCATCAATCTTCACGTGATTTTGGTGCTAGTCGGTCTTTTGCCTATGAGTGTGACAGATTGCTTCGGGTAAAGTCGATGCTCGTGATCTCCTTCCCCTTGTTGTTTTCAATTTTACAGCCAAAATGAATACAGTCCATAAGTTCAAGATGATTGTTCATCTGGGAGGGAGTTTGGATCTTGAGAAATGAGAATGCATTGGGGGGTCTATTCACACATGCATGGGTGTTAGAATGGATGAGTGGGGTAGTTCTGCAATGTGCTGGTGGATGAAAGGTTTAGGCGTCAATTTTGTCAATGTTGTAATTATGTATTCAAAGCCCTGGAAACCATTCTGTCATGGTCTAAAGCTATTGGAAGATGAAGATGAATACAATGAGATGGGATGGATTAGGGTGGAATATGGTTATGTGCATGTGTATCTAGACCACACAAACACATACACTTATATGATGTGTATCTGGTGAATATGCTAAGTAAGAGAGATTGTGAGCTTTCTGGAGAGAAAAGCCATAAGTCCTCACCAAAAAAGGGTAAATTTACATTATGTATACCCGTTTCATTGATAGTATTAGAAAAGGTTTGACGCAACTGGAATTGCAACACGGGCAGACTTATAAAAACAATGAAGTCGTCACCAATTGTTTTACAGGTGCAATTGATCGCCTATTAAAATATCGATCTATCATTCTGAGAATTGGGTCTGGGGGTCGATGAGCATAGGGAAGGTCTTAGCATCCTACGACACCCATTTGCATGGTTACCAACACTTGAACAAGGGCTAATGAAAATACTTATGAGAATTTTAGAAAAATAGATTTTTTGAAAGAACTTCATCTGCATGGGGACAGAATCCCTAGAAGAAGGAGTTCGCAAGTTTACGACAAGATATTTTTGACTTTTTTTATAGTGAGGGTTTTTTACAAAAAGATCCTTCTACACAGGGACAAAATCCCTCGAAGAAGGAGTACACGGGCTTGCATAATTTATTGAAAAATGAATCATTTTTTTGAGGAGAGAGTAGAGCCAAAAATAATATTTACAAAAGAATAATTTAATTTTAATAAGTGAATTAAATGTCCCACTTTTGAATTTAACAATAACCATTTTAGGGTTAAGGTCATTTTTCTCAAATGGGTGGTAAATACCATCTTTGTCTCGGGACGACAGCTATCCCGATTTTGGATTTCAAAACGATTACATAATAAAATGAATGTTGGCCCCAAAATAGAGATAAAATAAAGTCCAAATGGAGATGAAAATCAAGTCAAAATCAATCCTCTATTCTCTCTCATTTATTGCTCTCCGACTCACTTCCCCCCATTTTTGTTGTTGTGTGGGCTTTTGATCTCGAAGGATCTAGAAGATGGTTGTGAATCTAACTCCGAACACTATAGCGACGATCACAATCAGTGACTCCGAGTGGGACGAGCAAGGGAGCTATAACAATGAATCTAATTCCTCATGTTCATCTTCTCCATTACTACCTTAGTCAGGTTCCCAATCTCCCTGTGTACAAACAGCTCCTTCCTCGTCCTCCATGGAAGCAACTCCAACATCTAAGAACGCCTCAAGCTTCGTTACCCATGAGCATTGGTTAATCATAGGAAGTTCGTTTCTGGGTGTGTCATGAGGCCATCGGAGATTGCTGGGTCACAAGATGAAGTTGAGAAATCTGCTGACGTGGAGGAAGTTAGTACGGCTTCACAGAATATGCATAGTGGTGGTAGCATGTTGAGAGGGGAATCGCGTGAGAGGCGGAGGCCTAATCATCTGAAGGATTACGTGTCGGGCTGGGATGATGTCAGTAACAGAATAAAGCAAAGTTGGTGGGAGTGTGGAGGGTGTGGAATGTGTGATGTTTATGCTCTCTCTCTCTTTCTTTTCTATCTGGTTTTCTCTCCATTGTTCTTGATACTCCTGGGTTGTTCTTAGAATCGGTGAGAGTTGCTTGTAATTCCTATATTTTGATATCAATATATTACCAGTTTGAGTAGTTCATATCATTTGGTGCTTTCATTGACTTCACCATGGCTGAGGGTACCCGTCTTAAAACTCTGGATGAGGCCATTCGTCGTTTGCAGGAGGCGTCCTCCCTCCATGAATCTTCTTTGGGTTCCCTCCAGTCGTCGCTGGTGGATTTGGCTCAAGTCTCCACTACTAATCACCAGTCTGTCAACGACCTCACTAACCACGTGACTGCTATGGACGACAAACTCAAACTGGTGTTGCGTTTGGCGGGCACTTCCCTCCCTGGTTCCAGTAGTTCTAAGGCGGTGGTGGACCCATAAGGGACGCCCATTCCAACGGCTACGATGGTAACATCTCCTATGGGTGACTATGTCGCGGGCCCTCTGGGGTCACTACACTCTAGGTCTATTCGGTTGGAATTTCCTCATTTTGATGGGACGAATCCACACTTCTAAGGCTCAAAAAGGCGGAACTCGCTTCGTATCATCTTGATGGTCCGGCATGGTAGTGGTACCAGTAGGCCATTTCAGACTCGGTTTTTGCTTCTTCGACCTTGTTCGGTCGTTCCTTAGAGACTCGATTTGGTCCTACGTCTTTCGATGACCACGGATCTGCTTTAGCCACGCTCACGCAAATCGGATCCCTGGCCGATTTCCTATCACAATTCGAGCTCCTTTCTAATCGGGTTCCCCAATTGCCGGAAACATTTCGCCTGAGTCTACTTCTTTCTGGGCTGCATCCTGATATCCAACATGATGTGCGAATTTGCAAGCCCACAACTGTTAATGATGCTATTGGGTTAGCCTGTCTTCATGATGCTACATTACAGGCTTTGCGCAAGCAACCAGCCAGTGTTGGGCCCCCACGTCTAGATTTTCGGCCTGCAATTCAAGTTCGTGAGCCTCTCTTGCCTACTCCTACTAAGGCCCAACCACCACCAACACTGCGTCCAGCTTTACCTGCCCCAACTTTGCCATCCACTGCCAATTTACCTGTTCAACTATGACTACGACGGAGATGCAGAGGAAACGTGAACTTAACCTCTGTTATCATTGCGATGCTAAGTATGTTCCGGGCCATCGTTGTCCAGCACGTCGACAACTTTTCTATTTAGATCTGGTCGATTCGGTGGAGGATGAGCCTGTACAACTAGATCGACAGTTGGCTGAGGAATTGCAAATTGCTGACTTGCACCCTCCTCTTGACTCGGTTCAACCTTCCACAGAAACGGCAATCTCATTTCATGCATTAACTGGGTATTCTCATCCTATTACCTTACGCTTTCTTGCACAGGTGAATGGCACCCAATTACGGACTTTGGTTGATGGGGGAAGCACTCACAATTTTGTTCAGACACGTGTTGCCAAAGCTCTGGGTTTCCCAATTGAGGTTGTTCCTTGTCTTTCAATGAGTGTGGGAAACGGCGAGAAGTTATCTTGCGAAGGTTGTATTCGCCACGTTCCTGTCCATATTCATAACACTATTTTCATTGTTGATTTATATGTCGTTCCAATACATGGTGCTGAACTTGTGTTGGGAGTTTCTTGGCTAGCAACCGTTAATCCTATCACCTATGATTATGTTTAGAAAGAAATTATAGTGCATCACCAGGGTCGTCCAGTTTGCTTATCCGATATGGCTTCCGCACTGCCACAGGCAGTAGATTATCATCACTTGCGGCGTTTGATACACTCTGGGGCTGTGGGTACTTGTTTACAATTGACATTGGAATTCCATTCGATTCAGGGTATGGTAGAGTCTGAGGATCTTAAACTAGATGTGTTACTTAGTCGATATGAGGATGTTTTCAAAAAAACTCAAGGGCTTCCCCCTCCTCGGCCGGTAGATCATGCTATCCATCTACTACCAGGCATAAACTCGATCAATGTTAAGCCTTATCGCTACCCGTATTTTCAGAAAACAGAAATTGAACGTTTGGTGCAGGAGATGTTGCGTGAAGGGGTTATTAGACCTAGTACTAGCCCGTTTTCTTCTCCGGTTTTATTGGTGAAAAAGAAGGATGGCTCATAGCGTATTTGTACTGATTATCGGGCCCTGAATGCCGTCACTATTCGAGATAGATTTCCCATTCCCACTGTGGATGAATTATTGGATAAATTGAGCGGCGCTACAGTTTTTTCCAAACTGGATTTGTTATCAGGATACCATCAAATACGTGTTCGTGCTGAGGATATCGCTAAAACAGCGTTCCGCACTCATGAGGGTCATTATGAATATTTGGTTATGCCATTTGGGCTCATCAATGCCCCTTCCACTTTTCAAGCAACTATGAATTCCATCTTCAAGCCGTTCTTGCGCCAATTCATTTTAGTTTTCTTTGTTGATATCCTTATTTATAGCAAATCATGGGAGGATCACTTACAGTATCTTGAAACAGCCTTACAAGTCTTATTGGCTAATCAGTTTGTTGCCAAACGGAGTAAGTGCACTTTTGGGCAATCGGAAGTTGAATACCTGGGACACATTGTCTCGGGCAAGGGGGTGGATCCGACGAAGATCACCGCGGTGTTGAATTGGCCAAAACCGCAAATTGTGCAGGCATTACGAGGATTTCTCAGGTTGACTGGCTATTATCGCCGGTTTGTGAAACGATATGCCATGATTGCATCACCATTAACATATTTGCTCCAAAAGGATTCCTTTCGATGGAATGAGAGTGCAGAGGTTGCCTTCCAGCAACTAAAAACTGCTTTGACTTCGGCCCCCATTTTATCTTTGCCTAACTTCTCCTTGACATTTGTGGTTGAGACGGATGCATCGGGAACGGGAATTGGCGCTGTGTTGACCCAGGCGGGGCATCCCATTGCTTTTTATAGTGCAAAATTATCTACTAGGATGCAAGCTGCATCAGTCTATCAAAGAGAAATGTTTGCCATCACCAAAGCCGTTGCTAAATGGTGCCAATATTTGCTCGGATCTCGTTTTATTATGAAGACCGATCAGCGAAGCCTTAAGGAGTTAATGGACCAGACTATTTAAACACCTCAACAACAAAGATGGTTGTCTGAACTTCTTGGGTACAGTTTTGATATACAATATAGGCCGGGCAAGGACAATATGGTTGCGGATTCTCTGTCACGGCAACAATGGGAGGATGCGAGTTTTCATGCTTTATCTATTCCACAGTTGGATCTTTTACCAGTATTAGTACGCGAA